>NC_081842.1:136289919-136592239 GCF_963259705.1 Myotis daubentonii
TCCAGACACAGAAAGTGGAGGGCTCGGTTTCTCAGGGAGAGACAGTCAGGGACAGGCAGAGCCCTTCATGAGCCTGCCTCTAACCCGGCCCAGGCTGATTCCTAACGGGAAGCCATGCGGGAAAATACAGCCCTGGTCTCTGCTCCGCATCCCCTGCGAGGAGAGCTGTGCTTTCTCACTTGAGGGCCACGTTTACAGCCCTGCATTCATGTACCTTTCAGAGGATCATGCAAAACACACGCCCCTTAGGTTTGGCTTCAGATTCTCTGGTAAGATGCCGTGTCTTTCTAAGGCAAAAGATAAAAAAACTCTGGGACCGCAGACAGTCTTACAGAAAATCATGCCGTGGAGAATCAGGCCAAGGACATGAACCATATGGACTCAATTTTACTCCAAATAAACAAGCAGTACAAAGGAAAGCAGGGAAAAAATACTAAACGCTTGAGAAAAAGTGGTTTGTGCTTTGCCAAGCCCCAACATTTCCCGAGCAGTTGGAGTTTGAGCAAAGCCCGCTGGTGCTCACAGTGATGTGAAGAGACAGAGGGAGCTTTCTGGGCACCTGGGGCTCTGGCAGACAGCGGCAGCCCTGCTGCTTCCCTCGCAGAGTGTGAGCCATCACCCCATCATGCTGAACTCAGCTCGCTCCACCGAGGGGGCTGTCCCTGACCCCAGAAAGGGATGTCTTAGAGTCTCGCCACATTGTCAAGGTTGCACAGTGGGACTGTGGGTGTGGCAGAGACCGTGTCAGCACTGGCCTGCACATTCTGGGGAAGTCTTCCCAGCCCACATCCACAGAGACCATTACCCTTTTGCATGAGAACAAAATGCTGGGTCTTTAGTGGGGCGGGGGGGGGGGTGCTTTGGGCTGGAACCAACTTTATTTTTCAAGATGAGTACCTCTCACCAGCAAATAAAGCAAGAGGCCCCTGCCTGGACACTGGTGGAACTGCAAATCTTTCACCTATGTCCTGGGGAGAAAATGAGCTGGATGGGAAGTTCTGGAGGGTCAAAGTGCAGTGTGCAAGGCAGAATGCCTGCTCTTTGTCAGAAGCATTCACATTAAATAATCTCAGAGGGAGCTTTACTGCGCTCCTGAGATCCCTCATGGGAAATGGAAATGTGGCTTCCTGCAAAGCCTGCTGAGTGTGCTCTCCGTAACAGAGTCCAAATACCCACAGCCCCTGTGGGGAGTTAGTGCTATCGGAAGGCCATTCCAACCAGTAGACTCCAAAGCCCCCCTCAAACAGCTGCTCCCCTCACACCCTCCAGGCTCAGGGTCTCCAAGCTGTGGCCGAGCATCCATCTGTATCTTTTCCAGGGACCAGGCACTGCTCCATCCAAATAGATCCCCCCAGGAGCCGGGACACAGGGCTTGCCATGGACACCTCTAGGGAAAGACATGCTCCAAGGTGCCCCGCAGAACAGCTGCCCTTCCCTGTCCTTGATCAGACAGGTTACCCCTGGGTACCTGGAGGATGGCTGCTACTGGGCACCAAGAGACCAGAGCCCATCCTTAGCATAACCAGCCTGGAACTTCAAAGCATCCCTCCCTGCCACACACTTCTAACGACACACTCCCTTATCTAATCAATGGTGGGAATCTAGAAGGCCAGTGCTACTTCCCACCAGTTCTTCTGGATTATTCCACTTGTGTTGACAGTCCTTTATCTTCTGAAAGCCAAAATAGATGCTGGTCTGCAGGTGGGCTTATAGCCCGTCCTGGCAGATTGGCAGAGCCCTCAAGAAGTGTCATCAGATACGGCTTTCTAACTTTTCCTCCCATTCACAGAAGGGAGGGAAGGCTTTCTCTGCATCCAAGCAGGGAACTCATTATCTTCATTTATATTCCATTCCTTCAACATTTCTGTGCTGGCCACTGGACCAAAAAATGAGTAAGGAAGATGAATAGGAGCTCACAGTCTAGTAGAGGAAATGAGTGATTATGAGGGTTAATAAATTACAGGAGCTAATAGATTATGAGACCTAATAGAGGGATGGGCAATGAGTGTATAAAGGAAAGGCTGCCCACTGATTTGGGCATGGTAGAAAGCTTTGCGGGAGAGGTGACATTTGAGCAGGGTTCTGAAGTATGTGTAAGAGTTTACCTGTTCCAGAAGCTTCAGGTCCCATTTAAAAAATGGTGTTTACCCCGTGACCTGAGAAACTGCTAAATTTGGACTTTTTACAAAAACTGCATGTATATTTTCTGATACTCAATTTTCTGAGGGTGAGGTTCATTTGAGTCTTAAAAGACTCTATGATTCAAAGCTGACAAAGCAGAACTGGAGTTTAGAGTGAAGAAAGAGCCGAGTATCTGAACAGACAAGGCTATTTATAACAGCTCCTTAGCTGCACCTGAGATGCAGGGCGTTTGATCAGTTTCACGCACTCACTGCAACACTCCACTTAGTTGGGGTCTCTCTCTTCCTTTATCCCTCCACGCCCTTCTGCATCTCCTCCCTTCCCCGCAACACATGTGTTTTCCTTCAGCTTAGAAAGTGCAAGAGGAATGGCAGCAAGAGTAGGTGACATGTCTGAACCCACTCTGTGCCCTCTGGGTCTCCTTCCATACACACTGGGAGGAAAGCCCCTTTGGAGAAATCCCTCATCCTAGTCCCCTGAGATTTCCTGATGAACAACTTCCCAACTCAAACCATGAATCTGAACTCTTCACAATAACAAGGACGTAACTTAAAATAGCAACAAACATTTTTTTGAAAACTTTACTTTGTGCCAGAAGACGCTGCGTATTTTACATGCACTTCCATTTCTTACGATACACAACCCCATGAGGCAGGGACAAATATGGTCCCCAGCCCACAGACGTGGAAACCGAGCCTCTGAGCGGGTAAGCAACTCGCCCACAATGAGACAACTCAGTGAGTCGTGCAGCTGGGATCGGACCCATGTTTCCAGAGCAAGCCTGGCCTTAACGTCTGCACTCCTACTGCCTTCTGGCCACCCTGGTCCTGAGACTGGTTAGGCTATTCTTTGTACCCACATCTAAATTGTATACACCACCCAGAGACGACAATCACTTCCCTGATATCGGCTACCATCCTTGCCAGCTACATGGACCTGTGCACAAGGCCCCACAGGCGGGCTCCGAGGAGAGCTGTGTAAGGAACTGTGAGGAGCTTCAGAAATGGGGGCACTGGGGGTGGGGATGCCTAATGCTCAGCTGCCGACAGCCAGAAGTCTCAGAGGAGCCTGATTAAGTTTCCATTCTCCTTTCAAACCTGAGATGGAATGGGTCGGGGTGACCCATATTCGGCTCCTTTCATCAAGGCCCCTGATGCCAGCTCTGAAAGAGGGGACAACCGCAGAAAGGAAGTCAGCGCCACTGGTCTGGATAGGACCTGATGCTGAACTGAATTAGACATTCGAGTGCTTTCTATATCCAACCCGCCCTTAAAGGCCCACCCCTCTCCCACCAAGCCTTTCCATGGGCTTTCCCCTGCTACTCAAGCCTGTGGTCTCAGCCCTCAGAAATTCATCAGGAGTTAAATGTTCTCAGATGGTTTCATGCACCTTAGTATCATCTAGTCATGGAGCCCATAACATCCATAACAGGAACAGGAATCCAGAAACATTTTTCATTGTTTATTTCCTCATTGGTACATCCCACACATCTCTACCACTATGGCTTCCATTTGTTGAGAATGAGAATTTGATGTTGGAAAGTCACTAGCCAGCTCCTCCCAGCCGGGGTATTCCCCAGGAGAGAGAAGAACGGCTCGCCACGTCTAGCCCAGGGAGACCATGAATAGGGGATCAGAAGCAGCAGGTAGGCATGTGGGAGCCAGAGACCCTCCAGACTAGAGGCCAAGGTAGGTGGTCTGAGGCAGCCCTGCCCTACCTGTAGGTGGCACCTCAAAACCCGAGTGTGAGGGGCAGGGAGGTGGTGAGTCCATGGGAGAACAGAGGCCTGGGGATGGATGCACTCACTACAGTGCTCAGGGACTTGGGGACAGAAAAAAACAGCCAGGACTGTAGGCCTTATCACTTGAGTCTGGCTACATTCGTCCCAAATAGCTAAATGACACCGTAGAGTCCTTATTTTGGGGAGTGGCCTGAAATAATTCCTCTCGAGCCTGTACCTCCATTCCACACCTGGGGGAGCCAGGATTCAGAGGACACCACCTGGACCTGGAGAACATAGCCAGCCACATAAGCCACAATTTCCCCATAGGAGCAGCCACCTTCTGCAGTGGAGGGGTGCAAAGGGCAGAATGCTGAACAGCTGGGCCACCAGAGTCATCTAAAAGAGACTGGGCTACCCAAAGAGAATGTAGATGACTGGGTTGGGTGTGATTACCAGGTCGGGCTATAATTCCATTCCCGCCCTACCCACCTAAAGATGGGGCCTAGAATGGTGATCAGATTGGCTGGAGAGAAATTTAAAAACCTGTACTTTCTCTTCCTAAGTGGAATGTGAATTCTCATCACACATCCAAAAAGGTGGGAGCCTTGTGTTATCTCCCAAAGCCCCCACATAGTCCCTGACAAAACCTCAGCACCTAACTGTCGATTGCAAGTCAACTTTTGGGATAAATACCACCCTCGCTGTGCATAGAGTATATAGAGTATGAAAGACAATGGAATTTAAACTAGGCAACTTCTCAAAAAAAGAGGGGGGGTAGGAAACTCTCCATTCAAGAGGGGATATGCTTCCCTGAAGGGATCACAGTATACTGACATAGCAGATGTGTGTGTTTTTTAAGTCAGGATACTTCACACAGTCTAAGTTTTGGCCTCTTAAAAAATGGGGAGATTCAGAAACATTGGGTTTCTTCCCCGAAAGCCTCCACATGACAACTATGGGTTGGAGTTGAATAGTGACATGTGCATCTCCAGTCCCCACCAGTCCCTACTGTCTGACTGTATCAGTTTTCTACTGCTGCCATAACAACTAGCACAAATGTAGCAGCTTAACACAACACCACCTATTATCTCTGAGTTTTCTAGATCAGAAGTTCAGTGGGCTCTGCTGGGTGTCTGCTTAGGGTTTCACGATGCCACTCTGGGAAAGAATGCGCTTCTAAGTTCACAATGTTGGTGGCTGAATTCAGGGCCCTGGGGCTGATGGCCTGAGGTCCCCTCTGGCTGTCTAGCTTCTGGAGGCACCTGCATTCCTCATGTGCCATTCCATCTCCAGGCCAGCAGCAGCATGTGGAAGTCAGTCTTTCTCGGGCTTGGAATCTTTCTGACTTCCTATTTTGCCACCAGCTAGAGAGAACTCTATCTTGAAAGGGCTCTGTGATTAGATTAGGCCCACCCAGGTCGTCTCCCTTTTGCCAAATAACTAATCAATGGAGTGATATGGGGGTGGTGGGGGGTTGGGGGAAAGGGTAGTGAAGGTTATCTTAAAATGATCCCGGCCCAGACCACTCATTTGGGCGTGCGCTTTAGAAAGCCCGCCAGGAGGAATACTCTCAAGCACCCTGCCAGTAAAATGCCTCAGACACGTGTGGACATTCCTTCCAAACCTCCCCTCGTTCCTATGTTCTTTCAGTAGCTTTTCCTCCATCAGAAAGAAAGAATCAGTGAGGTAGTCTAGACTTTCAAAAACCTATTAATAGTCTCCTTGTTACCACAGAGATTGTGTCCCCAGTTCAGGGCTCCCTGTAGGCCCTGCTAATAGGAACAGGGTGGGGCAGGGCGGGAGCCTCGTCTCCAGGGACACAAACAGCGCACCAGGAAGGGCTGAAGCCAGTGTATCCACCAGGTGCCGCCAGGGCTTGCTATGTGCTCAGCACCATTCTCCCCAATTGTCCAGATTAGGACGCTGAGGCCAAGAGAGGCTATGACTGCCAAGATCACCGAGATGTGGCAGGTCCTGCCGCAAATTTAGGTCTGTGATCCCAAAGCCCCACGTTTTCCGTTCTCCATCTAGGGAATTGCTACCAGCGGAAGGGAGGGAGCAAGATTCAATGACTGAGCTCAGCACTACCAGGCACGTTATTAAAAGAAGCCCCAAACATTATGCCCACTGGCCCCCAACCCTGAGTTGAGAAGTGACTGGGGGCAGAAAGCGGGAGGGCAGGCTA
This sequence comes from Myotis daubentonii, assembly GCF_963259705.1. Lineage (NCBI taxonomy): Eukaryota > Metazoa > Chordata > Mammalia > Chiroptera > Vespertilionidae > Myotis > Myotis daubentonii. The sequence continues at coordinate 136,295,970 of NC_081842.1, forward strand.
GTTAGTGCTTGCAAGGAGGAAGAGTTGGTGGGAAGTGGGTGGGAAGAGCCTCAGGTAGAAGAATCAGAGTGGCTGTTGTCCTTGGAAGGCAGGTGTCCAGTTGCCCCACAGCTATGGCTATAGACCAAGAGCAACTGAAAGAATCTTATCAGGAAGGAGAGTGGCTGGGGAAATGGCCACTGTGGGGGCTGGGTTCCCACGGATGAACAAAGGAAGTCCTGCGCCGATGGGCTCCAGCCTTCTGCTAGCGCATCTCCAGGCCCCACAAAAGGAACGGGCGACACTTCACCTCCAGTAAGCAGTGTGCCAGCCGCAGAACCACCGTGGGGCCACCCCTTGACCCCTTCCCCCGTGCTGCCCAGGAGAGCAGATTCTTGGAAGAATAAACACCTTGGTGTGATCAAAACCTGCCCAGGAAAGGAAAGCAGCCCAATGCTCCATGCTTCCTCACAAGGAAACAATGAAGCTCCCCGCACGCTCAGCCAGAAGCAGAAGGGAAAATCAGCTGTGAGACCATCTTCAATCTGAAAGCGAAAGCGCAGGGCTCTTGCTGATGAGCCAGACAACAGCAAGAAACCACAGGCAGCAGGCAACCAGGACCAGTGCTCCTGCCTGATCAGAGTCATTATTAACAAGCCATTTCCCAAGCACTTTTCATATACATCATCTCCACAACTTAGACAAAGTCTGCGATAAGGCTTGGGGAGTGGTGGGAAGGTGGTGATGGTGAGAAACAGAGATGTAACCTAGAATTAGGTGTTTGTGTGGGCTTGGGGGCGTGTAATGGAGACTGATAATTTTCCGGGGCTATGCAACACCTGAATCTGCTGGTTCTATGTGGGAAACTCCCTATTGTGTGAATTTCGGTGAGAGGAAGAGTTGTTCCACTGTGGCAGCCACACCAGGGGCTTGCTTTCCCAGCAGCCTTTGCAGAGAAGGCCTGGGTACACATCTGGGTTTGGCCAACCAGGGATACCATCTGGGCCTGGTACACAAGGAAGAAGGAAGGTGGAGAACCCAGTCTGGCAGTGGGGACAGCAACACCCAATTTCCCAGGGCTGGGGTGTGGGGATGCCAACAATGGAACCTACAGTCCACTGTCAGCACCACCGCAAGCAAAGGGGTCTGTTTACGTCAGCTGGGTTTCCTGGTGAGACACGGACTGTGATTCCAGCTGCTAAACCTTCCTTTATTCCTCTTGTTTTCCAAGTCGACTTCCCCAGCCTGTCTAACATCTCGTGATGAACTAATGTCCTTTCAAAAACTTTCACTCTGCTAAAATCAGCCAGGTAGTTTCTGTTGTTGGCCATTCAAATGCTTCGCTAGGACAAGAGGTTTACAAGCTCTGGGCCCTTTCTGAAAAGACTGATTCGGGCACTGAGAACCGCTGAGTGCCTTTTCATAAACAGCCCACGGTCCAGCAGCATTCACTGGAAAGGGAAGTGGGAGGAAGTTGGGGGAAGTGGATTGAAGTTCCGATTCCGGCATTGGGAACTGGGGGACCCACACCATCTGACGTGGAGGAAGCCTTGATCACGTATCTATACAATCGGAGTAACACCTTCAAAGGCTGCTTGGAGGATGAAATGACATATAGCCACTGTCCTGACGAATGAAACGTGCTCAGAAGTGTCTGCAGAAGTCAGTAACAATCCAATTAAAACCTGCTCACTTCAGCTCTCAGAGCTACAGCGTTCAAAACAAGTTGGGGGCTAGGGAGGGAAGAGCAAGGCAGCATGGTGAATGGGCAAGGTATCAAGACTTGAAATCGAAATGGGGTCTACTAGTAAGTCTGGCTTTGCCACTGATTCAATGTGCAAAATCCATCTGTGAAACAAGGCTGATCCTTGACCCTGCCCACTATAAAGACTGCTGAGAGGATGAAATGAGTAGAAAGTCTGCTGGAAGGCATAAGCCTATTAGAAGAATAAAGTCATTGTGAGATGCAACAGCAAAGAAGATAAACAAACAAACCTAAAAAGCCAAACCTACCACAGTGCTGTCTCGTGAATGAAAACAACACGCAGAGCCTGCAGGTGCAGGTCGGGGTGCCCATGCACGACACCACACACCCAGGCAGGGACTTCTGCTGGCATTATTGGTTGCACAGAGTGGCAACAGAGAGGCCAGGCTGGGCAAATGTGAGACAAAGGCGGTCTGGAGCAGTTAGCTGAGCACCGTATCAGCTGCTCCTAGTAAATACCTGAAGCTCAGCTCGTGATGAGACTGCAAATCAGAACCTCTTTCCTGAGAACCAACCTCACCGTTGGTTGCAGCTGATATTTTGACAGATCTGTGCTACCATTATCACTAGAATGAAGATCCTGTCACAGAGCTCAGAACCTCAGGAATGGGCCAGATGTGGGAGGTGACCGGGCAGGGGAGCTGTGTGAGCTGGAGGGGGAGCTTAGGAAGCACCTAACTGAACAGAGTCTGGGCTTCCCCTGGAAGCCAGGGATTCTTCCCTCCTCTAGCCTTCTCTCTTAAAGGCACAGTGCTCAGTTTTTCGTCTTGGAACCAGATGACAACAGCCTGTCCTCAGCAAGGTGAAGGCATCAGGGCTGAAAAGCTGAAGAACTGCTCACTGCTGGGTGCAGAGGAGTCGTACTGCCCCAGGCAATGGCTACGAAGAAATGTGAGACCTGAAGTTTTTGTTTGTTTGTTTGGGGAGGACAACAATTTGCAAACTCTTTTTCAAGGAAGAAACGTAGTTGATAGGACCTCCCAGAAAACCGGACACAGTGGGTCTGCAGCTGCCCCAGCAGCACCAGTTGAAAGCCCATGGCCTGCTTGATGAGGCCAGGCGGCAGCAGCCCCATTTCACAGATGAGGAAATGGGCTAGGGGTCATTTCCTCACTGTGCTGGGAGGCCCCAGGAAGCCAGGAGACTGGCACACAGGTGGTGGAAGCGCTGAAGGCACCAGGTCCTGGGGAAAGCGCCAGGGCAGGGCCGTACTGACTCCCCGCCCATCCTGAGGGTGCTCCTGCAGGGAAGGCACTGTCTGGGGCTCCCAGGAGAGGGCTCTGCCAGGGTCCAGCGCTGGAACAAATCCGGCCTGGGGCTCCTGAATACCTGGTCACTCATGGGACCTGCACAGGACTCCGGCAGAGCCTGTGGGGAGATGTCCAGATGTCTCTGACTCAGCAGGTGCCCAGATACAGACGGACAAGGACGGGAGCCAGGTGTGGTGTGCTCTGTTCCACAGGGGAGGCTGCTGGGCGCCTGGCTGTATGACTGGTCTCCGCCCTCAGTGAGCAGCTCTTCCTTCAGCCTTTCAGGCCCACACAGCAGAGAGGCCGGCCGCTGCGGAGGGGCCTCACTGTAGCTGGTCCCTTTCCCTTGGCAGGGTGCCACCTTCCACCTTACCCTCACCCTCCTGGAATTAACACCTCTTCCTGAGGAAAGCTCGTCGTGCTCCCGCACACTGACGTCTAAATGCCCACCCAGGAGAAAGAGAGTGGAACTAACACTACTGATCGAAGCACCTGGTCAAGTGCAGTTGCACGTTCGAATCCTCCCAAGATCCTGGGAGGTCCCTGTCATTCTTATGTCATAAGCCATGAGGCCAAACCCGCAAGAGTCCTGCCCCATTCAAACCCACATATTCTGGCTCCCTGTATCTGTGGCTCATCTTGAACTCGATGTTGCCATTCTAAACGCAGCTTGGCAGGCAGTAAACACGGTTGCAAAGGGATCAAGTTGCAATCACAGATGTTCATGTAACCTTTGATTTGTTCCACAGTCACTTATCAAGGGACCACTTGAGAGGAAATGGGATCTTGTATTCTCCACTACTGGTTTCCTCGCATAGAACCTGGGCTCCCAGCTGAATGCCTGGGCGCCTGAGGCATTCGAGGTCCCACAGGGAACTCACAGGGCACTGCAGTTATTTTATATTTTGGTGGAAACGCAGTGGTATTTAGCATCTATGGGCACTCCAGGAGCTACTAGCTGGAGAAAGTTCAGTTTCAATATTGGATTATACTACACTAGAGGCCTGATGCATGAAAATTCATGCACTAAGAGGGGGGGCTTCCTCAGCCCAGCCTGCACCCTCTCGCAGTCCGGGAGCCCTTAGGGGATGTCCGACTGACGGCTTAGGCCCACTTCCCCCAGGGGATGGACCTAAGCCATAGTCTGGCCTTCCTCTGCAGGAGGCGACCAACAGGCTGATCAGGGGATGGCACCAGCCTGCGAGTGCCCAGCCCCACCTCCTCCAATCACCGTCCCCTCCCTCTGCCCATTGGCACCCGCCTTGACTGGCCTGGTGCCACCCACTTGCCGGCCCCACTCCCCGCTGACGGGTCCTTCTGCCATTATGTAGGATTCCTTTCAATAACATCTTATCTCTGTGAAGCTTGATTTTTGGCAGTTGCTTGTGATAAAAACAAAACAAACTGAAAAAGTACCAGATAGAAATCAAGGTGGGATAGGAAATAAGGCTGGCTGTTCTCCATATGATTCCAAGGTCTGAGAAGCTGGGCAGTGCCCAACAGGCACACATATCCCATTATATGTGTGAAAAAGGTTATTGAAGAAGGAAACACACATATTTATATTCTTTCAGTTTATGTGTTTTCTCAAGCATCTGCTGTGTTGTTAGGACCTAACTACTTACTACTTCCTAAATGGAATTGCTAGCTCTTTCTTCTGGTCAGGAGCACCATGAGAAAATTACTGAGACTAACTGCACCATGAGAATATTTGGGAATCAGTGTTCTAGAATATTCTGTGTACTCCTTTCCCTCATCCATAAATTACAAGTTCTTTAAAGGCAGGAGTCCCATTATACTGGTAAGTACTTTGGTTTCCCCTTAACATAGTACTTGGTTTGCTATAGATGCTTTTTAGTACGTATTCCTTGTTTATAATAAAAGACTGAACCTGCCACGAGAAGCCCTGGCAGACCCACAGAGGTTCAGTGAGGTGTGAGTGACATGGGGACGACTCACACTGCAGCTCACAGGTCCCAGCTGGGGCCAGAGATGTATGGCACTTTCTTACCCCTAGAGAATGAATACACTTTTCTGGGCTCTCTGATGTCACCCAAAGATAAGCGTCATGCCCCCAGAAAGGAGAATAATGCATGTATAGAGTGTGATAACTGCCTGATGTTACCTGTTGACTCAGAAATGCATTGTTCTCTCCAGTGGTCTATGTGACTACCCACCGTATGGTTTTACTATTAACCCTTTATAAAAAGAGACCCTCTCCTGGGAGAGGTGTGTATTCTTCCTGGCCAGCCATCATTGGGAGCAACTGTCTTGCCTATGCAGATACGTTCCTCCTATTGAAGTCTTATGAATTTGAATAAGGCTACATGTCAGTTCTTTAGAATTGATCCTGAATTTAGACCGTTGGGGGCTTTCCCCCAACAGGTTTTGAATTCAAATGAGGATATAGAATTTAGGTATAAATCACTTTAAACTTCTCTAAAATTAGGAGATTTCTTTGACCATGATGAGATCCTGTGTTTTTTTTGTTTGTTTTTTTGTTTTTTTTTTTTGTTTTTTTTTACAGAGAGGAAGGGAGAGGGATAGAGAGTCAGAAACATCCATGAGAGAGAAACATCGATCAGCTGCCTCCTGCACATCTCCTACTGGGGATGTGCCCGCAACCCAGGCACATGCCCTTGGCCGGAATCGAACCCGGGACCCCTCAGTCCGCAGGCCGATGCTCTATCCACTGAGCCAAACCGGTTTCGGCGAGATCCTGTTTTATTTAAGCTGAATCTATTCTCATGTCCTTGATCTCCATCATTCTTTCCAGGCTGACCCTACCTCCAGGGCTCTCAGCATGCAGGGGAGGGTCAGAGATGGTGGGCAGCCTCAGAGTTCAAGTTCTAGCCCCTGGGGATCCCCAGCTGGACATCTCCAGGAGTTACAGGCTGCTTCTGTGTCTGCTGACCAGGAGAGCATTAGATTGCTTAGTAACAGCTGTACCCCACTGCCAGGGGAGAGCAGAGGAGGTATGTGTCAGTATGAGGCTGACATCTCAGGACCCACCCAGGCACCTGCTCCCATGCAGCTCCCGTTCTAATAAACTATAGACTACATCAGCAACCCCCAAAAGCCATTGGAAACCATGTTCATGGAACTATTTTTAAAACTGGCAAGTGGTGATGGTGGGACTGTTCTGTAAAGACCAAGAATTTTGCAACAAGGAATGGATGCACTGCTGCTTGGAGCTGGGGGTAGGAAGATAGGGATCCAGGGCCTAGAGAAAACTCCTATCCTGCATTTCTGCTGGGCCAGGAAAGGAAATAACAGAACGTTTTTTTGTTCTTTCGGTGCGTTATGATAAAGCAGTCATCAAGGTTTTATGAGTAGAACTGGCCAAATGGTTCTGATTAGCTCATTGAACCACTGAGTGCCTTTTGTCTACAGGTTAATTTCTTCTGGGGAAGGGAGAGCGAGGTAAGGATTACATCGAGTAGTACAGGTGAGGGGCGGGTAAAGCACAGCCCCCAAACCCTCTTCAAGGGCTTAAAGCCTGAAGAACGGACTTGATGAAAGTTAAAGCACTCAGAGTAGAAAAACAATAAATAAAAAATTTAACAATAAATAATAATGCACAAGAATAAAGTCACTAACTGTTCTCTCCTCAGTAACCTCTCTGTTCCACAGAAAAGGATTCAGGTCTTTGCAGCTCACCCCTCCCTTAGCTGTTTTCCTGCCCATTTCCCCTTTATAAGGCTTCTTATCCTTATCTTATCCCTTATCTTAGGCCAGTGAGTGTGGGCAATTACCCTTACTTTCTCAAACAATAGCTTTGGTGTTCATGGTCCTTTTTTCTCCTTTCTTTCCCAGACCCTGAACAATCATTACACTGAAAGTCCCAGGGAGTCTGCAGTTCGCCCCCAAACCACTTCTTAAACACAGGCAAACACATACACTGCATTTGTGCTGGACACATGCCCAGCAAGTCAGCAGCTCTAGAGCCACGGCCGGGAAAGCTGCCTCAAGGTGGTGCCCCTGGCCTGACTGCAGAGGAACCTCGTGTTCCTTGGGGGACACAGCTGTCCCCCACCATCCAAAGTCAGCAGAAGTGTCATTCACCTGGCAGACTCCGCTCTCAGCGGCCACCACCCACTGCCCCACCACTGCCCCACCAGTGAGCACCCAAATACCCCCATTCTGCAGCTCTCTGTGGTTGCTTCCAATGGCAGCATTCACCTCTACACAGACCTCTACTGGTATAAGTTGAGTATTCAGTGTATCTGGACATGAGGAAGGTGACAAGGATTGAGACCTTTTGTGACTCCTGTTCCTGCATTCCAGTCCCAGCTCTGCCACTACCCACTTTCTCATCTGCAAAGTGAGGGGACTGGGCTCAAGCAGCACCTCCCAATGTGCTTCTGAGGACCACCAGTTCTGGAGTGTTCACGGCTGTGTCAGACAGGAGGAGATTCCAGCCAAGCCAAGATGTTTGGAAAGTGCTTGTTAAAAATGTTAAAAGTTTCAACTCCATGTTCCATCCCCATTCCCAGCCTAGATCTCATTCCTCACAGTCCCAGGGGAGAACAGACGTGTTCATGACCGCCCTTGCCTCATATGAGTCTGTGTGCTTCTGTTTTGATCGTTTTTAAAGCTATTTTAAGGGCCCAGCTACGTAGGCACATGCACAATAAATTGAATTTGCAAGCACCTCTCCATAAGGAAATGGTAGTTCCTTGAGCCATCAACATTCACATAAATCTCCAAGGAATGATCCCCGAATTATCTGACCATTCCCTTTTAGATGAAAGCATGTTGAAGAAGAGGGAAAGCCTGTGTTTGGACCAGAATCTAGAGGGTGCCTCCAAGTATAACATCCCATGATTTATATTCTTTATATTGTGCCTTGCTAACTAAATAGCCAATATGCATTTATTTTGGGGGTGTAGAATCAGATTGGAGATGAGGGCTCAGAGGGGCTGTGATGCTAAGTCAGGGCTATCTATGGTGCCAAGCTGCCCCTCCACATGGCCTCAAGAGAGGAGCACTTTAGCAGTTCTAGAAGCTATTATTCATGGAAGGTAGGGATATGAAAGCACTTCACATGTTGGGGAGCACATGCTACCTACACTCCATCACATGCATACCTCTACGTTGATGAGTAGAAAAGAAAGAGGTATGATAAACTGCTCAGAAAATATCTCAGCAACTAGACATGTAAATAATTCGCTGCAGAATTCAAATAGAGGTGCTTTTGCCGAATGCTGATATGCAATCAATATTCTAAAGGTCCACACTGTGTGACTACTGTGTCTTTAAAAAATATCTAACACCCCTTTCCAGTCTATCTTACCATTAAACCTATATATATATGCACACACACACACACACACACACACACACACACACACACACACACCTCCTTTTTAGAAGTTATCAAATGCCTAGATAACTCAAGGCATTTGAGATTTCCATGCCTTGGTCACTACTTACCTCTCCAAAGGGATTCTCTACTTTCCTTCTGCTAACTCCTCAAGTGCAAACAGGTTCAGCCTCACTGGGCACTTTCCCACTCTCATACCTTTGCTCCTGCCTCCCTAGCCCTCATTGTGTCAACACCCTCTCCAAGGTCCAACTTTACTCCCACATGCCTGGGTTGTGAGCTCGATCCCCAGTAGGGGGTGTGCAGGAGGCAGCTGATCAATGATTCTCCCCTATTACTGATGTTTCTATCTCTCTCTTCCTCTCCCTTCCTCTCTGAAATCAATACAAATATGTATAAAAAAGAAATAGGAATGACCACTCCAATACTGCATTCATATCTACAGGTAGGGAAGCCAGACCAAGGACAGAGTCTGATCACAAAGCTCTACCACTTATTTGGATAAGTAACTTTACCTCTTTAAGCCTCAGTTTCTTTATGTATAAAATGGGACCACAGCAGAATCAACTTCATTGGAGAGTTGTGAGAACCATGTTAGCACATGCCCTGTCCAATTGGAACTGTGCAACTATATGCTCATTTGCATCTTTACAATTAGATTGGCTCCATAAAGACCAGTGTTTGAGTTTCAAAATTTTTAAAATGTTGATTCAAAATCACTTGTGTTGAAGTTCCCTTATATGATGGCAAAAGGGACTTTGCATTTATGATTAAGTTAAAGATCTAGAGATGGGGAGGTGATCCTGGTGGACCCGATGTAATCACAGGGTCCTTATAAAAAGGAGGCAGGAGATCAGCATGGATGTTTAGAATTTCGGAGTCTGTTTTAAAGATTTACTTTAATTGTCATTAAACATAATCTTTTTCATGATTTATATAAATTTTATATTTCACATAAAAAATAAGAATGCTCTTCATACATGACATGGAAAATTAAACAGAAAGGGCATGGTGCAGAATAAGACGTATGGTATAGAAAGAAGAGCATACATGTTTATTTGCTTGTATTTATGTAAAATACTCTGAGGAAACACTGCTAACAGTGACATTGGTTGCATCTGGGAAGAAAAGTGGGTGGCTGAAGGAGAGAGGATTTCCAGTATATCTGCTTTTGTACTCTTTGAATTAAGAATTGGGCAACTGCATTGGTAATTCAAAAATGAATAGATAAAACGACAATTTTTATTCAAAAAGGACAAAATAACCCTTATAATGCCTTTGGATGGACGTGGGGGCCTAGGTGTCAGGAGGGAGGGAGACGTTGGACAAAGAATGGGCTAAGCAGCAGCGTGACAGCTCTGGCCCGCTGCCAGCAGACACTGGGGATGCGATAAAGAGCCTATAAATCATCTGATAAAACACATAATCATGGCCTTGCCTCTGATAGGGGAGGCTTGTTTTCCCTTTCTTCTAATACAATAGATTGATGGATTGTCCAGAAATTCAGATACTGCAGTCTCACACAGGCTGGGTTGGCGTAGAAGTTGGACAGATGCCAGGGCTGCCCCTTAGTAGCTGTGCAAACTCAGATAAGGGAGTTAACCTCTCAAGGTTTTAGCTTCCTCATCATGAAAATGTGGGCAGTAATATCCTGAGAAGCGAATAAAGATAACTTATGTAAAGTAACTGCTGCCAGTTCTTACCCATACATGTTAGCCCCTCCACTTGAGATAAAGGTCCCAGGAGCCACCACAGGAGGAGGCATCATGAGTTCCCTGCTCTCTGCTCCCTGCAGTGGGTTTTAGAATTTGGGAGCCTGGGGAACAGCATTTATACATTTAGTTTGGTTTTCATAACCACAGAATTACCCATGAAGCCACCCAACATGCAAACTAAGCTAAAGAACAGTATCAGTCCTACCTCTACGTAGCTCACTAGAAATTCCCCAACTAATTACAAGCAGCATTTATTGAGCACCTACTGTTTGCTAGCCACATGCTAGATGCTTTAATATTCTCTGCAACGTTAGATTACTGTCTCCACTTTACAGATGAGGAAACTGAGGCTCAGAGATCATTCATTTTACCTATGAGCAAACAACTGAGTCAGAATTTGAATCCAAGTCTGAGTGCCCATGTGCTTTCGAATGCAGCTCTCAAAGTGAGTGCCACACTAAGTGTCTGAGAGCTACACCGGCTCACTGTCACCTACAGGACAGGCAGCTCTCCCAGCAATGGGTGTCTCCTGCTGTGATAGGCTGAATGTCAACATCCTAATCCCCGAACTGGTGAATGATTCCTAATACGATGGCAAAAGGGACTTAGCAGATGTGATTAAGTTAAGGATCTAGGAATGGGGAGATGATCCTGGATTATCCAGGTGGACCCGATATAATCACAGAGTCCTTATAAAAAGGAGGCAGGAGATCAGCATGGGTGTTAGGAGGTGTGGCATGTAAGCAAGAGGCTGGAGTGATAGGAGGAAATCACCAAGAAATACAGGCAAGGTGGTGTCTAGACGCTGGAAAGGGAAAGGAAATGGATTCTCCCCTAAAGCTCCTAGAAGGAATGCAACCCTACTAGCACCTTAAATCCAGACCTCTCAGCTCCAGAACTGTGAAGAGAATGAATCTGTATTGTTTCAAGCCACTAAGACTGATAATGTGTTACAGCAGCAACAGGAAATTCACATGCCCTGGGATGCTTTGTGTCAGAGGGAGATCAAGTTCCCTGCATGGCAGCTAGCACTGGCTCACGGGAGGACCCACTCCTGCAGAGCCACAGAGAGGCCTGGGTGGAGAAAAGTGCCCAGGGAAAGACAAGGACACCCACAACTGTCACTCAGTGAAGGCACAGCAGTGACTGGGGACGGTGGGGCCCCACAGAAGCCGGCCCTTGACGGAAAAGGGGAGGTCAGGCTTCAGGGCCCTCGCCTCTCCACCTACGGACAGCCAGCCTGCTGTGAGAAATTTCTCTGCACCCCCACTGCATGGCCTTTCACTTCCTCTTTCACTCCCAGACCCTGCATCCCTCTGGGGCAGCCTCAGCCATATCCAGAGGGGTGGGAGCCAGAGTTGTATCAGAAAACCCAGACGTGGACCGCAGGGGAGACCTGAGGGCCGTTACCTCCTGGCAAGGCAAACATTGCCTCCATCTGCTTCCATGCTACAAGACAACGCAAACCAGGAGGGTAGGTGGGAACAAGAAATGTATTTGGCCAAACACCATTCCATCTTAGGAGTTATGAGAAGATGGCGGCGTCCTTCAGCAGATGAGCCAGGAATGACACTTGGCTCACGTGGCAACTCTCTGGAGTGTCCTTTGACTTGACCACTGGGGGAGTGAACATTTTTATATTAAATACATTTTATATTAAAATAAACACAGGTCCATTTGAAACCAAATACAAATATTACATTAATTTTTAGAAGAAGAAATTTCTGACTATGGGCCACGTGCCCAGATACTCCCTCTGACTCCCAAAGTATGCATTCCCTTTCCTCTGTTCTTAGCAAGTATTTCAAAAGAAAGTCTGAGAAGCCTGGTTTAGGGAAAAGGGCCAACGCTGGAGCCTTCCCAACTGAGTTTTGTAGAGGGCTGCCTGGGAGGCACCTAGGCATTTTCTTATAATTATTGTCAATTGAACTCAGAGCACAGGCAGAGCCACGCCCTGGGAACATGCTTCCCCAATAAGGGTGGACATGTTAATCAGGCAGGGGCGGAACTAGATATGTAAATCTAGGCCTTTAAAATAAACCTGCTGTGTGGCTCAGGCCGCTTTTTGCCTCCTCTCCATCAGAGAGGATGGCGCCCACCTGGCCCCAGCTTAAAATATATTTCTGCGTCTTGGTCTTTCTTTAATTTCTTAATCCCCAGCTCCTCCACTCAGCAAATGGACTGTTTCCTTTTCCATGCGGGACATGGAGAAGAGAGAAACAGCCCCCCACATTTGGCGCCCCCGAACAGGGGCTGAGTACGGAGGCAAGAGAAGAAAGCGAGGGGGTCACTCCCAGAAGCGTGTGCACACAGATTCAAAGGAATAAGGTAAGGGGAGTGTATTGTTGTGAATTGATATGAAATAGCTAGGTGTAAAACGTGGGTAATCCTCCAAAAAATGCTTTAAACTATGCTCTGTTAATTATAGTCAAATTCTTGATTTCTTTCTTAAGCTTTGTTGATGAAACCTGTGAAAAGGTTAGAAAGCAGTTGTGTGACCAATACTCAGCAAAAAGTCCAGAGGAAATTCCTATTTTAATCGGTGATGGTCTTGATTCAGCACAGGAGAGTTTAAGAATGTCTAAGTGGGGTGCAGCCATGGCCTTACAGTCTGGAGTGGAATGGCGCGAGTCTCTAAGAATACCATCTGCACCTCCTCTGCCTCCACGTGTAAACTACTTGTAACCAAGTAGAAAAGGATTAAAGGAATTTCTCAGCAACTGCCAATGATTCTTTATCTTAAAAAATCTTTTCTTTCCTTAAAAAAAAAAATAAATAAAAATTGAAAAATAAAGTAAAAAGAGTAAATGCCAGACCATTACTGAGTCTTCCCCCTAAGAAACGAGGTGGGGGAAGCTCACGCGGTCATCCAATATGGACGTCACTCCCCAAGAAAGCCACTTCTTCGCCTCATCTTCGCCATCTTTATCCTTTTTTTCCAGCTAATGACTTAAAAGCTTTTACAAATTCATAAATGCATCTGGGATTTCTGTGCACATGTAAAGGGAAAAGGCCAGTTTAAAAACGAGCGCGCATAGTTTTGAGCTGGACTTGATTTTTTGCTGTGTACAGAATAAAAACCCGAGACTGTTTTGGTCTTAAAAATGGCAAAGATGAACCTGAGAAAGAAATACAGGCTGGTTTCCCAAGGCGATCTAAAGTAGCTCTTTTGAAATTTCTTGACTTCCCCAGCAGGAAAATTGTGACCATTTTGAAATTTAGCAGTTATGCAAGGCTTATTAGCTGGAAACTTAAAACTTTTAAGTTCAAATCATATAAAAGTATTGAGATTTATAATACTGAAATGTTGATCTGTGTATGCCTAGTATGAAGTCTAGATGATAGAAGTTAATCTATTAATTGAAAATGCTTTATATTTTATTTGAAATGTATCCTTAAATGTAAAAGTCTCTTTTCTTGCCATTGAAAAAGTTTAAAGCTACATACTTTTTTTAATGGAAGGAGGGGTAGACACGCCCTTCCCCTAGCATGTAGGTAATCCAATTCCTGCCAGCAGCCATCTTTAGGAATGTTAATTTGCATTTCAATGGCTACACCTTTTGCTAGAGACCTTCCAAGAAAAGGTCAAGCGGCCAAAAGGTGGCTCCTTTGAAATCAGCTTTCCGCCAGTAGTCATTTTGTTAATACCTACAAGTTCGCTTCTCAGTTTCCCCATGCAGAAAAAACATGGTTTAAAGTTAATTATTAGATTTTAAAATTTATTCTTAAAAATATAAAAGTGTAGTTAATCAAAGAACTGCTAATATTTGACTTGTAAGCTCTGAAAGTTTAAAGTGCAAATTTGAATCAGGAGAAATTAAATATCTAATGTATAACTTGTTTTTATAAAAATAAAATGTGTTTTCTCTTAAACGATTAGGAATTCAAAAAATGTTACTCATTGGTCTGTTTTAAAAAAAAGGATTAATTTTATGATCTCAACTGAAAAATTTTTAATACAAAAACCAGTTTAAATTTGATTGATATGCTTTAAGATAATTATAAAAGGTATAAACAGCTAATGGGATTTCTGCTTGTGTGAATATAATGTTGGTCATCTATCTTTCAGGGGTTTTGGTTTGCTCTGTCAAAGAACAGAGTAGACAGCCGCCACTTTGAGCTGCCTGACTTGGCAGCCGCCATGTTGGCCGCATGGCCTGCCGCTCCCCTGGGGGCCGCCATCTTGAAACAGCAAAGGCCCCGCCCACCCTCTGACTTAGCCAATCACAATAGGAGTGTCTGCTCACTGAGGCAGGGTGGAATTTCAGGGGTGGAGCTTTAAGGCGGAGTTTTACTACGGAAATGCGGATGGGGCAGAAAGTGTGCTTGCCTCGTGAATTTATTTAATACTATTTTTAAGAAAATATTTTTAATACTTAATAAATTAGCAATCACGGTCTTAATATAATTTCAGTGGTATGATAGACCAATGTTTTGAGCAGTTGGCTTTATAAAGGCCAACAATAGAGCTCGTATTCCTTAAAAAGGCTAAGTCATTTTTCTAGTCTCTTAAATCTAGAAAATCCGGCTTTCCTTAAACTAAGGACAATTAAAGGTTATATGTTCCCTCCCTAAACAAAAGTTAAGTAGCTTATGTCAAAGTATTTAAAAGGGACTGATAGCAGTGATCCAATTTCTGTGATCCCAGCCGAAATTTTAAAACCAGTTTAAATTTAATTGATATCTCTTAATAATTATAAGAAGTATATAATTTTTAAATCATATATACATATATATATAATTTGATGGTCTTTTCAAGTTGGATTTCAAAACTATAACCAAGGAATGACTTTGAGAAATTTCACGGGCCCTGAAATGTTTTCAAAGGTTTATTCTCTCTTTTTAAAGGATATTTTAATTTAGCCAAATTTAATATACTTGAAATCACATGGAAAGCTTTATCAAATAAAAATTAATAAATATATTTTAAGTTTTTGCCTCTGAAAAAGGGCAAAACAAGTTATTTTGTTTAATATTTCTTAGAATACAGCAGTGGAATTTTAAGATGTAATTTGAAATAACAAAAGCTACTTGCTGCTGCATTTTAAATTAGGCTGGAAGTGGTGCAGCGTTTGCCCCTTGTGAATCAGAAGTTTACTAAATACTAAATTTACTTGCTTTGCTTTTTAAAAAAAAATACTTACTTAAATTTACTAATCTTTGTAAGCAATTGAATCCTAGTAAAGTAAAAATCTTCTAAAAGGTTACTGAAGGCTTCCCATGATCCCTCTGTATATGCAAATAAGCCAAAAGGGAACGCTGTTTAAAAATATTATTTTAAATTTAATAAAAAGGAGAAATTTTAATATTTTGAAATATCTTCCACTAATATTTATAGGATAATCTAATGATTTGCTGTTAAAATACCAAATCTGAAAATAAGTACAGTCACCATAAATGTTTAATGACTTTGACTTGAAATACATGGCCTTGTGGCACTATCAGTCAAGATCTAAGAAGTAATCCTATAGGTTACTTGGTGTAAAAGAGAAAGATTTTTCTTTTTTAAGTTGAAGTTCTCCAAGTGTAATCCAGCAGGAAGAAGACAAACCAGACAATCAACAGCCCAGAGACCACCTGGGGCACAGTAAAGTGAAGTATGGTAACAATTAACTCAGGTAAAAATTGTAAGTTTCATATTGGTCTTAGAAGGCACATTTTTCCTTTACCTGGGAAGGACAGCACAACTATCCCAAGGTCAGAGGGCTCCAGTTAGTGTGTCAACTCAGTGTTCTGGAGACCCAAAATTGTAATTTAGATAACATGCCTAAGTTTAACCTAGGTTACCCAAGGACTCTAGATAATGTGTTTACCCAAAACTGTAGTTTGGATGGCATGCTGTCTCTGTTTCTGTAAATAGCCTTTTTTTGCAAACGATGTTCCTCATTCCAAACTTGAGACAGCCAATTTAAAATTGAATTGTCATGACCTAGCGCAAAGAATATTCTTACATGGTATTATTCTACAAGTTTCATTAATAATTTTGATGCTTTAAAACAGTATATTGTGCATTTATCCCAAACTTACAAATAATTCAATTAATATTTAAGGACATGAAGGGATTTATTCCCCCTGGGAAGGCACTTAAGCATTCTGTATTGACCTCTCTTGACCTTTTTGCCAAGAGGATTTCCTCTTCTCACAATCCAATTGTCTATAGCTGTTATCTGAGCTCTCCGTTCAAGCTGAGATCATGAAAAGCTGGTACCATGGATCTGTCTCTGGCCCAATGGCGTAAGTTGGGCCCTCTCTGGAGAAGAAACCCGGGTTCCCTGTGATCAATGCCGGGGTCCTGCCAGCAGGCGAGGGGATCCAAAGGTAGTTTCTGGGCATGGAGGCCAGAGGGACATAGGCTACCAAGGAGACAAAACTGAACCTCACATCACCCTACTTGGCCCAGAGATGGCTGGTAGTCAAAGACGGGTAAGACCCCACAGGGTGGGGCGACCTAAGACAGGCACAGTCGGGGGCCAATAGGAGAAAACTTGGGGTTCAACAGAGGTGGGGCACAGATCCTCACCCCCCCAATGGTGCAGGGGCTTGAACACTCGCCCCTTCTGAGGAAGGTCTCCTGTCCCCAAGGCTGCTTCTTGCTTCCCATGCCCAGCCCAGATCAGGAACCAAATAACAGAAGAGACTTGGTCCAGCAGAAAATGGTACCCAGAAAAATGAAGACTTAGTTAACAGACCCTAAATTTAAATCTAGCCTAACAACAGAAATGCTTAAGCCTCCTCAAGGATGTAAAGTGATCCTTTCAATTAATATTTACAGTGTAAATTAAGATTATTGTTAAAATATTAAATTTGACAGTAAAATAGTTGTTAAGTTTTCAAATTAATTAAATTTGGCTAACTTGAAATAAGTAATTATTCAAAAAGTATTAACCAAACTTCATTTCGTGGTAAAATTGCTTAACATGTAAAAAAGTTATCTAGACTGCATTATATATTTTCCAAAAAATCCTCCTAATTAAATAAAAAAAGGGGGGGGGGATAGTGGAAAAATATAGTGGAAAAATACCATGTAAAGAAAATTATCCTATAACTAAATTAAAATTTTTTCATTAGCAAGACACCCAGAAAAAACACATGATGTCAGGGAAAGCCAGGAGAAGATCATTTCAAAGAAAAAATCCCAAGTAAGTTTTTCTTTATTAACCTTTGGTCGAGAATATGTTTGTATATTTTCAGAAGAACAGCTCCGAGACCATGTAGATTCCTGCAACAACAGATCCCAACTGACCAGATTGCTCCAGCCACAAAGACAGGAAAGACAGTTCAAAGATAGAGATGGTGAAGACGCCTTGTCATGATAGCAGTCAGCACCTGTGCATTGCTGCAGGTTGCCCAGGACCAAGAGCAAGGAAGAAGGAGCAATGCAGCCAATTCAGGTGCCAGAGCATTACATCCGTTACCACAATGGACTCAGACATTCACTCAAAAGGACTAAGTACTGCCCTAATGACAGCAAAAGGGAAGAAAAAGAAAACTGAAAGATGCAAGGGACTGTTGTGCCAATATGGAGTCATCTGAAGAAGTTAACGACTGAAGCACAACAGATTGTGGAAAAGCAAGAAGTTGAAGCTACTTCTTCAACCATGTTCCTGCTCATGCTAGTATCTGTTAGCTTCCAGTCTATTGCAAAGTCTTGCGCAGCCAAGTCCAAGGACTCTGAGTAAATATACACCAGCAGCAAAAGCTACTGATTTTTTTCATTTAGTAGCAAAACTGTTAATATGTTTATAGTTCTGATTTCTCATATTGTTGTTTTGCATTGGCATTGTTTTGTTATTATTTAATAGCCAGTTTTGTTCTTAACGTTCACATTTTGAAAATGATAACATGTATGTAGTTTAGTTTTTGCATTTGCATTGTTTGCAATTGTTTTAATTCTAGAGCCCTACTATTAATGTTTAAAATTTTACTTTTATTATAGTAGCTTAAAAAACAAAAACGGGGGAGATGTAGAGGGCTGCCTGGGAGGCACCTAGGCATTTTCTTATAATTATTGTCAATTGAACTCAGAGCACAGGCAGAGCCACGCCCTGGGAACATGCTTCCCCAATAAGGGTGGACATGTTAATCAGGCAGGGGCGGAACTAGATATGTAAATCTAGGCCTTTAAAATAAACCTGCTGTGTGGCTCAGGCCGCTTTTTGCCTCCTCTCCATCAGAGAGGATGGCGCCCACCTGGCCCCAGCTTAAAATATATTTCTGCGTCTTGGTCTTTCTTTAATTTCTTAATCCCCAGCTCCTCCACTCAGCAAATGGACTGTTTCCTTTTCCATGCGGGACATGGAGAAGAGAGAAACAGCCCCCCACAGAGTTTAACTTCTAGCACAGCCGGCAAGTGACTAGCTGTATAATGTTAGTTACTATATTATCATATATTATGCTATATAATAACATATAAGTGAAATCATATGGTATTTGTAGCATATATAGTATATAAACATATATGATGTATTACATAATGTTATCTATAATAATAAAAGGTTACTATGCTAATTAGACCGGACGTCTTCTGGACGTCATTCCGAACATCCTTCTTGATGAAGCCGGGGCCAGAGGGAAGACAGCCCGGGTCCGGGTGCCTGTGGGCAGCTGGAGGAGGGAAGCCCGGGTCCCGGGTGCCGGAGGGAAACTGTGGCAGCAGCCCGGGTAAGGAAGGCCTACTCTTGCACAAATTTTCGTGCATCGGGCCTCTAGTGTAATATAAAGTTATATAAAATGACATGTACTTTGTACATGAATATTATGTTAGTCACTTCTCTGGGCCTCAGTTCCCTCATCTGGACAATGGACATGAGAACTAGTTTTGGTGAAAAGCTTCCTGCACTCAGAAAGGGTCATTCTGGATGCCAGGACCCAGAGGCAGAGCACACCTCGGGTGAGCAGTGTGCCCCCCTGAGGCAGCTGCCTGTTCAGTCTCCTCAAAGGACATTTGGGGGTTCCGAGTCATTTCTGGAAGCCTCTCTATTCATTTTTATTTTTTCAATTACAGTTCATATTTAATATTATTTTCTATTAGTTCCAGATGTACACCACAGTGAATAGACAATTATGTAATTTACAAAGCGATTTCCCAGATAATTCAGGTATCACCTGGCAACATACATAGTTGTTACAATAATATTGACTATATTCCCTATGCTGTACTTTATATTCCCATGACTACTTTGTAACTGCCCATTTGTACTTCTTAATCCCGTCACCTTTTTCACCCAGTCCCCCAAAGCCCCCTCTTCTCTGGCAACCCTTAGTCTGTCCTTGCATCTATGAGACTGTTTCTTTTTATTGATTTTATTTTTTAGATTCCACATATGAGTGAAATCGTATGGTATTTGTCTTTCTCTGTCTGATTTATTTCACCTAACATAATACCCTCAAGGTCCATCCATGTTGTCCCAGATGGTAAGATTTCATCCTCTTTTATGGCCGAGTATGCATGTAAGATGGCTTTTTTATGTGTTCATCTATTGATGAGCACTTGGGTTGCTTCCATATTAGCTATTGTAAATAATGCTGCAATGAACACGGGGGTGCATATATCCTTTCAAATTAGTGTTTTGGTTTTCTTCAGATATACACCTACAAATGGAATTGCTGGGTCATAGACAGTTCCATTTTTTTTTTGAGGAAACTCCATACTGTTTTCCACAGTGACTGCACCAATCTACATTCCCACCGACAGCACACAAAGCTTCCCTTTTTCTCAACTTCCTTGCCAACATCTGTCATTTGTGGGTTTATTGGAGAGAGATAATGAAGACTTGATGGGAGGTGGAACTCTAGAATAAACACCATACAAGCTATTACACTGAAATATGCACAGACCCTGGGCTGATATCCAGCCAGGACGCAGCCCATTCAGGCAATCACACTAGAGGTGGAAAACTATTAAAACATGCATTTCTCAGTTGGTAAATAGCTGCTACCCTGAGATTCCCGGGTATCTTCCCATTACTCAAGAACCCTCCCACCTCCCCGTGGTCCAGCACTTTAAGGGTTGGCAGCCACACAGTCAAGACCCTACTCCAGCTCCAAGGTGGCTTCTGTGCCCATGGGTTGGTGCCTGGCCATACTGGATGGGGAATTATTTTAATTTGCCCTCTCCCATCCCCCACTGCACACAAACTTAAATTAGGAGTAATCACGGCCTATAGTGTTTAAAAGAACCCACATTTTGTCAGAACTGAGTGCTTTCAATGGAAAAAAACAACACAAAAAGTGGGGTGTTGGTAGGTATGTACCATGTTGATCTGGAAGTGAGACATGAGTCTGTAATTAGGGTTAAAACAGATCAACGTTGAAAATGAAGGGGAAAGGGAAGAATCTTGGAAGAACAGAGGAAAGGCACATCTGGTGACTGGAGAGCAGGGATGAGGGGAGGGGGCACGAGAGGGTGAGGAACTCTTCTGTGGAACGCTCCACTCTATTAAGTAAAGTGAGATGCCCAAGAGCCCTCTTTGTCACTCCATACAGCAATCAGTCATTGACGCTCAAGTTCTAGGGGTGGGGACAGGAAACAACAATGTTCTGTCCAATATCTTCAGCAAGGATGCTCTCTCCTCAGCAGGTGCTTGAAGAGCCAACAACAGCATCACACACACTTGTGTAGACCAGTGGCTCCACTGCTTGAGGAAATAATTGTATGGTCCAAATGCCTTTATATAAAATGAGGTGAGGGGGAATCTGAGGTTCATTGAATGAGGACTGTCGACTATAGATGTTAGCCTTGTATGAAGTTGGAGACACAGTGTGCCTGAATAATTTACATGAAAAAGAAAAGAGGGGCCATTAGAAAATGCAGGAGACTTGAAAGATATCATTGCCACTTCTAAGAGAAGAACTGTTTGGATCCTGATTTGAGAAGGCCAACCATGAGAAGATATTTTACAGACAATCAAAGAAATCTGAATCTCGGCTGTACAGTGGATGGGAACAGAAAATTCTTGCTAATTGTTATGGGTCCAACTAAGTGGCACAGTGGCTGAGAAAGAAGAGAGAGGGGGAGGGAGGAAGGAAAGAAAGAAACTAACAGATGCTAGCTTGGGCATTTATGGGTAGAATCCTATATAATAAAAGGCTAATATGCAAATCGACCAAATGGTGAAATGACTGGTTGCTATGATCCTCACTGACCACCAGGGGGCAGTAGGTGAGCGCAGCGGCAGGAGCCTCTCCCGCCTCCGCAGCAACTCTAAGGCTGTCCGACTGCTGAATTAGGCCCGCTCCCTGAGGGCTCCTGGACTATGAGAGTGTGCAGGCTGGGCTGAGGGACACCCCCCACACACACACACACCTCCCATTGCATGAATCTCATGCACCAGGCCTCTAGTATCATATAAGTATTTTGAATGGTGAACACTATTTTAAATTTGCAGAAAAATAAACAACTGAAAATTAAATTAGGAAAATAAGTTATTTATAACCGCATCAAAAAGGAAAAATACTTAGAAATAAATTTAAGAAATGTAAAACTTGTACTCTAAAAACTAAACAACGTTGTTGAAAGAAATTAGAGAAGACTTACATATTGGAAAGACATCCTGTAGCCATGGACCAGCAGACTTAATACTGTTAAGATGAAGCACTGCAGGCACTCTCCCTCCAGGGAGCAAGCCTGTGCCACTCCCTTCCCCCTTCTCCTCTCCTTCCCCCACAGGCATGCATCCTAACCTCTAAGGGACCCCATAAGACTTGCAACCAGGGGAGCAATGGGCAGCAGAAGCTCATCCTGGCTTAACCCCCTGAACCTATCTCCAAAGCCCCCTTTTCTCTGACTTCCCAGTGAGCCAAAGCAGCCCAGCCTAAGTACATTTTTGCTGTGGTCAATAAATTCTTGCTTGCTTTTCTACACTTTGTCTCTTGAGTGAAATCTTTCCCACAAGAAAACAAGGACAAAAGTCTCCTTGTCTTGCTGGTAACAGTACCAGTAGGGCCTCCTTCTATTGCCATGGCAACCCAAAATGTTTCCAGATGTGGCTGCTGGGCGGGGGGGGGGGGGGGGGGGGGTGTCAAACTTATCACCTGCCTTGACTGTCCTGCCTCTACACACGTTTAGCTGCAAAATAATGTTATGTATGTTTGTGTGTTTTCCCAAATTTGCCTGGTGGTAGAGGTAATTGGCAGGTTCCAGCATCTTGGAGAGGGGTCAGTGGGGTAAAAAAAAAAAAAAAAAAGGAGAAGGAGAAGAAGAAGGAGGAGGAGGAGGAGGAGAAAAAGAAGAAGAGAAAAAAAAGATGCAGCACTACACAACTCTACACAAATTGATCTACAGATTCAGCATAATTCCTATCAAAATTCTAGCTGCCTTTTTTCATACAAATTGGCAAGCTGATCCTAAAATTCATATGGAAATGCAAGGCGCCTAGAATAGCAAAAACAATATTGAAAGGTAACAAAGTTGGAAAACTTACACTTCATAATTTCAAACTTACTACAAAACTACTATAATCAAGATGATGTGGTATTGAGACAAGAATAGACAAATATATCAATGAAATAGAATTGAGAATTCAGAAATAAGCCCTCACACTGATGGTTAATTGATTTTCAACAAAGCTGCCAAGACTTGGGAAAAGAATTCAATAGGGAAAGAGTATTTTTTTTCCAGCAAGTGATGATGCTGGAACAACTGGATATCCACATGCAAAAGAATGAAGTAGGAACTTTACCTAATGCCCTGTGTGAAAATTAACTCAAAATAGATCAAAGACCTAAAGCGATAAAACTTTTAGGAGAAAACAAAGTAAAACTTTGAGAACTGTTTTGGTAGATTATGACAGTGGCATCCAAAATACATGGGCTCGAACCTTAGTTCTGCCACTATCTTTCTTTCTCTTTTTTGAAATAAGCATATTCTTAAGATTTTATTGTCACGTAATAATACAAAATATGAAACTTAGAACTGGATCACTTGGCTCTTTCTCTTCTTATCTCCTCCCAGTTCAAAATGCTTACATCTCTTAATCACCAGCATTCTCTTAGATCTGCAGTTGGGCTCAATCCATGCAGGCCTCAGCAGTCTTTATGGCTTTAGCCTTTTTGCGGAAAATTGGCTTAGCCTGCCCACCATAGCCACTCCGCTTCCTGCCTTAACGCTGCTTTCCCTGTGCATACAGAGGACCCTTGCCCATCTTGTACTGTGTTACTCTGTGGGCCTGATGCTTGCCACACTTCCTACAGAAAGTCCGTGGACTTTAGGAACGTTCGCCATGTTTGTGAGAGCACTATTGGCACAGAGAGGTCTGCCACTTTCTTGCTGTGGCCAAGCAGATGGCGTACATTCCCTAAGCCTCAATGCAAATGAAGATACAACTAAACTCACAGGGTTGTTACAAGAGATATATGAGATGATACTATCATGGCATCTCCCAGAATATGAACTCATTCAATATGAGTTCATGGTTAGCCATGCTCTTAGTAAAAAGAATGTAGGCTACAGAGTGGAACCTATGTGTAAACTTGGGTGCAAAATTAAAAATAATGTCATTTCAAGATTCAAAAAGGAAATTCCAATTTACAAAGCTTGGTTTGAATAGTATGCAAAAGGTAATTTTCATGGGATCTGTAGTGTAAAACAGTTTGTTTTAAAGATTTGAAGGTTCCAAAGATAGCATGCTGGGCCAAATTCCATTGGAAGACATTGCTTATGGAGCACCCAGCATTTTGAACTTTTAAATTGGATGCCTTTATATAGGGCACCTCATCCCAGAGAACCACTAGCCCCACCATTCTCTCTCACATAACCCCAGGTGTACCTCCTTTGTTTACATCACTGTCTGGCTCCTGGCAGTGATTAAGTTTCTGGACTCTATCTCAAACTCTATGAAATCTCTTTGTTGGCTACCCAACTTTCTTCTTACAAAAGTGTGGAAAGTCTCTTCTTTTCTCTTAAAGACTTTCCAAGTTGTAGTACGTTTTTATTTATTTATTTTAAGATTATATATATATAATAATCTGGGCCAGCTTTAGCTCTGAGGCTTGGCTCCAGCTATGAGACCTCCGCTGCTGAAAGCAGGTTTCTGGCCTTTGTTTACCTTCTGTATTTGAAACAATGTTGCGATCCTGCTGGCTGAAGCCCGGCGGACTAAAGCAGGTTTCTGGGGTTTTGTTTAGCTTCTATATTTGTAACATAGTTGCTTAGAGTTGCAGCTCAGAGGCCAGCAGCGGCAGGCGGGGAACGTTGGAGTCCTTTGTCACTGAAGCAAGCAAGCCTCATGTTCGCTTTAAGATGCCTGGCTGCCGGCCACCATCTTGGCTGGCAGTTAATTTGCATATCGCCCTGATTAGCCAATGGGAAGGGTAGCGGACGTATGGGTAATTACCATGTTTCTCTTTTATTAGATAGGATATATATATATATATATATATATATATATATATATATATTTTTTTTTTTTTTCAGAGAGGAAGGGAGAGAGAGAGAGATAGAAACATCAATGATGAGAATAATTGATTAGCTGCCTCCTGCACGCCCCTACTGGGGATCGAGTCCATAACCCAGACATGTGTCCTTGACTAGAATCGATCCCAGGACCCTTCAGTCCACAGGCCGATGCTCTATCCACTGAGCCAAACCAGGTAGAGCAGTAGTAGGTTTTTTAAATCCTTTTAAAATATTCTAAATGATTTTAAAAATACAGCTTTATAGGATTTTAAGACATAACATAGACCAGCACTATCTCAACAGAAGCTAGAAATGCAAGCCACATGTGTGATTAAAAATTTTCTAATACCCACATGAAAAGAGTAAAAAAAAAAAAACAAAAAAAAAAACAGGTAGAATTATATCTAATAACACATTTCCTTTACACAAGATATATCCAAAATATTATTAACATGTGGTCAGTATAAGAAATTGAGATATTTTATATTATTCTTTCAAGCTAAGTCTTTGATATCCAGTGTGTATTGTGCACTTGCAGTACATACCAATTTGGAATGGCTACATTTCGAGTGCTTCCTAGTCGCATGTGGCTAGTGGCTCCCAAACTGGACAGTGAAGGTACAGCCAGCCAATGACAAACAAAGCAATTTAAGATTTTTTAAGGAAAGAGTGAGGTTATATAGGGAAAGAACATCTCCATTGGAAAGTACTGAAGTGGCAGAGTCTGAAGCATTGGTGGCTATGGTGGTGACAGTGGTCATTTTGAAGCTTGAGACTGGATAAAACTGAGATCACATTATAACAGGGCAGATGGGGAGGAGTAGATATTTGGGACTTTTTTTTCCTGCTGTTTCTATTTCTGTCTTTCCTACTCCACATGTATTAGGGTTGGAATTGGAGATGAATAAAAGGTGAACAAAGAAAAGTAGAAGGTAGGCTGAGAGATCACCATTCCTAATATTATCTCTGCTTCAAGCCCTGGCCCCAAGGGATCAGTGTCCCGCGGGCTCCCGGGGCCAGGAGGATGCTGGGGAGGATTTTTCTTGCTGCTCCCAACTTTCAGAGGAGGCAGCCTTCTCTATCTCCAAAGAACAGGCCTTCTGCTTCTGTTATTCAGCGAATATTATGTTCTCTCAACTGTGATATTTTGGGTCTGTTTGGCAGGAGGTAAGATGGGCAGGGGTGGAATAACTCACAAATGTTCTTTGAACAAGGAACCAGTAAAGTACAGACATCTGGCCCCGGGATTTTGCTGGCTCCAGGGACGTCACTGCAAACTCACTAACACTAATTGCTTTCACGTCTGCTCCCATTTCTAGTGGAAATAAAATGCCTCTCTGGCTAATGGAAAATGAAACGTCCATTTGCTGTCTGTTTACCACATTACATAAGAGCTCTCCATACACCACTCCTCCCCCCAACCCCCACCCTGAAACCCTTAAAGGACATTTGCACAAAGCCTGCAGGGGTTCCACAGGCGCAGGGCAACGAGGCTCAGAAAGGATGCCTGCATTCCCACTAGGACAGTGGGAACTCCTCAAGCCTAAAGGAGGGGAGAAGGCAGAAAGAAGAGAGAGCGACAGGAAAGGGAAGGAATCCTACCTGTTTTTAATAAATGCTTCCAGGAATATTTTGGAGCTCCCTCCTTGCCATTAAGTGCAAGATCTGAAACTCAACTTCTGATTTCAGTTTGACTGCCAAAGGGAAAATGGAGGTTCAGCTGAAATTGGGGTTTAAGAAAATGGACTCTCAACCCATTGGGCCTAATACGGTTGTTCTTTAGAATGATTTACAGAAGCTCACTGAGAAGGCTTCTTTGACTGTCCTGTTCTAGCTTGGCTGCCTGTGTTAACCCCCATGTTAGGACTTATTACACAATGTGATAGCAAGTACCCTATCTCCCCAATGACCACCGGGGCAGGACCACATCTGACACATCACATCCCAGTGCGCAGCACGGGTCTCAGCAAATCAGAGGTGTAGCATAGAATGCTGGCTGTCCCTTCCCTCACCCCAGTGGTTTTAGTAACAGAACCATTCATTTTTAGCTGGACCCATGGTTGGCAAGAGCTAAAACTACATTTCCCAGGATCCCTTGTAGTTAAATATGACCATGTGACTAAGTTCTGGCCAATCAGATGTGATGGAAGTGATACATAAACTTCTCATGGTGCAATTTTCCATTTCCCCCCTTCTTGTGTGAATTCTGGTGGGGTGAGGCCATAAAGGACCATGTAGGCAAGGACAACACCATAGGGATGGTGGAGCAGCAAGACAGAGGGTCCTGGATCCTAGACACTGTGGAGCTGCCAGACTGTTTTCAGGGGGGACTGTTATGTGAGAAAGAAATTCTTAATTTGGATCTGGTTTATAGTAACTAAAATTATATGCTTAGGATTTATTTGTTGAAGAGAAGACAGGAGGACACCCTTAAAAAAATAACCCCACTGTGATGGTTATTTTATGTGCCCAGACGTTAAGTCAAACATTATCTGGGGTGTACCTGGAGGGTGTTCCTGGATGAGAGTAACATTTGAATAGATAAACTGGACAAAGCAGACTGGCCCCCTAATGTGAGTGGGCCTCATCCAATCAGTTGAAAACCTAAAGAACAAAAATAAAGCTGAGAGGAGAGAACTCCTCCTGCCTGACTGTTGAGCTGGGACATCAGTCATTTCTGCCTTTGGACTCCAACTGAAATATCAGCACTTCTTGAGTCTCAGGCCTGCTGGCTTTCAGGCTAGAACTTATCCCATTGGCTCTTCTGGTTCTCAGGCCTGTGGACTTGGACGGGAATATACCATTGGCTCTCCTGGGCTCCCAACCTGCCAACTGCAGATATTGGGACTTCTCAGCTCCCATAATTGCATGACCTAACTCCTTACAATAACTCTCCTCTTTTATTCTTGGCAACCATAGGTCCAGCTAAAAGGTAATGGTTTTCTTACTAGAGAAGAAGGGGAGAACTGACTAAGGGGAGGGGAAAAACAGCTAGTGATCTGTGCTCCACCTACAATTTGCCAAAACCTGGCAAGGCGCTAGAGATAGAATGGTGTGTAGGATGCAACCCTGACAACAGTCAGTGAGAAGATAAATAAGGCATTGTATAATTACACCTTATATATAATTGGTTCTGTTTCTCTGGAGAACCCTGACTAACAATTCTGGAGCGCCAGCCTCCGACTCTTCCTGCCTCTTGTTGATAAAGAAGTTCACATCCCTAACTAGGCTACAGCTCTTGGACTACAGCACATCTTCTTCATCATCTTTCATCTCCACCTCCCTTTACGTGCTGCCTACTCCAGGGCTGGATGCAGAGCAGCACTCCTTGACCACACTAACTTAGACACTTGAATAAAGGATCATATTAAGAACAAAGCTTTTGTCATGTCTCTTTGGAGTACCTTTGAAACACCTGTTATAATGGCTGAGAAAACTGTCCAAAATGGCCAAGTTCAAAGGGTCTTTCTTAGAATCAAAACCTTTTACAAAGCAGACATTGGTTTTTGTGTAAATACCTGCTGGGTAGCAAACTTTGAGGGAAATTAAGATCAAACTGTTATAGGACAGTAAGAATCTAGGAAAATTCCTAGGCAGGAGAAAGAGGGGAACAGAGACAAAACTAAACACGGCCAAACAGTTTGGCAGCATGCAGCCAGCTTGCAAATAGCAAGTCCTTATCTTCCCCAGCCAAGGATGCTTGAGAGCAAATGGTTAATGTCTCTTCAAAGAATGGAGGAAGAGGAGGAGGAATCTTAATGCAACCAGGGAGTGGATAGCTTAAACCACCCTGGAACTCCTGAAAAACAGCAGAGAGGAGGGGGGAGGGGGACGGAAGAGTGCAGTCTTATTTCACCCCATTAAACAGAGAAGCCAGCAGTCTTGGGATTTAATTGGCAGGTGCTTCTCATAAATTCTGGGAAAGCCATAACTAAGTAAAAGGGAGAGAGACTTTTAGAGTTAACCTGTACCAGGATATCTAGCAGAGGAATTTTAAAATCTATAGACAGAAAAGTATATAAATGCTACCTAGACCTCCACCCAACTTGCTCTTCAGATTAGCTAAAAGCCCATGTGTGCATTATGCTGCTGGATGATAGATTTGTTTGCCTCGATTTTTTAAAAAAATATATATATTTTTTTTATTGATTTCATAGAGGAAGGGAAAGAGAGGGAGAGAGGGAGAGAGGGAGAAAGGGAGGGAGAGGGAGGGAGGGAGAGAGAGAGAGAGAGAGAAATATCAATGATGAGAAAGAATCATCAATCGGCTGCCTCCTGCACACCCCGTACTGGGGATCGAGCCCACAATCTGGGCATGTGCCCTGACCAGGAATCCAACTGTGATCGCCTGTTTCATAGGTCAATGCTCAACCACTGAGTCACACCGGCTGGGCTTGCCTTGCTTCTTTAATAAATTTGCATGCTTTAATTTTTTAGTGAATTGGCTTTATCACAATGCAATCATCTGGAGTCACCCATTTGAATTCATTCCTACAAGCACAAGAATTGAGGTGGGGACAGCCCTCTCCCTCTGACTCGGGGGCTTTCCAATAACACCTCTCTGGTGTCTGTGAGAGGTGCTTGTAACAAAAGGAGGCTCAGAAGATCAGCTACAACAACAGGATTTAGTCAGATGGTTTTTCCTGAGTCACTCAATTTCATCAGGAGAGGATTGCAAACACATACCCTTTGTTTAAGGTAGATGGGGGTGCAATAAATAGAATGACTCCAATTCAACCACCTCTCTCTCTCCTGATACCCAACCAACTCTCCGAAATTGCGCAACCAAGGTGCAGAAGTTCTCAGAATATCTCTCTTCTTGGGCCAGCTCCCAAAGGTTGGGGGCATTTGGCTTTGCTCCCAGAAAAAACTGTGATTTGGCAAAGGTATGTGAGCAATGTGCCCTTCCCTACGGAACGCTGCGGAAGAGAGTGGCCAAGAGCACTTGTTCTCTGTATAGAAAGTGTTTATGAACTGACACATGCTCTATCCAGCCCCGGAAATAGCCACCTGATCAGAACACAATTGAGCATGACCTTGGGCCCCAGCTATGACAGGCGGAGGTTAATTTCCTTTCCTCCTTAGGGCAGGACCCAGTTCCAATTGTCTCACTTTGCCTAATTAAATTTTCTGCACAATATAGCAAGTGCCTTATCTTGGGCCGTGAGGCAAAAGCTTCCCCTTGTTCCTCCCAGTGGTTTGAAGTGTGGAAGTTTGATAAGGGGCACATTTTGCTTTTAAAAAACAGCATTAATTGGGAACAGAAAGTACTTTTTCTACTGGTGGCTATTCCAGTAAAAGTAGGTGTTTGCCTGTAGGGACCTCCCCATGTGACCTGGCAGGGGGGGAAAAAATAAAGTAGGCAAGTAACGGAGCTCAGGCGAACAACTTAGGACCTGAAGGAAAGTAGGCCAGTGGGTCGAAATAAAATCCAGCCACAAGCAAACAAAGGTCTAACAAACAGGAGATAATCTGATGCTGCACAGTCCCTGGCCTCTACCTTCAGTGCTTCCATTGGCAACGGTGACCAGGGCTCACCTGGTTATCAGCTCTGTGAAGGTTATCTGTTGCGTAGATATCTTTGTTTACTTATATAGTCATTATTTCGGAATTACTTTATTGCTTTTTGGAGAAATTACATGTATTAGTTTTGTTTTGTTGGTTTTTTAAAATATATTTTTATTGATTTCAGAGAGGAAGGGAGAGGGAGAGAGAGATAGAAACATCAGTGATGAGAGAGAATCATGGATCAGCTGCCACTTGCACACTCCCTACTGGGGATCGAGCCCGCAACCCAGGCATATGTCCTCACCGGGAATTGAACTGTGACTTCCTGGTTCATAGGCTGGCACTCAACCCCTGAGCCACGCTGCCTTTTGTCTTGTTTTTTAATTAAGCAACTCAGAAAACTCTGAAGAGGAGAATGAAACTCTAAATCGTACTATCCATCCAGCATCTATCAGGTTACGTGACCTTAATCCAGTTATATTTTTATGCACATATACAGCTGGGATAATGGATAGATTTATAGGTAGAAATAATTTCAAAGGAATTTGCCACATACAAATTTTTAATAAAGAGGATTCCATTGTTTGAACTTAACAGGTAAGAAACTGAAATGAAATTAATCTGCTGTGTTTCTGAAAAGATACAGAGTTTTCATCTGGCAGGATTCTGAAGGCAGGTGAATGTAAATGACATCGCAAAGCAGGTAACTTAGGAAAATAAAACCCCAAACCTTAAGTCATCTGAAATGTTTTCCTTGGCTCTCTGGAGAGATGCCTGCAGATAAGGGTAGCGAGCTACTCTGGACTTGGCGTTCTGGGAGGCCCGGGCCCCACCTCTGACAGTGCGGCTGGCTAGCCCTGTGTTAGAATAGATTATCCACCCTCTTCAAGAGGGAGCATCTACCAATGGGTAAGTCTGGTGACAACAATGAAGGTGGAAAGAAGGGTGCTAATCACCCAATATAGTGGCAGGAGGAAAGTGGGGACTCATTTGAAAGCTCAGATGCCCCCGATGGACCAGTGGGGGTCTGATCAGTTTGGATCAAAGAAGAAAAAGAGAAGAGAAAGAGGAAGGGGGAGGAAAGTAGGAGAAAAATACATGTCTTGACACTGAGAAATAAAATCTTTACCTGGCCTCCAAAACCACTCCTCACTCTCCGCTGGGGTAACAAAGGCCACATAATTACTAACACTACAAAGCAGTTTAACATCAAGAAGTCAGTGGGAAACGCTTTGAAAGGATCCAGGATAATTGTATGGTAACGCCTTGAGTTCTCATTAGGACTGAGCCCAGGGCCTTACACACAGCCAAGCATCTAGGCATCCTGTGCGTCACAGCAGGATGGGAAGGAAGGCAGAGCAACAGGAGGAAGGCTCCAGGCAAAGGGACATCTGATTGGGAAGCCAGTGTGAAAACAGCGACTCCAAGCGCTGACAGATCAAACCTGTGGCTATGGGGCCTGTTGGGCATCAGCTGTCCATTTCCATCTAGCTTTCACTCGTGGCCTGTTTTCTCAGATGCAGTAAAGCGTGTCACCCGGAGGAGCGCCTTCCCACACAGAATGGCTGGTGGGTGGCCACAGGGATGGAGGCGTGTCACCCCAAGTATGGGACAGGAAGTAGTCATGAATGTGAAAGAGCAGCTCAATATTTTCTTTTCAATGAATTGAAATCGCACCCTTCCCCAAGCTGCTCAGGGACATACTCTCCAGTGAGGAACTCAGAGAAGGCCTCTGCTCCAGCGGTTGCAGGGGCCCAGCACATGGGTTCAGAGTGCCCAGGGCAAGCGCTAGCCGGCCGTGGGCAAACTACGGCCCGCGGGCCGGATCCGGCCCGTTTGAAATGAATAAAACTATTGAAAAAAAAGACCATACCCTTTTATGTAATGATGTTTACTTTGAATTTATATTAGTTCACACAAACACTCCATCCATGCTTTTGTTCCGGCCCTCCGGTCCAGTTTAAGAACCCATTGTGGCCCTCGAGTCAAAAAGTTTGCCCACCCCTGCGCTAGCCCCTGCTTCCTGGCTGCTGGACGCGAAGCACCCAAGTCCTCCGTTTCCTCCTCTGAACAGCAAGGGAAATGCTAGTCGCCACCTTAGAGCCAGTGCAGGTGTTGGGGGAAATGAGACATTTTGGGGGGGCTAGCAATCTGAATCTGTGCCAGTAACCTAATGCACATTCTTGTTTGCCTATCTAGTCACTGCCCCTTCTTTAATTATCTGGTCCTGCAAGACCTGTTTACCTAAGTACTACTCCCAATTTAGAGAGGCCATGAACCATGAACAATACACAACCCCCAGACAGAGTTATCAGCACTGGTGCCAGGCCTTTAGATGTGGTCTCATGGCCCCCACCCCAACACACAGGGCTTTTTGCAAAGCCTGCAAAAGGTCTGGAAGTCCCATCCCCTATTTGGGGGACAAAGAAACCAAAAAGTATAAAGGGAAATCTTCCTTCATATTGGCTTGCTCAGGATTTGGAGAGAAACAGTCTCCCCTGAGTCCTGTACTAGTACATGAGAAACATCTGAAAATAAGTGGGTTTTTCCTGTGCCTCCTAGTACTCCTGTGTGTTCTTCAGTCGCCTGGTAAATTCTGTAACACAGGGATCAGAGAAGAGGCTCACACAGAGACTGAGAGCAGTTCCAGGTCACAGGAAGGTGACCAGCGCCACCACCAAACACATAGGACGTGCTATTGGCTAAACTGTGTCCCTGAAAAATCATGTGTTGAAGTCCTAACCCCCAGTACCTCAGACTGTGACTGCATGTGGAGGCAGGGTCTTTAAAGAGGTCATTCGGTAAAAGAAGGCATGAGGGTAAACCCTCATCCACTCTAACTGGTGTTCTTGGAAGAAGAGATTAGGACACAGACAGGCACGGAGGGAAGACCATGTGAGGACACAGGGAGAAGACGGCCATCCACAAGCCAAGGAGAGAGGCCTCAGGAAAAACCAAGCCCACTGGCACCTTGACCTCAGACTTGCAGCCTCCAGAACTGGATGAAATAGATTCTGTTGTGTAAGCCCGTCAGTTTGTGGTGCTCAGTTACCGCAGCCCAGCACACTGACACACATACAGGGCAACTCTTATTTTAGCAGAGCTTAGGTTCACACAGTATGAACCAGTGTGGAAACAGAGTCTGGGGCACATCTGATTAATAATATCAGTTATAAAATATTTCAAAATTTTTTTAACATCTGTCCTCTCCCTACACTTACTAGTCTTATCCCAGTGGTGCTAACCCTTGGATGAGAGAATCAGCCTTCCGCTACAGAAATCGGCGAGAGGGTATCCACTCTCCATCCCCCTCATCTTGCCTTTCCTTCTGTGTGCTCTGAGCGCCTCTCCCTCCTTCCTTTCAAGCATGGAAGCTGCAGTGACCAAATACAGAGGCCGGTGAAGGGGGCTCCTCTGAGCAAAGCCATCACCAGATCTTCATTGTCTGCTTCAGAGAGTGTGTGCGTCTGAGGAAGGAATATGGCAGGGCTGCTCTGACAATACGCACGCTCACTCTTGGCTCAGCACAGGTCCGTCTTTCATGTGGTCTCCGCGGCATCCACTGTGCACACCAGAAGCCCAGAGAAAACTGAACTGGGAAAGAGACCCAGGCTGACGGCCCTGTCACTGAGTTAGCCTTTGCCAACATGCTCCCCTGGAATGCCTGCATCCAAGACTACGTGCCGTTTTTACCCAACAGTCTCTCTCTTTTGCAAGTTTGCTGGCTACACACTTTGGTGGAGTGTTTGCCCACGGTGCCCTGTTTCACATTCTCGTGGGTGGTAGCAGGAAGGGGCAGAGGTGAGCTGTCAGTCCTAAAAATCTGCCTGGTTCAGGCACCGTGGGGATGGGGTCATCGCTTGCAAGGGTTGTCTAGCCTGCCACTGGCTTCCATTCTCTCTCCTGCCACAAAGGTTCCTTAGCACAGCCAGCGTCGTCATGCATGATGGCAAGTATAAGCACACTTTCCTGGTCCAAGGAAAACCAAGAAAAGAGGTCAGATCCAAGAAAAACCAATAAAATCCTTTCTGATGGAAAAGATCCACAGGGCGTTCAGCTCCAAAAAGGCAGGGAGCGCTCCGATGGCTGTAATTGGCTCTTTCCTCTCCTCGTCCAAGGTAAGCCAAGGGTGACACAAGCTGAAAAGAATGTCTTAAGTTGGCCAAAACAGGGAAAAAATTAAAAACCACTCTGAAGCATGCATGGCCCCCCTTCCGTCCAAGGCTGCCCGAGGCCGGCTACCCGCTCTGACCCGTTGAGCAGCCTGTGCTCCTTCTCAAACGTGTGCAAATCAACTCACAGCAAAACCAAACGCAGACAACTGGCAGAGCAGACCCCAAGCTCTGCTGAGCAAATCAGGACCAATCTCGGGGCTCCATTTGGTTCTGCATTTGAACAGATCACTGAGAACAGCAGCGCCTCAGGAATAATACAGCACAGGGATGCCCAATATAAAGAGGCCAATATAAAATGCACAAGGTGGCCAGGCCCCTGAAACATTGTCGGAAAGCAGGTAGAGTCTCCAGGTGATGTGTTCCTCTGCCTGACAGTTGCCAAAGCAACACAACTGTTCTCCAGAGACGAGAGTGTGTTAATACCAGACTACTGCAAGTTTTAGCCACCTTAGGAGGCTGCCACGTAAGAGGAGGCTATTCTGTCCCCTAGTCATGCTAAGTGGCATTAAACCACTTACTTCTAAGCACCTGCTAACACAGTGGTCGGCAAACTGCGGCTCGCGAGCCACATGCAGCTCTTTGGCCCCTTGAGTGTGGCTCTTCCACAAAATACCACGTGCAGATGCACACGTACAGTGCGATTGAAACTTTGTGGCCCGTGCGCAGAAGTCGGTATTTTGTGGAAGAGCCACACTCATGAGGCCAGAGAGCCGCATGTGGCTCGCGAGCCGCAGTTTGCCGACCACTATGCTAACATGTCAGATGAGCTGGGGCAAACCAGAGAAAAACAAAGCATAGGCACTGTTCACAAACATCTCACAATCCAGATGGGGAGAAAAGATGTGCATATTTGGAAATGACTCGCGATGGCAGTATGGTCACACTGGACGGGTGCCCGGCTGTGTGACACACATCTGCTATAAGAATCTGCAGTGCCAGAGTTAGCCAGCCCCGCTGTGAATACCACCCACTGGCCAAAACTAGCCAGCAAAGACAGAAGAGACCAAAAGCTGAGCTGCTTGCCCTAAATGGGGAGGGCGATGCCTTTGGGAGCCCCGGGTTCTCACGGCTGCCTCTGGCAGGACCCACTGCCCAGCACAGAGCTGAAGAAATCAAGTCCAAGAGCCGCTCTTCTTAGCTTCAATTTCTGGCACCAACACTTGCTAGCTGTGTGACCTTGGGCCCCTCACATGATCTCTTTGAGCCCCACAGCCCCACCTGTAAAACAGCGACCAATACGTAGTACTGACATCACTGGTTGTTGTGGAAGGAGCTTGGCACAGTGCCTGGCATGTAGTAAGGCCGTGATGAATGTTAGCTGTCACTATCATGGGCCTGAATTTCTAAAGGGGTTCTCCTCACTTAACAGCAGGAATCAGGAAGTGCAGTCTAAATCATAGGACAGATTTGGTAGCAGAAAGTACTTTTAATTTTAAGCTAGATTGTCTTGGGTGAAGGAGGGGGAACCCCTAGATTCCTGTGAGTATGGTGTTAGTCAGAAGAAGCTATAACTCAGAATAAAGGCCGTGGTGATCCCAGCTACTGCAGTGGCCAGACAGAATGAGGCCAGCTGATCCTGCTGCTGATCAGCGAGAGGCTGCAGCATCTGAGTGGGAACAGAGGTGGCACTGAAGAGAAAGTGGTCAGTGAGGCAGTCCCAGAGCACCCAGCGCAGGGAGGGAGCCCAGCTACCCCCCACCCTCCAGTGCGTAGCCTCAGACCATTCCCAGCACTGTTCTCCTTTAGGTGAGAACACTTAAACCCAAGAACCCCACTTTTCTCACGTCCCCTTAAAGTCGGTCCCCTCCCCTCTTCCATCCTTTCCAGTGCTTGAACATACAGGTCTTCTCATGAGACATTTCTAGAATATGCTTGACTAGGGAAACATGACCTTTCTTTGCCAGCTAGTTTTTCCTGCCCTTCCCCACTGAGCCACTTCCTCACTGACATCCCATCTGAGGGAGGGCGTTATCTTTATTTTAATGAATGCAGTATTGCAGTATTGTTGAGTCACCCCTCGTCCTCCACCCGCCTTGTTTTGGCCACTCAAACGTAGAGCACAAAACAATGTTCTCAGAAAGTGGATGCTACTGGCTGGTGTAGGCCCCAGGTTAGCTGCACATGGCCAATGCCTCCCCACCCAATTTTTCCTCAAGGTGGGCATCTGTCCATGGCCTGGATCTGGAGAGAAGGGTTGTCTTGATCTCCACAGGGCATCAAGCCCCACAGCAGCCCTCTGTGGGTTTGGATGCCACAGTGAGGCAAGTCGGCTTATTTGATGGCTCGCTTCCTCATCAGAGGAGTATCTGTTTGGACTGTGGAGATGGCTAAGTGAGGTAATGAACACAAAGCACAAATTTAGATTCTGGCACATGATGGCCATTCTCCTAACCATTCATTAGCATTATTACTTATGGCTACTATGATAAGCATCCAGTTTTCCATTCATTCATTCAACAAACACTGAGCATGTTTTTCCAGCATCAGCCATGTGCCAGGCTCTCAGTGGGAAAACATGGCCATGGTCCCAGGCCTGATGGAATCCCAAGTCCCATGGGAGGACAGGCAATGAGCAGTAAACAAAGAGAGACAACATTTCAGGTTGTGGATCTATGAAGGAATCAAGTGGAGTTAGTGACAGAGAATAACAAGAGAGAACTTACTAGACAGAGTGGCCAGGGATGGCCTTACTGAAGTGGCATTTAAACTAACATCTAAAGGATGAGAAAAAGCCAGCCAGGTAGAAAAGAGGGGCGGGGCATTATGCGCAGATAGAACAGCATGTGTGAAGGCCATGGGGCACCGGGGAGTTTCATGGGGCTGAGAAATGAAAGAGTCAGTAAGACTGGTGTGCCGTCGCAAAAGGGAAAGTGTCATTGGTTAGGTGGTAGAGTTGGGTTAGGGGCTAAAGCTGCAGGTCCAGGAAGAAAATTTTATTTTTACCCTAATGGTGATAGGGAGTCTCTGAAATGTTTATATCAAGAAATGTTACCTCATATAGATGTATCACACTTTCTTCAATTCACAATAAACATTTTATGTCTACCCTTCATTGAGACTACAATGTGCCAGGCTCTGAGCTAAGAATTTTACGTGCATTGTCCAAGCGTGACATAGCAGCGATGGCCTAGGGCCGTGGTTGGCAAACTGCGGCTCACGAGCCACATTCGGCTCTTTGACCCCTTGAGTGTGGCTCTTCCTAAGCCTTAGGAGTACCCTAATTAAGTTAATAACAATGTACCTATCTATATAGTTTAAGCTTGAAAAATTTGGCTCTCAAAAGATATTTCAATCGTCGTACTGTTGATATTTGGCTCTGTTGACTAATGAGTTTGCCAACCACTGGCCTAGGGTAATGGCGATGGGGTCAGAGAAAAGTGGCAGATTTGAGAAGTATATACAAGATAAGTGTGTGAGCAGGCTTTGCTTATAGAATGAATGGGGCTCAGGGAAGAACCCAGCTCAGACACTGCCACTGGCTTCTCAAACTATTGCATTATCATCATCCTCATCACTTCTAAGTTACAATGATCATTTAACCAAAGAACAGGATTAAACCAAGTAGTCAGTTTCTTTATAGGGTACCTACTATACACATGCACTTTGAAAGACAACGTTCTCAATAAGAAGCACAACGTTCTCAATAAGAAGCACATGGTAGGTTGCTCTGTACTCTAGAGCAAGCATGTCAAACTCGTGGCCTGCGAGAATATTTTTGTGGCCCAGCCAATATAACAGTATGTAAGAAATGTGTTAATAAAATTTGATAACTTAATTTTTACAATATCCTGTTATACATAATTATTTTTTTTAAATATATTTTATTGATTTTTTAAGAGAGCAAGGGAGAGGGATAGAAAGTTAGAAACATCGATCAGCTGCCTCCTGCACACTCCCTACTGGGGATGTGCCCACAACCAAGGTACATGCCCTTGACCGGAATCGAACCTGGGACCCTTGAGTCTGCAGGCTGATGCTCTATCCACTGAGCCAAACCGATTAGGGCCTGTTATACATAATTATTAATAACGAATTACAATGTTCACTAATGACTGATTACTAGAATCGTGTTGCATTCATTTCCCTTATGCACCTTATGTGCAGGCGCACCATTTCTCTCCACTAATACCAGCAGTGAATATTTTAGCAGCCGATTCCCGCGTCATTAATCTTGTACTGACTTGTTTGGTGTGCGCAACAGGAAATATTTCGCTTTCGGAGAACAAGAAAAATAGGTTTATTTGCATTATGCTTATTAATTTGTGCAGCTATTCAGTGTCTGGTAAGTTAATGTTCAAGAAAAAATATTAATTTTTATTAAAATGTTCTATTATTTTATGCTAACGATTACCCATTTATTTCAGCACTTTGTATTCAGCATGTCTCTATCGAAATAAACCTAAGTTTCTATGAAAATTGAAGCTTTTGTTTTTTTGTGGCCCATATAAACTTAAACCTTGTTTATTTGGCTTGTGTTAGCCTTTGAGTTTGACATGCTTGCTCTAGTACTCCATGCTTGGGTACATTGTCTTATCTACTTCCCGTGGCTAAGTCTAGAAATAGTTCCCCAAAGAACCTGACAATTGCTGACTGGTCCAATTGATTTAACTCAGTTCCAAGAACAAAGCCAGAGAACTAACCTGAAAACACAAAGTACTAGTTCTGTTCACCAACGCAGCAATGCTGCCAGTGCAGACGGCGTCACCTAGCATGGAGCGTTCCCATTGCATCACGTAGCCTGTCAGACAAAGACCCAGAACAATGGCAGGCTCAAAACAGCAACAAAGCCCTGAGCCCAGGGACGGCTTCTCATAAAGGCAGCAGGAAAAGAATTGCCGGAACATGGGTTCTCTCAACCACAGCATGAATAACGCTATCAGTCACCACATCATCACTGAAATAATAAT
Organism: Myotis daubentonii; assembly: GCF_963259705.1. NCBI lineage: Eukaryota > Metazoa > Chordata > Mammalia > Chiroptera > Vespertilionidae > Myotis > Myotis daubentonii. The sequence goes on from NC_081842.1 coordinate 136,334,990, forward strand.
GCATGCCTGGATTGGAAACCTGCTGGGAAATGATTACGCTGAAATAGTATAATCCCTCCCTTCAGTGTAAAACACACCCACTCGTTCTAGTAAGAATGCATTCTGGAAAACAGGGGCCACTTTCATCAACATACAAATGAATTTCACACAACAGGCAGCAGTACTTAGAAAAGGAAAACACGGTAAGAGCTGAAAGGGACTTTCTTAGGGTGAATCCTTGTCTCCCACCTCCTATGCCTAGGAGAACATGTTGACTTGTAGGTAAGAAGAAAGAAAGGCATTGGGCCTACCTGGCCTGGCTTCAGCCTGGACTAAGACTGTCATGTCATCTTTGGAAGCCAGCCACTTGCCTACTTGGTAAAGCCTTACACCAAAGCCACTGCAGGGGACAGGCAAGCCTATAAATCATAACAACACAGGGAATGAGGGGCGGGGGAGAGAAGGCTGGAACTGGAGGAAACAGCCATCTCTTAGGTGGGTAATTGTCCTCTCATTAATTTCTCTTCTGAGATGCAAAAACTCAAGCCAGACTCACAGCCGGGTTGACACATGACTGATCAAATTAGCTTCTTGTGCAGAATACATAGCCATCAGAGATGATTCTCTGTGCGTGGAAGAAGATTTATGTCCAGTCTACAGTTTGCTCACCTTTCCTTAACAGAATGAATGAAGTCGTACAGCTTCTGATATCCTGCAAATAACGAATGTGGAGGCCCTACAGGGTGACACCCAGGAGCTTGCCACCTGGGCCACCACTTGAAAGAGTCTCTTTCCTAAAGCCCAGAGTAGTGGTTTCATCAGTCACCTCTGCTCCTTATTTCTCATTCATACTTAGAATTGTAAGATGTTAGAACTGAGAGGCATCTACGGATCAAGCTGTCTAGGACTCGTGTCAAAGATGAAGAAGCAGACTCAGCGGGGACGAACACCAGTAGGCACACATCTGGCAGGTAGAACAAACACCACGGTCTCCTGAGCACTGGTCTGGGAGGCCTTCCTGTGAGCCTGGGAAATGTTTCCAGCCCTGGTTTACTAATATTATCAATAATGCAAAGCCCTAGAAGGAAGTCAAACAGGTGCTGAAGCTGACAGACATTGAAACACATCCTGATGATTGTCTGTTCAGTGTTTCCTGGTCAGACAGTGTAGCTGGGGAACTCCAGCAGGTGGTTCCTGGTTTTGTGTTTGTTTGTGTGTGTTTTTAAGTCCCCCCACACCACCACCAAGCAGAAGGCTTGGCATGAAGGAAAAGAAACAGAAGGCTGTCACGTTGGACTGCCACTGCATTTCCTGTTGAAGAAAAAACTTGAAAGGAAAGATTGGTGCCAATTTGAGAGGTGAGCATATTTCCAAGAGGACATGGATGCGGGGATTGGTAAAAACTGTGACTGATACCTGGAGGTCAATGTTCCAAAGAGGGAACAGACTACTCTAGAGGCTCCAACTCTTCCCTGGGGAAGGAAGGGTACCAAGATGTCCAGACCTCCACCAGCCAGAGCTCTGCTCCCAAGGGACGGAGTGAAGGTGACTGGCATCTGACCTCCCTGCAGTGTGTGCTCCCAAATGGGCCACTGCTCACTCCCCCGGCTACCACCATCCTCCCCGACCTGGACAGTGGCAACAGCTGCTGTCTCCCTGCTTCCATCCCTGCCAAATGCAAACCAGAGCCAGAGCCAGAGCCAGCCTTTTCGAACAGGACTTCAGATCACATCACCTCCTATCAATCTTCCAAGGGCCCTCAGTACGTATGACATTGAACCCTGAGTCTGTCACAGTGCCTCCTCCTCCACAGCCCCGAGTCTCCCTCCTCGACTTCTCCCCCTTGCTCATGCCCTTCCTGCCCACAATCTCCTCACTGTCGCAGAACTTGCCAAACACTCTCCCATTCCTTGGGGCTTACTGTTGCCTCCACCTGGACCATGCATTCTGGGACTGCCCCAAAACATTCGTGTCTCACTCCCCAGCTTCCTTCAAATCTCTACTGAAACACTGAGACCCCTTCTTTGACTACCCAGGGAAGCCAGCACCTCCCTCACCCCACCACCCATCATTCTCCATCCTGCCCTGCTCTGCTTCTGGACACAGCCCCTATGGCCAGCTGTGAATGAGGGGCTGTAGTCATTCCTTTAGTATTTCTCTCTCCCCATGAAAGGTGTGTGAGCTCCATGAGGCAGCACTTGATGTGCTGCTGTCCTGTCTCCAGTGACTGGGACAATGGCTGGCACAGAGAAGGCACTCAGTACGTATGTTTTAGCTAGCATGGACTAAACCCATGCACCTAAACTAGGTCTGGATGGAGAAAACATGGTTTCCACTAGAAAACCAAAGGCCAGCTCAGCCACTGGCTTCTTTGTACACACAGATTTGTTTCCAAGTATATATCCTCCCATCTACCCACAAAGCCCTTCTACAAGGTGACAGCCAAGCTCAGGGCATGCCACAGAAGGCCAGGCAGGGAGACCGAGGGAGAGGGAACAGCAGTCAACCTGCCGAGGGAGAGGGCCTCAGACTGCTCAGGTCCCAAGCGTGGCCCAGGCCCTCAGGCCTCTCTCAGGGGAAGATCCACCCACCTCCTTCCAGCTTAAGAGCGGATTGCAAGGAAGCCGAGAGGAAGGGAAGGGCAGAGGGAAGAAGAGCTGCCATGGACCAAGACGGGCCCAGAGCCCTCCTGAAAACATCCGGCTCCATGGGAAGAAAGGCACGCTTCCCCTCTCCAAAGCAACGCCTCTAACTCGCAATGTATGGAAACCCAGGAAAAGGGCTGCTGTCTCTTTTCCTAAGTCCCTAGAATCAACTTTGTCAGGTATTTATCTTAACTTCTGGGACTTCTGTTGATGCAGCAGTCTGGTGCCCCTAGTTCAACAAAAGACTGATTTTTCAGAGTTTTGGGGAGGGAGTAGGCACAGGCATGCACCTCCTCACTTGTGGGAGTCTAAGGTGGCACCAACGCAATGCTGCGATGTGTTTCCAGAGTGTTTGTTTTAATTCCATGCCCTGTAACTGTGCTTACAGGAACCCACTCTAAACAGGATTCATAAATCAGGCAAAGAGTTATGTGCAAAGACATCCTAAGCACTATTTGTAAGAAAGAAAAGGCTGGATACAACCTAAATATCTAAAAATAGGAATGATAGCCCTGGCCTGGGTGGCTCAGATGGTTAGAACGTCAAACCGTGCACCAAAGAGTTGCAGGTTCGATTCCTGATCAGGGCACAAACCTAGGTTGTGGGTTTGATCCCCAGTCAGGGTGCATACGGGAGGCAACTGATCAAAGTTTCTCTCTCTCTCTCTCTCTCTCTCTCTCCCTCCCTCCCTCTTCCTTCCTTTCTCTCTAGAATCAATAAACATATCCTCCAGTGATGATTTTAAAAAAAAGAATCATAATGCATGTAAAACTCTTAGCCCAGTGCCTGGCACACAGCGAATGTTCAATAAGGGGTAGACAGAACATTTTTATTGTAATTAAAGAAAGTGTGGTACATCTATATAATGGATCATTTTCTAAGCTTTTTTCCCCATTGGTGTTATCACATGCATATAAAAATCTGAGTAAAAGAAATAATTACCTTTCAGCAGGAGACTGCATATCCACCCATATTTTCAGAAAAGCCTCATCAATCTTTTTTCCACCACCCCAACCCCTGTATTTGCCAATTGCACAAAAGGCACATGTCACCCATGAGCTCTGTTCTCTCCACACGAACTACTGCTGCATTAGCCTCCCCTCCGAGAGGCAGGTGGAAAAATCGTTCTGTGCTCCAGGCAGCATGTTTTAGCATCTACCATACTCCGAGCCCGGCAGGGGCTGCTCGGACCTGGGCTGGAAGCCCGTCCTGCCGAAGGAGGGTCTCTCATGAGAGTCCAAAAGGGTTTGCCGGGCAAATGTGGCCTTTCTCCAAGGCTGTCAATCAAACAGCAGCAGCATGTGATGGGCAGAGTGATAACTGGTTTCTTCCTCTGGGAATCACCAAGGGGCAAAATCTGAAGTGACTGACCTATAATTCATTTCAGGAGAAATATACCCAAGGACAGAACCAAAGAAATCAACAGGCTCTCTGAATACTGGAGATTGGTTGGGACCCCTCCCCCTTTACATCTCTCTACACACGTGTTCAGACACACACATACTCAGGCCTACTCACACACTCACATACATGCCAAACACACACATGCACAAACACACACAAACACACGTGTAAATGCATAAGGCACAAACACAATGCATGGATAGGTACAAACACACATAAACATACAGGCACAAACACTGGCAAACATACAGTCTCCCTTTCCTCTAATCATCCCCTTCTTTAATCAGGGCTGCAATCAACGCTAAGTTCTGGCAACATAAAAAGAACAAGTTCACTTTGATGGTCTGTGATGCGTGAAAACCCCAGTGGAAGCAGAGGCCCATGGAACACAGGCTGCCCAGCGAGGTTCTCAGGAAAGAAAAGGACTTGGCAGAAACCATATGGCTGTAAGGGACTTGGGAGAGGACTACCCGCAGAGGGGACCCTGAGGTTTACTAAGTGAGGCTTAGTGTCCCCATGTGCTAGCAGTGAGTCTCCATTCCCTCCACAGCTCTGATCCCAGTCGCTCCCCAATACATCCCTCCTTCATCCCCCCACTTTCCCACTTACTTGGCATCTATTTTAAATAATGCCTTCCGATACAGAAGTAGACACCTCCCAAAAAGCAGAGATGCTTCCATGTCTATACTTGACCCTTTGCAAGTAAGTCACTAGCTGTTTCAGGTGGAGAGAAGAAGGAAACAGGAGGAAGGAAAAGAAACCCACTGTCCCTTTGATTCGGATCATTTCCATCTCAGAAGGAAGCCTGTGTTCACCTGATACCAGTGGGCTGGGTCCTTTGTTTAAACTAAAAAGGCTTTCCTGGAAGCCACAGGGAACCAGGGGGCAGGGATTCCTAGCAAGAATTTTCTCCTAGAAAAAGCAGGAGGTGCTCTGGTGGGAATGCATAACCGAGGTTTGACAATTCTGGAAACTCAGCCAGCAGGGTAGACTCTGTGTGATTAGGAATAGCATCCAGGGAACTGTTTTAAATCCAGCTTGCTGTAACTGCCTATTTCTTCTACATCGAATGCCGTCCTAAATACATATCCTCCAGGAGGAAGAGTGTGCATGGGAATGAACTTGGCACTCACAAAGCGTCGTGTGTCCAGGGAGCTGATTGATGGTTCTCTCTTGTCATTGATGTTTCTCTCTCTCTCTCCCCCTCTCTCTTCCTCTCTGAAATCAATAAAAAATATTTTTTTAAAAGTGATAGATAAAATATTATTCAGCCTTAAAAAGAAATGAAATTCTGTTACATGCTACAGCATGAGTTGTCCTCATGGATGAACCTTGAGGATCTTATGTTAAGTGAATTAAGCCAGTCACAAAGGGTCACATATTATTTTATTCCACTTACATGAGGTACATAGTCAGAATCATAGGGAAAGTAGAATGGTGGCTACCAGGTACTGGAGAGAGAGGGAAATGGGGGGTTATTGTTTCTGGTTTGAGAGCCCCAGTTTTATGAGATGAAGGAGGTAGGCGATGGTAATGGTTGCACATCATTAAGAAGGTATTTAATATCACTGAACTTTGTACTCAAAAAAGTTAAGATGACAACTTTTATGTGCTGTGTCTTTTACCACAATAAAAATGTGGGGTGGGGGGTGCTTATAGTTCTTCTTGAATTTGTCTAGTAGGTCTTCTAGTTCTCACTGGAAGACACTCTCCAACTTCAAAATTTTTTTTTGGAAAAAAATTTGTTCATGAAAAAACAGAAAGATCGTGAGCTTGTTAAAGTCCCTTGTGGGGTTACTCAGAAAGGTAAACCAAAGTCACAGTCCTCGTTCAGGTCTAAAAGCTTCAAGGTCTCCACTCCATGCATGTTCTATTTTCATATATTAAATACAGACCTTTACTTTCTTAGTTAAGCCATAAAATTAGCTTCCCGACTTTTATGGAAATATGCACAGCCCAGTGAGAAGCACTTCTATTCAGAAAAAAAAAAAAACAAAAGCGCTAGTGAAATATTCTTGATCTAACTAAAAATATTAGATCAAATAAATTCTGAAATATGCAACTGAAAAGTAAAATTGCTGAAGCTGGTATGTGACTGATAAAAGTTCACCTGCCCTGAGGCGCTCCCATCGTGGCCCCTGTCAAATTCCACCAGAAAGCCAGCTGGAAGAAGTATACATGTGGCTCTTCTAGAAATTACAATTAAACGACAGCTATGGTCACCAGTGCTTTCCGGAAAGAGAACAGGGGCTGGGCCACTCTGCTCACAGTCGAGGCACAGACACATATCACCAGGTTTGATGGGAGCCGTACACTGTGGGAAGCAGATGAGTGAGCCGAGACTGGGTCTCCAGCTCTCTCCCCTGCCCCCTGGCTCCGCTGTGCCTCCCACAACAAAGTTCTGAGCCAAGAAGGTCACATACAAGGCAGGCCACGGCCCGGACTGCCTGGCCCTACAACACAGAAGACATGAGTGCCAGGAAGCCATGGAAACAGCCAATCCCGGGTTCATCCCACCCAGCCCTTACTGTGTCATCTGGTCACAAGGTGAAGTAGAAGCTCTACCTGGGTGAGACGCAGACCTGCCAGAAAACAACCACAATCTCTCCTCTGACTTCCTGAAGCCGGCCAAGGTCCCAGGTATATCGCCTGCCCCTTTGAAGCCTGGGATGCTGAATGAATACCTCACCGGTGTTCTGCAGGCACACAAGGAGGGCAGGTCACAGAGCCTGGGTTGAGCGGAAGCAGAGGGCTGCGTGGATTGATGAGGCTAGTCCCGAGCAAGGAGCAACTCGGGACCTAACATGCAGGATGGACACTGGGGACGAAGCTAGGACAGAGGACAGAGAGCCACTGCCAGAAGCCGCAAGTTCTCCGCAGCTCTCTCCTGCTCTGGGAGTGGCTGGCAGTGCCCACTGGGGACAGAAGGCGGCCCTAGTGCCCGAAGGCGGAGGTTCCAGTCTCGGCTTCTTCTCTTCTTACCTGTGTCTTAGGACAGGTTATTTAACACCGCCAGGTCTCCGTTTTTCCTCTGCAGAGCACGACTATAACAGTATTTACCTTATGTGGTTGCTGTGATGAGCAAACTATGGGAAAGCATTTATGAAAACCACAAGGAGGTTGGAAATGACCCCGATGTCATGTGTTGTGGGAGGCCATGGAACAAACTCGAGGTAACGGGCTCACTGCACACTGAATTTTTCCAGTTTGAGTGAATCATCTTGAAATTACATTCTCAAGGTCACGCAGTCTGCCCAGAACCCAGGGCCACGTGTCTTCTGTACGCTTCAAGCCTCTGAACAGAAAATGCTTCTATGAGGGCTTGACTTTCAGAAAATCCAGTAACTGCAAAAAATCCAAAATGACAAACGGAAGACTCAAGGGAGATAATAGACATGAGTGAGCTGTGAGCCATTAAAAACTCAGTTCTACAAAGTACTGCTTGTAGCAAACTTCTCCCATGTCTTTGGGACATTCCATTTCCAAAGGTCTGAGATACTCACATTTCACAAATGGCGCCATCATGTTAGGTAATAGAGCAGCGGTTCTCAACCTGTGGGTCGCAAACCCTTTGAGGGTCGAACAACCCTTTCACAGGGGTCGCCTAAGACCACCGGAAAACACATATATAATTACATATTGTTTTTGTGATTAATCACTATGCTTTAATTATGTTCAATTTGTAACAATGAAAATACATCCTGCATATCAGATATTTACATTATGATTCATAACAGTAGCAAAATTACAGTTATGAAGTAGCAACGAAAATAATTTTATGTTTGGGGGGGGTCACCACAACATGAGGAACTGTATTAAAGGGTCGCGGCATTAGGAAGGTTGAGAACCACTGTAATAGAGGAGGGTCTAGGCCACCCTCTGCTAGGCACGGAGCTCCCCTAGACTGTGCACGTGTCAGATGCCTGGGGCCCTGATGGGCACCTCTCCATCATTAGCAGGTCGCTGGACCCCAAACTGACCCTTGTGACATCGTGGCCCCCAAATGGGAAGGGACCACTAAACATTAAGGTCAACAATGCCAAAGAGTAAAATGGCCAGTCCCTGACAGTTCCCTTCCGAATGACTCCCAGCCGGCAGCCCACAGAGCCGGACGGCGCTCCCAGCCCCATCGCCTCAACATGCCAAGGCACACAGCCTGGGAGTCCTGGGCACCATAGACAGAGAAGCCCAGGAGGAAGCAGGCTGCCTCAGCCCTCAGCCACGTCTTCCTGGTGTTAGAGAAGGAAAGGAGACGCAGCCCGCTTCCGGCGTCTGTAGAAGGCGGTCCTCTCTGTCCTCGGCCCTGCAGCCCATGTGAAACTTCCCTTGCTCTGGCCCTGGCACCTCTTTTGACAAAATTTGAGCCTTACGCAGCCCAGGGTGGCACTAGTCACTGAGTGGTGAGAAAAGAGGGGGCTGGGGAGGAAGTGGGGAGGGTGTGTGAGCAGAGAGGGGAGGAGGTGCCACCGAAGCCTGTGGCCAGCAGTGGAAACGCAAATGTGATGTTTTCATTTTCCTGTCGCCTCCTGATCTCAGGCAGCCAGGTGACTGCGCCAGCATTTCGTTTCCACTCCCTTTTACGCCCAGCACTTTAAAGGCCGCCTCAAAAAAAACCCAAAGGCTTGAGGTTTTATATCAGGAAGCGGGCAGGGCCCACTGCTGATGACCTGCCCCTCTGCAAGGCGCTTTCCTCTCTCAACCCCTGGGCCCAGCACAGGAGCTGAGCACTTTCTGATTATTCCATTTTTCTAAAAACAAGGTATCCTACCTATCCCCTATGTACAGCTCCCTGCCTGCTTTTTCTCTGCCTGGCTAAAAAGCACCATGGTGGACGAGAAGGTTCCTGACACCCAAAAAGTGGGCCTAAATATCTTTTTTTCTTTTTTTTTTTTTTTAATATATTTTATTGATTTTTTACAGAGAGGAAGGGAGAGAGATAGAGAGCTAGAAACATCGATGAGAGAGAAACATCGATCAGCTGCCTCCTGCAAGTCCCCCACTGGGGAAGTGCCCGCAACTCAGGTACATGCCCTTGACCGGAATCGAACCTGGGACCTTTCAGTCCGCAGGCCGACGCTCTATCCGCTGAGCCAAACCGGCTTTGGCGGGCCTAAATATCTTGATTAGTACCAAAGTCCCTAAACATGCGAAGCTAGCTTGCTAGAAACCCAGACAAGCCCCCTAAGAAAGTGAGCCCAGGCTGCAGCCACAAAGATGCTCTCCCAAGAGAAATCAAGTTGGGCGGGGATCCGTCCATTTCACGAAAGAGAGAAAACTAAGGATATCAACCTGCTGAACCAGAGGCCCTGGCTGGCCACAGCACACCCCCCAGTCAGGGGCCTGGGTTCTTGCCGGGAAGCGACACAAGGGGTTGCAAGGAGGAGCTGGCTCCTGTGTAGCAGGCAGTGGCACCGCCAAGGGGCTGTGTGGCCCCAGCATGAAAGGGTGGCTGCACTCAGGAGTTGGTGCCGTGCACACCGTTAACCAGATAATCTGCCCACCGGTTGCTGTCTCAGAACTGCCCACTGCCTGGTTAATGCAAAGGAAGAGGACTTCTGAGAATGGGAGCTCCCTGGTCCTCTCGGGCAGGAGGCTTGAGTTTCCCCCTGGCCGGGAACTAGGAGTCCCTCAGGTGCTGCTGCTGCAGAAAGCTTGGCCAGAAACTTGGGTGCTGCCCTGGCCTCTGGGCATGGCTCAGACACTGCAGTTCTTAGAAACTGCTCTTGGCCCAGGGCTTCTGGAAGACCTAGACCAGAGCACAAGAGTGTGCTACGAAATTGATTGAGTGGACTGGTGAGGAACATCCTTCCTAAAAGAATAGAACAGAAAATAGAATATATCACGTGTAATAACGGCAGTATTATCTTGTAAAGCATTTATCTGTTTTATATATTCATATATTTATATATTATGAACCTATGTCATAGACACATTATTATACAAATATTATTATACACAAATGCATATATACACATGCACACACACATATATCTCGGTGTGGTAAATTCTGTTTTTCAAAAGTTTTTTTGTGGGTTTTTAAAAATTGGTTTTAGAGAGGAAGGAAGAGGAAGAGAAAGATAGAAGCATCAATGATGAGAGAGAATCACTGATCGGCCACCCCCCCACCGCGCCTCACTCCTCACCCCCCCTCCCCATCCCCGCATAGGCCCCCACCGGGAACGAGCCCACAGCCAATGGGTTCAGAGAGCTTCCAGGTGGCAAACACATCTGTACTGGGTACACGACACAGCCCAACTCCATGAAAACAACAGTTCCTGCACTTGGCTGCTCACCTGAACCCTTTATCAAACCCTTTAGTAAATCTAAGTAAGCATCCCTGAGTATTCCTAGTCTCATATATTCTTCCAGAGCCTTGCCACTTCCTGATGAAGAGGTAGAATCTATGGTCTTCCCCTTGAATTTGGATGGTTCTTTGTAACTGCTGCAATAATTTTTTTAAAATGCAGAGGAAATGGTGCTATGTGACTTCCAAGGGTCAGTCCTTTCTATTACCCAGTCATTGTGCTAAAACCTGGTATGTGCTTTACCTTGTTTAATATCCAAAACCCATTTATACTTAAGGAACCTGAAGCAAAGAGCAGGAGGTTAAGACATTTACGTAAGGTCAAACAGCTAATAGGTGCTGGGAGTGGGACTGAATCAGGGTCGTTGGGTTTTGAATCAGTGTTCATTTTGAATCACCATGCAATATCCCATGAAGAAAGGTGAATTGGAGAAGGGAGACTGAAATCTGTGGTGCCCGAGGGTGGTGATGCTGGTGACAATGGTGGCAGGTCCTGCTTTATCACTGTCTGTGCTGGGTGCTATGGGGTCATGGTTTCTAATCTTCACCAGTCTAGCCAAGGAAGGATTATTACTTTTACCTATTTTGCAGATGAGGATACTGAGGCTCAGAAATACTTAGCCAGAGTCAGGAGTGAACCCCAGACCTCTTAGTCTTTCCTCTCTGGCTCTCATATTCTCTCATCATCCGAAGACTGCATGGTCAACCCCACCTCGCTAGCTACACTTTCACATTACTTGTTTAGACTTTCATTTTCTCTTGCTCTTTCTTTAGTCACATGTCCTAACCCCTCTGTCCTGCCTTCATCTAGGCTGCAGTGAGATTATACACACAGGTTTCTCCCCTCACCCTCCCCTTATTGACACACAGATCCTAAAACCCTTGCAATCTCCTGGTGATAGAAGTGTCCTTTGCTCTAACGAGGTGGCTCTGGGTGGCTCCTGGATGAGGGCGGGTTGCCAGAAGGAGCAAACCATAATGAGAAGCTGGAATTTTTAGCCCTGCTCCCCATTTTCTTGAAGAAGGGGAAGTTAATTATCAGCCATGCCTACAAAAATCCCAAAAGATGGGTTCAGAGAGCTTCCATGTGGGCAAGCACATCTGTACTGGGTGCACAACACAGCCCGACTCCATGGAGACAACAGCTCCTGCACTTGGCTGCTCACCTGAACCCTTTATCAAATCCTTTGGTGAACCGGTAAACCTAAGTAAGCATCCCTGAGCTCTGAGCCTCTCTAGAAAATGAACTGAACCCAAGAAGAGGGTCACTGGAACCTCTAATCTGTAGCCCATTGGTCAGAAGCATAGGTGTCTGGCTCGTGAATGGCACCTGAAGTATGAGGGGGTGGAGGGGCGGGGGAGGGGGGAGGTGTCTTGTGGGACTAAACCCTTAACCTGTGGGATCTGATGTTATCTCCAGGAAGACAGCGTCAGAACTGAGTTAATTGTAGGACACCCAGATGGTGTTGCACAGAATTGCTTGGTGTGAAAGAAAAACACCTCCACATGTTTGGTGACCAGAAGGGTCAGAAGTAGTGTTCGGTATGAGCAGTAAAGAAGACTCACAGGGAGGAAACACACAGGAAGGAAGGACTGGGCTTTCCCCCACATCGGAAGGAAACTTTAGAAAAGGCAAAGTCAAAAAACTGTTTCCCCATCTAGTCCTTTGGCCTCATCTCATCCATTCAGGCTGCTATAACAAGATACTACAGACTGAGTGGCTTAACCAACCAACAGTTCTCACTGTTCTGCAGGCTGCAAGCCTGAGATCGGTGTGGTCACATTCTTGGTGAAGGCCCTCTTCCAGTTTGCAGACAGCCACTTTCTCTCTATACCCTCACATGGGGAGAGAGAGCATCTCTCTGGTGCCACCTCTAGAATTGCACTAATCCCATCATGGGGGCCTCCCTCTCCTCACCTCACATAAACCAAATCACCTCCCACAGTTCTCACCTGCAAATACCCTCACAAATCCGTTAAGGGCTCCAACGTAAGAATTTGAGGGAGACACAACATTCAGTCCAGAGCACCTTCCTCTTATCAAGACTCCCCTCCTACCTGGTTTTCCTTGGATTTCCATGACTGTCACAGGCCTGTGCATGATGGCACTTTGCCACTGTGGCTGCTCTGGGAGTGGGCAGCAAGGGGATTTTGCAGCCTCTACCTCCAGAGTACCTCTCTGTCCCACCCCTGACCATATCCACTACCAAACCTGGGTCAACACCGTGAAAGAAGGCAAAAGGCTTCAATGAACAACGTAGCAATCCGCCCACAAACCGACTTCCTCTCAAGCTCTCTGGTCATAAAACAGCCTGGAGAACAGCAGTTCTCAACCTGTGGGTCGCAACCCCTTTGGGGGTCGAATGACCCTTTCATAGGGGTCGCCTAAGACATATATAATTACATATTGTTTTGTGATTAATCACTATGCTTTAATTATGTTCAATTTGTAACATGAAATTGGGGGTCACCACAACATGAGGAACTGTATTAAAGGGTCGCGGCATTAGGAAGGTTGAGAACCACTGCTGTAGAATGTCAGTGGTCATATGTCCAGGTTAATTAGAAACATTCATCATTGACACATCCAGCCCTAGTCTATGCAGTCAACACGGGGCTAAGCCATGGTCCACTGTGCAGGATGCTTCAGTGTTGTGGGACTGGCTGACCTGGACTCCGCTCACTAGATGCTGGTAGCACCTCCCCAGCTGAGGGAACTAAAAATGTTCCACACAGTGTCAAATGTTCCCTCGGGGGCAAACTCTCCCAGATGAGGAGCGCTGGCTTGACCTGCAGGAGGGCTTCCATGGCAGAAAGCCTTCCAGGGAGCTTTCACGGGTGGCGTGCTCCCTTCTCTCCACCCCCACTTCACTCCACATCACGTTCTCTCTCTCTTCAGGGTGTCTCTACCACCATGATCCGGGTGCCTATGGCTTCCTCCCCATTCTCTCCTGAGGGTCAGCAGAGAACAGACCCTCCACTAAAGCTCTAAGGTTCTTCCAGTCCACACAGTATCACCTGCTCTGGTTCCTAAAGGTGCTTGTCTGCGGACCATTCATTCAACAAACATTTTCTGAGCCTTCCTGTACAGCTGCGCCAGCCCTTGAACACCACGGGGAGCCAGCACAGACCTGAACAGCATATGTCCTAGGAGAGCATGGAAGTCACAGGCAGACATTGTCGCTACAAGGTGCAGTGCAAGTGAAAGGCACTATGGACACTAGTGGGTTAAGTGCCAGACTCTGGGCTTGGGGGAGTTGAGGGAGGAATAAATGTCCCCCAGAGAGGTGATGTTCAACTACTTCTTAAAAGGCCAGTAGGAATCAGCGAGACAGACGGAGCAGGGAGGGCATTCCTTAAGGGCACGATGGAGGGGAGCCCACGTTCTCAGAAAAGCAGGCTGGAGGCCACTGTGCAGTGAAGGAAGCAGGAGGAACAAACAGCAAGGCAAATGTAGTTGGAAAGCCAGAAGCCTAGAGAATTCACCACATGCTCAGCTGGCATCTGACTCACTTCAACAGCCCACTCATAACAGCAAAAGGTCACTGCACCAACTCATACATCCTGAGGGGCACATGTCTCCCACCAAACACCCCCCTTCCTATAGCTTTCTCATTTGGGCCCCTCCAAGCACATGCTGTGCTGCACTCCTGACCAACCAACCCCCTGCCCTTCACGTAAGGGGCTGGGGGCCTGTAGCTAGGCTACAACTGCTATCTCTAGTTACCCACCTGGGGGGGGGGGGAGTTCTCCTAGAGAAAAAACAAGCACCTACCGCAAACATGGAGGGACAGAGAGCCCGTGAAGAAGGTTGTGGTAGTGGTGCTCAAATCTTCTGCTTCTGCTTATCAAATCATGATAAACCTACCATGTGAAGGCTTTATACATGCTGTTCCCTCTGCCTGGAATGCAGTTTGCTCCCCATTCCTACCTCTGCCCTCACTGCTTCTCCAAGTTAATTTCCTCCTCATCCTCTCCTTTCAAACAAGACTTTTTACTGATGACCTACTTCAGACCCCTGGTAGATGCTCTTGCTTTTCCTTCAGCTCCTTAGTATAATTGTAATTAAATAAGCAATTGTGTGTTGTCCTCCACCAGACTGTTATCTCCAAACAAACAAGCCTACAGCAGTCTTAGGCACCACATCTCCAGGTGGGTCTGCCCAGGCATCACTCCCAGTACAACCAAGCAGGTTACTAAACTGCTGTGATACTTCTGTGCTGGTTGGTAAACAGATATTGTGCCTAACCCACTGCATGCCTTCCCCAGGACCTAGACTCAGTCCAAACTTTGCAATGACTTTTCCTAAATGGGTTTCATTATACTTCCTGCGGACACAGTGCAGTAATGGGCTAACCTGAGGTTTTTGAACTGTTGTCTTTTATCTATGGTTTAATAGAATTGGAAAAGCTGTGGGGTTTGTTTTTTTTTCTACAACAAACTTTCTTTTTTTAAAACCTAATATTGTAAATACAGGAATGGGAGAGGGAGGGGAGCAATGGTCAGAGGGTTTTAACATGCATTCATGTTTACATGTCTAATTAGAAAATTGCTTTTAAAAACTTTTTTTGTAGCCCAGCTGGTGTGGCTCAATGATTGAGCATCAGCCCACAAACCAGGAAGTCACTGATTTGATTCCCAGTCAAGGCATATGCCCGAGTTTGGGGCTTGATCCCCAGTGGGGGATGTGTAGGAGGAAACCTATTGATGTTTCTCTCTCATAGATGTTTCTCTATATATCCATCTCCCTTTCTCTCTCTCAAATCAATAAAAATATATTTAAAAAACACTTTTTTATACATGCATGGAGTAGGTCGGGAAGAATAGACACAATATGGTAAAGTGGGTGCTCCAAGAAGCAGAGTTGGAGGATCAGGGGATGGAGAGAGAGGGAGATTAGCATCTTATAGTTTAATCTTTTGGACCTTTGAACTTTGAATCACACGCAAAAAATAAACAAATGAAACAAATTTTTAAAACTTAAATTTCAAAAGTATGTAAGTAAAATTTAATTGTAAAATGAAAGCAAAATACAGACATGTTCTTCTTAAAAAGTCTAACACTACAGTAGAATATAAAGTGAAAATAAGTTTTCCCCTCTCCAACCCCTGGCCATTCCCTAAATAAAATGATTGTAAACAGTTTCTTATGTAACTTTCAGGAATATCTTTTTAAAATAATTAACCCAAGTGGGGTCATGCTGTACATTCTATTTCACATCTATCTACGTTTTCCACTTAATATATCTTGGATATATTTCCATATCAGCATATGCAAATTCAAATGATAGTTTTACAAGTTGCATAAGATTACACTGTTATCATGGCACAATTCACACACCCACTCCCCTGTACATAGACGCTGGTGGTGTTTCCGGGAATTCAGTGTTATGACATGCTGTGGTAAACAGCTGTGCCACGAGGGCCCAATAAATCCCAGGTGTGGAGCTACAGGGGTGAAAGGTGGGTGTGATTTTCACTTCAGTTGCTCTTGCTGAATTGTTGGGCCATAATCATTCTGTGGTTTATTTTCTCCATTGGTCAATCAGGAACTATTGATAAGCTATCAGGTTACTTTTGTAAAAGGCTTGGCTAGCCTGAGGAATATAAAGCAGGATCATTTTAGGTGACATCCGGTCAAAGGCTTTGTGTTCATGCAAAGTTCCAATCCAGAACTGTGTCTGCCGTGTCCAGGAGGGTCTTGTATTTTCCTCCTAAAGTCACTTTGAGAGTAAAAGGGTGTTGTCACAAGTAGGCTGTGAGAGACAGAAGGCCAACCCACAGGCAACGGGTCTCTGTGAAGGCAGCAATGGAAAGTAAAAGAAAATTCCAGCTCCAAAGCCTGGACCTTTGGGAAAATCCAAGAAAGCTGGGATTTCTGCTGCTTTTCTCTTTACCCTGCTCTATCATGAGTTCCCATGATAACATGCCACGCCTCACTGCAGTTTTATCTTTGAAAACTTCCTTCCTCTAACCACGGCAAATGCAGGAGACAGGCTCGAAGAGGACCCTCTCCCCTCTCAAAGTCACTTTAGAACTTGCTTAGCACCCACCCCCTAATGAACATTGGCCACAGAACTCTCTGCAGTGAGGACATCACGCTCTGTGCTGTCCAGTGCGGGAGACACGGGCCACCTGTGACCACGAGCACTGGGAATGTGGCTAGTGCCACTGAGGGGCTGAGTTTCTCATTTTATTTTATTTTCAACACTTTAAACATAAGTAGTCACATGTGGCTGGTGTCCACTGTCTTCGGCAGAGCAGCTGTAATGGTTTAAAGTACAGATGACCCTTTAGTCCTGGTCCCTCTCAATCAGCCCATTTAAAAAGACAAACGAGAGGGGTGAGGGGAAGGGGACATCTGTAATACTTCAACAACAGACATAAATTAAAAATAATAAAATTACATAAAAATAAAAAGACAAATGATCACATCACAGATAAATGTACAGCAATGAATACTCCAGGGGCCAAAATGCTGACCGTGACCTTCGATAGGCATTGCTCCTGTCTGGCTGCATGCTGCTGCACCCCAGAAACCAGACAGGAGCACACCACTGTGTGCTGGGGTTGGGGAAGAAGGGACTCTCATTCCTCCTTGCATGAGATGCTGAGGGAGCACATGTGGAGAGGAGGAAGTCAGGGAGCCTCCAGGGCAGCAGTGAGTTGAGCTCTGCCTCAATCCAAAACTTGACCCTGTAGATTTAGTACAGATGGCCCCAGCACTGGACATGCCCTCACCCCACCCCGTCCACAGTTGTACTCCCTCTATGCAAACCTAGTCTCAGGAACCAGTGCATGTAGTGGTCACACACAAAGGAGCATAAATGAGTGTTAAAATGTTGAGGAACTGAGGATGCGATTACCTTTTTCACAAGGAGAACTGCTTGCAATCCCTCACAGACTTTTATCATATCTTGCAACTCCCTGAGACAAGTTCCCAAGCCTCAGAGAAAATTCAGTACCATCTATGAATATAAAATTATACCTTATCAAAAAGAAGGCGAAAAAATTTTAATTGTAAAACATGAATGACTTGTCTCTTAATGATAACATATTAATTATAATATATAACATTGTATATGAAATACATTATGCACGTTGGACATAATATTAACATATTAATCTACACTACTGAGCACTTAGCATGGACAAGACATATATATTACTTATATTATTTCAACCTTTGCCACATACCATCCTGGGAAATGAGCACCACTGTTACCATTTTACAGATGAGGAAACTGAGGCTCAGTGTCCAAGTACTGACCTAGGATCCTAACCCAGAGCTCCTGAGTTCTGAAGACCATGCATTCGTGGTTTCTCGCAGCCTCACGGAGGTGCTATAAACTCTATTTCACTCTGGGAATGAGCCCTCATCATTGCAGTGTCCCACACATACGTCAGCACAGTGGTGCACATCTGGCCTCGTACAGTTGTCAGCATAACCCCCTGAACCAGGCTCTGGGGTTACAGATGTGTGGGAATTGGTACTAAGGTGAAGTTGGGAGTGGTGATGTTCTGAGAGCAGAATTGCTAACCCAGATACAAGGTATTAATTTGTTATAATTAATATTTTTGGAGATGATACAGACACAGATTACTATCTCATAAGTAGACATGATTTCACATCAGTGAATGAGAACAGAATCATAGGCACAGAGGCCAGTCTGCATTCTTGACTTCTAGAGACACCATCTCAGCAATCGCTTGGGAATGAACTGTTCCAGATGTTTTAGGTCGGAGATTAGAGATAGATTACCCGAACTTTACCCATATTTTATTATCTGGACACTCTATAATCGGATCAATTCAAGCAGCAATACCTAGGCAAAGGAGAGGGAGGACCTCAGAATTAAAGATTGAAAATAAAAGATCACCTGTCTCTGTCGCTGCAAATGGAGTTGGGTGTGACTGCGTCTGAGGAAGTCAGACAGGGCGGCACGGCTGCCCTGAGCAGGCCTACCCAGCAGGGGCTCGGACTCTGAACCCTCTTCAGCAACACCACCGCAGGAGAGAGGACAGTCTGTCTGTCTGTCTCAGAAAAATGCAAAACTGCCCCCAGAGCCTTCTTTCATGGATGTGACAAATATCCCATCTGCATTTCAGGAGTTTCATTCATGGTGAAGCTGAGTACTGATGAGGGTGCTGTTTCTGGAGCATCTGCTATGTGCTGGGCACTGGACTGAGCACCTGGCATTTACTATCGCTTTTTATCTTCCCAGGAACAATACACTGAGTGGCCAGATTATTATGACCACCTGACTTTTGTAGGCAAATTAGCTATAAGCTCGCGCTGAAGTTGCTAGAGGGCCAGACCATTATAAATAGGGGGAAGCAGGTTGTTTACCACGACAGTAGAAGTGGTGATTTTTTTTCTGAAGATATGGGTAAATAACGCGATTTAACAGCCTTTGAACGTGTTAAATAATATTTCCTCACTTTACAGATGAGGAAGCACAGCTACTGAGCTAGTCAACTTCTCCATGGTCTCACCTGACCATTAATTCCCAATATGGCTATTCGTTCCTGGGGCAGGGGGGTACTTTCAAAAAATACCCACATCTGTGCTCTACTCCCAGCGATTATAAGCACTTGCTCTAGGATGCAGCCTGGGCGTGCAGAGTTTGAGAGCTCCCTGCGTGATTCTAACATACAGTCAAGATCGAGAACCTCTGAACTAAGACAAGTGGGGGACGTGGGATCTGAACCAGGTCTCTCTAATTCCGAGGCTATGATCTTAATTGATTACATATAGTTTCCTCCGTGCTGAAATGAAGAACGTTAGGAGCAAGCTAGCCATAATTATTATAGAGAATCCAAGCCAGGCCAACCCTTCCATTCCAAGCTGGCCAGGTCTCCCATGCAGTTCCAGGTCTTCCGAGTTAAGGGTTAACATGAGTTCCCTGTGAGCCACGCCCAGCTCCTGGACTGTAATGGGATCAATCTCCAGATGACTGCTCTCCAGGCCTGCCCTTGGGCAGCACTCCTCATTTCTAGAAAACCAAGAGCCCTACTTCCTTGCATTCCAGGACTGGCTTGGTCTCCTGGCAGCAATTTTGCTAACAAATACTTTCAGAAATCAAAACCAGATATGTTTCCCATTAAATCCGAGAACAGCTTTCTATGTAAACAGTGCTTGGGTTATTACCCAAACAACCTTAGTTCATTTTAAGAAACGCAGAACCCTTTAAATACTTTAACATAAGTGCTTATGTTGTTATCCTTCAGTGCTCCGTTCAGCTTTGCCAGAACTGCCCTGGTGTGCCCCTGTCCTGCTCTCAGTGCATTCTTTACTCTCTTCTCTCCCCTACTGCCTCCCCAGTGACAGAGGGGAGCCACTGCCAACTATCGGGGTTTTCAGATGGCCAGGAATAAAAAGGATAGGTGTGGCCTGTTACACTGATTACTTCATCTGCTAATCTAAAAGTAATCAGACCATTCCGAAGAAGTCATTCCACGATCCACATCTGCCAGGTTTGTATAATGTCATTATATTATAAGCATTTCACATCAAGTCCTGTCCTCCCCACCACCTCTCCCACCCCGGCTGCCTCCCCTACAGAGGCTGGGACAGGGCTGTGCCAGTGGCACCCTCAACAATGAGAGGGAAATGGGTTACAATCATGTCTGCGGCAAGCTCGGAGGTGCTCAGCAGACATCAGGAAATCTGGTCCTTTATGGAGACAAGCGTTGTGGAGGATCTGCAGGCTCTGGAGGATGCCAGCCAGAACGCCGCCGTTCCTCCCCCTACCCTAACCTTCTCCTCCTCCCCCCTCCTCCCTTCTCCCTCCTCCCCCCTCCCTCTCTCTCCTCTTCTTCCCCCTCCCTCCTCCCTCTCCTCCTCTTTGCCCTCTGATGGGGCTGAACTGTTTCTTTGGTGTGTTTAGCCCCCATCACTGTGAGCAGAAGCCGATGAGTCACTGTTACCGATAAGTGTGCTGTTCCAGGAGGACGGGTGTTCTTATTAATCAGGTTACCTTTGGGGGTGCACTTAATTAGAGGAGGTTGATCTTTACAATGGAGTCGAGCAATGATTACAAGATAAACTCTGCACAAAGTATGAAATTGAAGAAAACTCTAAATTCAAGTGTTTTCTCCTTGACTCTCAGATAAGTGTTTCTCCGTGGGATGTGTCACTTACATGTGCTGCATTTCATTTTAAAGACATCTGTTGTCGGTAAGGATCTCAGAGCTGTCGTTTTCCGGGAAGCTTTTCACCAAAAGCCCCGCCAGAAACCAGGGAAGACAGAGCCCATCTGTTTGTCTCCAAAAAGGACCAGATTTCCTGATGTCTGCTGAGCACCACTTCTCATATCACATTGAATATTCAAGAATTAATGTGCATCTCAATAGGTGCTGTGGCCATCATCTATTTGACCACATTAATCATGTGTGCACTTGTACTGGGCCCTTCATCTAAGAAGACCAAGATCCAACCCCATTTTTCCCTTTCAGAATATCCATAAAATTCCAATGATTTGGGAAAACGAGCTCTTTTCCAGAGGCAAAAGCAAATGGATCTTGTCCTCTGGCGATGCCTGGCTTTCTGCTCAGGGCTATGGTAGGAGAGAGGATTCCTAACGACAAAGAAGCAGAGGCAATGACAGCTGGGTCTGGCGTCGCTGCTCTTCCTAACAAGCTCGCTTTCAAAAGAGAGGTAACATTTCTCCCTTATTCCTGCAGAACCAAGAGAGGAACTCTATAAGAAGACAGCTTAATGCTGCCGCTAGAGCAAGGCGCAAACATAATAAAGTGCAGGTTGAATCTTGAAGGGGCCAGTAGCCTCAGGCCACATGTCACACAGCCCACCCTATGGGTTGCACAGTCCACATGTCCAACCTTTGGCCATCCTAAGCCTCCTGGGCTGGACCCCACAGCACAGGTCTGATCTCTTTAACAGAGCCTCATAGCTTTAAGGAGCAGCCTCGATTAAGGATGGTTGGGGGATGTCTGTCCAAGAGCAAAGGGGGAAAGTGATGCTGGCAGGGACCAAAACAGACTAGCCGAGGTGGAGGGGACCAAAAAGCCATCACGCTGGAGTTCAGACCTACCACTCTGTCCACTTTGCTAACAAGCACAGCCCCATACCTAGCATCATAACAAGACCATGAATTAAACGTTAACAAAGCTACAACTCTTGGGTCTGTCACACAACAGGGAGCAGGCTTTTGCAATACCCATATCATTAAATGAAATTTATTTCAAACCACCAAACACAGGTCTATTCCCCTGCAAGTCCCAAAATCAAATCCTAAGAACCAGCACTCCTGGGCTGCCCCAGGAGAACGAAGCCAAAACATCAAAGCAGAGGCCTGTATGTGTTATAGCTCAGCAAGCACGGTGGGGTGGTTACTTGTAGCACCTGGTCACCTTGATGGCTAAGCTGGAGGCTACAGCCCGGGGAGGACCATCCTTCTGAAAATCCATTCAGCCCAGAAAGAGCCTGGGTGTGCAGCCCTAGGAGAGGAGGGTGAAGCCAAGAGATTCTGGGTGACGTCCTGAGAGTCAATCCAGGCCTGTGGCCTCCTGCTAATCCCAGGGACAGTCTCCAGTAGTGTCAGAAGATACACGCCCCAAGCCTGGCAGCAAATCACACCTGTAGGCGGCATCTACTCCCCAAACGCATCTATGTAGGTGGCAGCCAGTTACAGCAGAGGAGGCCCTGCAAGGAAATGGGGGTCCTCAGAAGGAGGGTGAGGCCAACAGGACCCCACTAGCCCATCCTGCTGAGGGTGGCAAGTGCTGTTAGAGGCCGGAAGCACACATTTGAGCCTTTTCTCCTTTTACCGCTCGGCAGCAGCCTGTCCGTTATCCTCACCAGACCCTCCGCTGCCCACCTCCTAGGGGCCCAGTGCAGAAGTGGCTTTCCAAATTCTAGGCCTACCTGCTCTAGGTGTCAAAGTTTGTTGGCAAAAATTTGCTAATCTGAAAGGGAGTGTTGAAGGGATATTTGGGGAGCCTGTGTGCCCTCCTAGATACTAAAGTGAACAAAAGTCAAAGATTCGGTTAGGAGGTATAGCAGTCAGCTCAGGCTGCCATAACAAAGTACCACAGACAAGGCGGCTCAAATAACAGAAATGTTCTCTCTCAGGTCTGGAGGCTGGAAGTCCACGGTCAAAGTGTCAGCAGGGTTGGTTCCTCTGAGGGTTCTGAGGAAGTACCTGTTCCAGGCCCCTCTCTTTGGTGGTTTGCAGGCAATCTTTGGTGTTTCTTAGCTTGTAGATGTGTCACCCCAATCTCTGCCTTTATATTCACATGACGTTCTCCCTGCCCATGTGTCCGTCTCCACATTTCCCCTTTTTAAAAGGATGCCAGTCATACTGGACTAGGTCCTACCCAATGACCTCATTTTAACCTCATTTCCCAAATAAGGTCACATTCTGAGCTATTGGGGGTTAGGACTCCAACATATCTTTTTTGTAGAGAGACACAATTCAACAGAATGGATCTTAGAGATTTTAAAAGTGCTCTGCCCAAGGAAAATCCTTGCACAGGTATATACTTATCCCAAACTCATCAAGTTGTACGCACTAAAGATGTATAGCTTTTTAGATGTCAAACATCCCTCAATTAAGTGGTTTTTTAAAAATAAAATATGTCTAAAGTAAAAGAGGAAGAGAGAGAGAGAGAGAGAGAGAGAGAGAGAGAGAGAGAGAGAGAGAATGAACATCCGTTGGTCCAATAGGTTTGAGAAATGTTCCCCCTCTAGCCTAGAGATTCATTACTACAACACAAATTCACGAAGCACCTCCTCTCTGTCAGGCACTGAGCTCAGCTCTGAGACTCCAAAACAAAATAAAACCTGGTTGCTGCTGAGATAGTAGGTTCTTTTGAGTGGTGGGGGGAGAAGAGCACAACACTGTAAATGTCATTACTATGGCAGTGCTATGGCAGAGGTGTGCACAGATCCCTGGGAGCCCAGAAGAGAGAAACTTGCCTTAGCCTTGGAGAAGGGGAGGGTATAAGAGAAGGCTTTCTGGAGGAGAAAACTAGCTGGGTTTTAAAGAGTGCATAGGAGGTTGCCAGTCAAGGTCATAGGGTTAGACACTCTAATCAAGAGAGTAAAGAGAACTGGGGCATGAGACAGCATATATTTAAAGCAGCATCACAAGCTGACTCCTTGGTGACTGAGAACAAGGCAAGCGAGGTAGGAGGTGAAAGATGAAGAGGCACAGAGGACTAAGGAGGGCTTCAGCTTATCCTGAGTGTGAGAGGAAGCCACTGGAGGCATTTATGCAAGGAGGTGACAGAATCAGAACCACACCTGAACAGACTGGGGTGGAAAGGCAAGAAGAGAGGCAGGGAGGCCCACTGATAATGTATAACCTGAATTTCACCAGGAGGAAACCTGGACAAACCCAAAATGAGGGACATTCTATTTCTAAAAAGAAGAAAGAAACTATATTCATCTAAAATGTCATATAATAAAAAACAAAGGGAGGTTGGACAATGTTCCAGACATTGGTAGTGATACTGACTAAAGACACATGACAACCAAACGTAATGCCTGGCCCTGGACTGGATCCTGCTTAGAGGGGAAATGTTATAAAATGATGCACTCCTACTGGTCTCCTACCAAAATTGGAATAGGGGAGGTAGGCTGGAGAAAAGCATTGTATCGATGGTTAAATTTACTGAAGTTGGTAACTGCACTGTGGCTTCATAAGAGAACATCCCGGTTCTTAGGAAATAACATACTGAAGTATTTAGGAGTTAAGGGCGAGGAGGTAGGCAACTTATTCTCAAATAGTTAAAAAGGTTAGAGGGGTGTGTGTGTGTGTGTGTGTGTGTGTGTGTATACAGAGGGAGCATGCACAAAAGGAATACAATATTAACAAGAGGGGAATTTGGGTAAAGAGTAAATAGTGTTCTTTCTTATTCTTAATTCTTGCAACCTATTTGTAACCTTGAAATTAAATCCGAATAAAAAGTTTGCAGGGAGGATACTGAGGGCCCGAACTGAGGCTGCATTGGCAGCAATGGGGAATGAAGGGGGTAAAGTCTGGGAGACTGGTGAAATTTTGAGGGGACGAGGGAGGGGGACATCTGCAATAACTTCCAAGACTCTGGTGGGTGTGGTGTGGGTTGGGGCTCCTGGTGCCCTGAACAGAGGCAGAGAAGAAAGAGAGCAAGCTGACCTCTGGGGAAAAGGAGATGATTCTGGATAAAAGCTGGCTTTGATGATTCCTTCAGAAAACGTCTTCCTTAATAATGTCTCCAGTTGGCCGCCCCTGACTCTGGCTACAATCCACCCTACACAGGGATGCTCATGTTTGCAGGTATTTTCCATTAACTTACATTTTTGCTTTGCAAGTGCCCATCGGTCTTTTCTCCCAGGTGATGGCAGGGGCTGCAGTGCTGCCCCTCACCCAGCGCAGAGAGAAGCTTTAGAAGGGAGAGTAGAAGCCTCTTCTCCCAGGTGTCTGTCCTCCAGCCCCAGAAGGCACAGAGCACAGCACAGAGCATTCTCTGCACAAAGGACATGCTCAACCAAAGCAGGTGGCCAACGGCTTCCTTCTTACCATTTTAGCCCCAAGGAAAGGACGCGCTCTTACTGGTCTCCTACCAAATATGAATCTTGTGAACAATTTTGAAAAGAAAATGAAAGCTTCCATATGCTGTACCAACACTCAGACCTCTTCTCAAATGCCAACGGGCGGAATATCTGCCTACTCCGCGCACAGTACCGGCAGTGGCTTCCTGCGTGACTCAGTGCCTGGTCTCACTCTTCCAAGGATAAAGGCGACTGTGCTTAAGCCACATGTAGATAAAGCCACTGAGTGCCAGGGACGCACAGGCTCTCGGAACAGCCTCACAGCGCCGTGCTTCTCGCAGTCTGGCGGGCGGAGGTGTGGAGCGCCGCCTGAGGTGCTCTGCGCTTAACACTGCTGACTTCCAGCTCTCGCTCCAGAGGCAGGGCCCAAAGCCTCTCTGAAGCAGGGGCTAACTTTAAATGCTGGAACACGACGCATGATAGAGGGGTCCTCTGTCCTTGGAGAGCCAAATACTCAACCCTTGAGGCAACCCAGGCCCACTGCAAACGAAAGAACTGCTTAGAGAATGAAGTGCTGTGACTTGGTCCTTAAAGATATGCCAGCCAAACATCATAGCTCACGCTCTCTCTCCTTACTGGTGAGGGTGAAAGTCTCTACCTTCCCAGTGAGAACTCTGTTCTACACAGAAAGTTTCCCTGACGCATTCAGAAGAAGGTATGTGTTTCTATTCCAAGTTCACAGAAACAGACCAAACAGGCCAAGGTTAAGACCTTTATTTCCTTTCCAATGACCTTTCTTCCAATGATTTCTCCCTAATTCCCTAATTTATGTAAGGCTGCCTGGCTCTCCCAGCACGGTTCTGGAGAATCTAGAACCTTATTTATGAAGAAGCCTGAAGCTGCTTCCACAGAGGCCCTGGTGAGCAGGCACGCCAGCAGCTTCGGAACGTCCCCGCCACGTTCTGGCGCATCACACTGAGCCCAGAGGTCCTTGCTGAGTTTTACACGTGGATCACAAATGATCTGGCCTCTCAGTGGACAGTGCAACATCTGAATTTCACGGGGCCGGTGGGGATATTAATGCTTAGGACACAACGTTCAACAACGTTCACGAATTTTAACTAGGCTGCAGCTCCTCCTAGAACAGGCAGAGGAACCCAGCCTGCACCATGGATTAGCTGGGGACTTGGGCAGGGGTGTGAGGCTTGTCTTTACTTGCTCTCAGTCATTCTAAAGTCCATGAGTGGGGGGGCGGGGGGGGGGGTGGGCAGAGACTATTCCAGGCCTGTTAGGAGGTGAACTAGTAGAAGGATTCACAGGACTCAGTAGATAGTCATACCCACAGCTACCACCCATTACAGTAAAAGAATACAAAGCAAAACCAGCAGGAGAAAGGCTCGTGGGGCGAAGTCTAGGGGAACTGGTTTCTAAGACTCATCTCCCAGGGGAGTCACAGGACACACTTTACTCTTCTAGCATCAAGTGGTGACCCCAGGTGTGAGTGGCCCACCTGGGAAGTCCATTAGAGACTTCGTGTCCGGGGTTTTATTAGAGGCTGGTCCCGTAGGCACCCTCCGCCTGCCCTGTACCAGATTCCAGACTCCCAGAAGGAAGGCAGGTGTTCAGTAAGCCATACTGTCTGCACAAACAGTTTAGGCACAGTGAGCTGTGCTGGTCACTTAGGGAAAGCTTTACCTTGGAATAGGGGCCGCCTAATGCCTTGACATTAGCGAGGCTCTTGCCTGGAGGCTGGCCCGATCCAACATGCCTTCCCATTTCTCAGCCACAATGCTCGTTCTCTGTACACCCTTGGCAACTCCTGCCAAAGTTCTTAGCGGACAGCACAGAATTGCTCAGAACCAGAAGGGCCCTGGAAGAACATCTGGTCCTTTCCCCTGAGGACACAGATGAAGAAAGAGAGCCACTGGGAGGTTAAGTGACTTGCCCAGAGTAAGTCTGGATTTGAAAGCCTCTTTTCCTCTGCCAGACTCCCCTGGCCTCTGACACTGACCAGGCCCTGAGAGAAGGGGAACAGACCAGCAACATGAACGCCTGAGCAGCCTGGCTGTGTGACCATTCGGTCATGACAGACAAGAGGTCAGGGAGCATGCAGAGTCAAGCCCGGTCTATCTAAATAGTCACTCTGCAGGCATGCTGAGACCTCACAGCAAAGCCCTCCTGGTAGTTGTCAAGCAGGTGGCTCCAGGGGGTCTGAAATTTGAAGCCAATAGCTTGGGGAACAAGGACAGTCAAAGGCCACTCAGCTTGTCATGGCCCCGAGTAAACAGGCTGCACTGTCGTCCCAGGGCAGCAGGAAGTCCAATCAGCAAAGGGAACAGAAGGCATCGACTGAGGCAGTAAGAACCAAGGTCAGCGGAGCGTTCACCATGTGTACTAGGTTAAGGTCAGAAAGACTGAGCATCTTGGGTCAAATCTGGCCCCGGAGGGAGGGTGCCTACATGGCATGTTCTCTTTAACCGGCTCCCTCTCTCCCACCCAGCCCCCCAATTCTTGATCCTCACACACAGAAGGGAAGTAGACCTGTGGGATCTGGATTGGATTGAAGACTCCAGCTCAGTCTGGCTACTACCTTTAGGAGGTTAAAGCCATGTTTTGATGGTAGTCGCCGTTGTCTACAGTGTGGACTGGGAAGCAGGAGAAGTCAGCGGTCAAGGCCCAGATGGTAGGCAAAGGGAGAGCACTCCCTGGTTCCGAGCCTTCCCAAGGCCAGGCCACAGCTCTGTCAGAGGCTCCAGGTGACCCCATACTCTAGTCATACCCACCTGCCCCACCCATCTCCTTACACCTCCTCCTGGAGCGGGTTTCTGTGACTTGCAAGCAAAACAGGCTTACTGATCACCAGCAGCAGTGGCTGACCCAGCTTGCAGAGCCAGCCTCTGCACTCTTTATGACAAGAAAGCCTCTGGGAATGTTCCAGATCAAAGGAGGCTAAAGAGACAAGGGCCAGGGGTGGCAGGGACCAACGGGCAAGGTGTCTGCCCCCAGCACGTCCCCAGTCTGACCCGTGGGATCATACAGTGACGAAGCTGGGCCTTTGGAGCCTTGAGACCTGAGCAGGCGGTGTCACTCCTCGGGACCTCAGCGTGCCCGCCCCGTCTGTAAAATACCTAATGATGCAGGCCCATCATCTCTTTCCAAAATCTCTGGGCCAGATTCAGGTTAGAATTTCCCAGGTTTTAGAAAGGTAACATGGTACATTTACTCCCGGCATTTTACTGTGGAGAAATATGTGAGCATTCGCATGATGTCAGAAAACAAAAACAAAAAAACAATAAATTTCCTCACATCAGTTCAGCTCAGGTTCTGTAATCAAATGAGTTTGCAGCAAACCAAAGAAGAAATTCCATTTTCAGACTTGGGTTTTGGGATTTCTTTGTGTGTGCGCATGCAGGCGCGCGTGTGTTTGGGGGGGCGGGCGGAGCGGTGCAGTTTAGAATTGAGGATTAGGGAGCATGGTCCTCTCTCCCCTCAGGTTATTGTGAGGATTACATGGATTAAACCAGGAGCAGCGCTTTGCACAATGCCTGTTATCACCTGCGATTACATCACTCCATATCTGTCTCTCACCAGGCTGCAGACTTCTTAAATCCCAGAGATATTATCTTAGTCGGCCTTTCTTATAAATCCACCTTAGCACCTAAGGGGAATGTTTTGTGCACAGCAACGCTTGAATAAATGTTTGTTAAATGGTACTTTTTTTTTCAGTACTCAAAACACAATGATCTTTGCCCAATCTCTGGAGGAGATAATTATTCAGTCATTTGAAGATGTATATATCTGGAAATTCAGGTGGTAACATCCTTACTCCTTTCAATTCACCCTTTTTAAAGCATCCTTGATAATATGTACCATGTTCTCCTAACTTCAAACAAATGAGAGATATATAGTATAGGTAGTAGCAGCAGCAAGTTACGTTCAGTGAGAACTACAATATGCCAAGTGTTGTTTGAAGAACTTTATATGTATTAACTTATTTGAACCTGTCAGTCTTTCTTTTTTTTTTCACTCATTTTACTAACATGGAAGCAAGGTAGGCAACTTGCCCAAAGACACACAGCTAGCAAGCGGCAACTTTCAACCCCAGGCACGGGACCCCACCACCTATGCCCCCATGGCCTCTCACACAGGTGAGCACAAAAACCCCTTTACCCCGTTATGAGTTGAACTGCGTCACCCCTTTCCCCACACACGATGTTGAAGTCCTAACCCCTGGTACCTGTGACTTTATTTGGAAAGGAGGCCGTTGCAGATGATCAAGTTAAAGTGAGGTGACTGGGTAGCCCTAATCCAATGATTGGTAGCCTTATAAAAAGAGGACAGTTAGACCCAGAGACAGACACGCACACAAGTAGAACACCATTGGGCATGAAAGCGGAAATGGAGTGACCGGTGGCCAGCAAGCCACCAGAAGCAGGAGAGGCCTGGAGCACCCTCCCTCACAGCCTCAGGGGGAACCAGCCCGCCGACACCTCGATTCAGCCTCTGGTCTCCAGAACTGTGAGAAAACCAATTTCTGTGGCTTAAACCAGCCCGTTTGTGGTTCTTGGTAATGGCAGCCCTAGCAGACTACAGAGAGACCATCGAGCACTTAAAGGAACCAGGCTGGAACCAGCACGGCCAACGTCTCCTCACAGCAGCCCTGCCGAGGCGCACGTACTCCTGATGCAATAACGCACCCTCGCTGGAGCCGGAGCACGAGATCCAGGGCGCTGGGGCTTTCTGCTCCCGGGCACGTGCCCAAATCCTACTTCCTGGCCTTTCAGTGACTAATTATTTTAAGAAACCAAGAAACCATGAGAAGACACATTTCCACGCTACCCACTTGCTCCTTAGAATGAACAATAGCACAATTCCTGCCCATGAGCACATCCGTCCTCCCTCACGTCACCACACAAGGAAACTTCCCCCTCACTGCACAAGCCCACTGCTGGCATCCTCCACCTCCCACAGACCCAGGCCCCTTCATGAATCAGAGATGACAGCTGACAGCCTGAGACAGATGCCAACACTTCCTGTGGGCTGCAAGCGGGGGACAGAGGTGGCCCCACATGGGAGACCAGAGCCGGAGTCGGAGGTGGTGGTGGGGGCTTTTTCAGAGCCCCGGACCCTGGCTTCATCCTCTGGCTTCATCCTCTGGCTTTCCCTCATAGCAAACCTCTGGCTGCTGTGAAACGAAAAACCACAGATAGATTATAAATGCATCTGGATGAGATTTTATACCATCGGATACTGTGGCTCCTGCTAGAGTCTAGGGTTTAGTCATCTGAGGCCCTCTGATCTAAATCTCCCTGCATGTGTGCCTGTCACATTGGAGCCCTACACACACACACACACACACACACACACACACACACACACGCCCAGCCACCAAGGCTCCTGCCCCTGTAAGTGTCTAAGCAGAAGCGCACACCTCCTTAAACATTCTGAGAGCTTGGCAGTGAGCAGATGCACCCAGCGAGGTGTGCGGCGGTCAGGTTTCTGACCCGATCCAAACTGAGTTTTACGCTCAGGGTTAGTGCTTTCAGAAGTCCCTATCTCTAAATCACCTTGGTAATTCCAGACGCCCATCTGGGTTTTGTTTCCTGAGAGGGAGGCCACCCCAGCTCACAGAAGCCGTGGAGAACTGTCCAGGCAGGGAGGCTACCGCGAGTGAGAAATCCCCGTCTCTGCTCTGAATGTGGTTGCAGGAACCCCAGAGATGTGAACACGTTATTCTAAGGAGAAAATCCTCATGAGAGCTCACCAGAGACTGACAGAATGATGGGAAGTGTCTGAAACTGGAGGCAAGGGGGTGTCATTGAACCAAAACAGCAGCAAATCAGAAGTCCTGCCACTACCCGTCCACGGTGCCCTGCAGAGGCCGTCTGACAGTCTGCTTGGACCAAGGAAGCCCAGCAGAAGAGCAGTAAATGTCTAAGCCAAACCCAGCACAGACACCCATGCAAAGAGCCACATTAGATCAGCAAGAGCACAAAAGGTCAAACTGCCTGAATCCTTCCTGCACGTGTGTGTTCACACACCCACCTGCTGGCACCTGGTGTGGGAGGGGAGACTGACCAACTGACGCACCCTCACCGGGACGCCCAGGTGTAGTTTAAGATCTGCCTGGTCAGGCCTTTGTGGACAGCGCTGTCAGTAGGGAGTGTAGTAGAACCATCCTTCTAGTTTGACTACTGCTAATTATTCTTAAAATACTGCCAGGCATGGTCCTGATACAGCAGCCCTTAATGCTCAACCACTGAGCCACACTGGCCAGGCAGCTTTTTAAAACTTTTAATAAATATTGTCTTTTGCCCATTTAAATACAAGTTAACTTTAAACTACCCATTGTAGCCACCTCTAATAGTTTTAGAATAAAGCAAGAATCTAAATAAATATATGGACAGATCTTAACGGCTCTCTTGCTGCAGATGATCAATCCTAAACAGGAGATTAGGTCCTGACAGAGCTGCACTTCCTGGACTGGGCACTGCACCCCTCCCCACACACACCAGGCAGATGGGAGCCTCCTAGGAATAAATGCGTTCATATTCAGACAATCACAGGACTTTGCTGAATAGAATGAAAAGTTCACATGAATATTTAAAATGAGACTTCATTGTCCTGTAGGAGGGGCTGAGCTATTCTGGGTTACCTGAACAGAGGAGTTTGGGAACCCTTTGCAGGGGCACCCATTCAGCTAACACGTGGGGGAACATTCCCATTCCTCCTTGTTCCGATGACGAATAGGTGACTTTAGTGGCCCACACCGGAAAAGCAAAGATGAGCCTTTCCACCATACACAGGAGGCAAAGGGGCCACACTGCACAGCGGTGCAGATCAAAGCC
The DNA here is from genome assembly GCF_963259705.1 of Myotis daubentonii. Taxonomy (NCBI): domain Eukaryota; kingdom Metazoa; phylum Chordata; class Mammalia; order Chiroptera; family Vespertilionidae; genus Myotis; species Myotis daubentonii. Next base: position 136,366,666 of record NC_081842.1, read on the forward strand.
ATATCCACCAGGCACAGAGCATGCACGACTGCAAGGGGAGCGTAACCTTCCCCAACGCTCCCTCCTGTGGATCCTGAGTCAGAACTGCCAGAAGCAAATGGGCACCTGCCAGGAATTCGAGAGGTGACCTGGACTTGCTGTAATTTTCCAGAGTCTACAATAAGGAATAGCCTCTAAATGCTCTACCGTATGTAAAATTGTGCCTAACAGATAGCAGGTACTCAATAAATGTTTGGGAATGATGATTAATAAGCCTGCTACCTGCAGAGAGCCAGCCGAGGAACTTGGCTCACCTACCAGTAGCACCAATACTGCGGGGTAGTGCCCAGGAGTCTCCATTTCTAACAGGCCCCTTGTCCACCCCCAACCCAGGGGCCTCAGAAGCTCTTAGAGAAGTTGATGCATAGAAAAAGTTACATGCCCAGGCAATGATGGAGCTGGGACCAGAGCCTGGGCCTGGATAATGCCACACTAGATACTTCTGTGCTAGAGCATTACTGATTATTGATGGAGATCGGGTATTTCCTCTAAGCGTTAGCACCCATCTATAATTCCTGCAGCTGGTTCAGAGTAAGAAAGACATCCTCGGTGTACCTCTAAACTGGCCTCTAGCTTTTGTTCTTTGGAAGTGGCTGTCAGCCTGTTCTGGCAAAAAGTAAGTAAACATGGAGCTTGCACTGGCTCAGCTTTCAGAGCTCTGAAATCTTTCCCTTGGGCGACTCCAACGACAGCCTTCAGTTTAACCTTCTATCCAGGCAACAGCAGAGGTTCCAGATATGATTCCTGGAGCTCAGACGGGGGGTCAAATAACTTCTCTCCTTCTCATCAGCCCAGCCCATCCTACAAGCCTAGAGGTCTCAGCTCATCCACGAGGATGTCTACACTCGAGACAACTAAAACCCAAATCTAACTGATCTTTCCTAGTCTCTTGGCACTGTTTTCCTCATCCATATATTTAAAAACCTTCTTTGTATTATATGTTATCTTATAAGCCATTTCCAGACTCCTTTGAAATAGAGATGTAACCAATAATGCTCCCCAACTGAATTGGTAAGGTGGCCTGGTATGACGGAGAGATCAGACTGACCCTGACTTCAGTCCCAGACCCTCCTGATAGCTGTATGACCTTCCAGAAGTGACCTGAACCCTGAGCCCCATTTCCCACCTCTATAGAAGGTGCCGGTTCCTGCATTACAGCAGTGCTGTGAGGACAAAAAGAGATGACACGGGACTGCTGTGTGGGGGTGGTACGGCCCCAGTTGTTATTACTAAGGCAACCAGAAAAAGATCCCACTGACCCTCGGCAAAAGAAGTGAATTGAGAGAGAGGTGAGGGGGCATTTCTGGTGCGATTTCTTGTAAGAAGTGATGTGGAGTGGTGAGAAGAAAAGCCCGAGAGGCAGCCATGACAGTAACCAATGGGTGAGACCAATGCTTTGCTCCTCAAAGGCAAGATGGACAGGAAGAAGAAACGGACGTGTAGGAAAGACCCAGAGATTCTGTCCCATCTTTACCAATTGTCATGGACTGAATTGTGTCCCCCCCAAAAAAAGATGTGCCTCAGAATATAAACTTAAATAGGGTCTCTGCTGATGATCAAGTTAAGCTGAGGTCGTTAGGTTTGAACCCTAATCCAATTTGACCAGCATCCTTATAAAAAGGGCAAATTTGGAGACAGACACGTGCACAGGGAGAAGGTCACACGGAGATGAAGACAGAGATCTGAGTGATGCATCTACAAGCCAAGAACCTCGAGATGGCCAGCAACCACCAGAAGCAGGAGAGAGACCAGACTCTCTTCACAACTTGGTCTTGGACTTCCAGCCTCTAGGACTGTGAGACAACAGATTTCTGTTATTTAGGCCACCCGTTTTGTGGTATTTTGTTACAGCAGCCCAGGAAACAGAGACACCGATGGAGAGGAGGCCATTGTTATTATAGTCCATATTATTGTTGTTATATTTTAACACTTCTGGGCACTAGAGCAACGCTGAGTGTTGGCCTTAGCTCTGCCCTCGTCGCTGCCATAGGGACCACTGTTGTCCAGGTTTCTATAGCTCTCCTTATCAGTGCCTTCCCCCCACGCTGGAGCTCACACCAGGTCCCAAGTTAACACACCTGGACACGTCCTCACCACTCAGACTCAATTCTGAAACACTCCTCCACTGCATCCTATGCTAACTCTCTGAAGTACTGACTGGTCTGTTTGTCCCATTGGCCCCATCCTGGTGCCACCATTGCCAGCAATGCCCACAGATTCTGTCCCCTCTGAACTCTGACATGGAATCAGGCAACATGCTCCTTTGAGGGAACAAGTCAAGTTGGGATAACAATCGACTCTGGCAGTGACCCTCGTATCTCTAAAGAATATGCCGCCATCTCCAGTTGAGAGCTTCTCTCTTCACTTCCTCCTGCGATAGATGAGGGTTCAGTTCTCTACTTTATTTCTCTAAATAGGCTTCGGTATGTTTAATTATATGCATGTGGGGAAGGTTGGAAACACATCCACAAATTCCTTGATGCTCCTCTTATCAAGAGGGAGAATATAGAGACAACCAAGGTGGCGGCATAGGTAAACACCTGAACTTGCTGCCGCGTACAACCACATTAAAACTACAACTAAAACACAAAACGAATACCACCCAGAACCACAGGAAGGTTGGCTGAGTGGAAATTCTACAACTAGAAGGAAAGAGAAAAGCGCATTGAGTCTGGTAGGAGGTGCAGTGGTATGGAAGTGCAGAGGTACGGAGGCTCACGCGAAAGAGGCTGGCAGCTGGGTACGCTGTTGTCTTTTTCAGTCAGGAGGGAGAAACAAGCTCCTGACTGCTCTGAACTACAGTTCCAGGTGAGAATTTGGGGACCCAGACTCATATGGAGAGAAACTGGACTGTCTGGCATCAGGCCAGAATGTGAGGGCGGCTTTCTCGCAGAGATGCTTGCAGCGGTCATTGTTCCTGCACAGGGCCGTAGGACACAGACCCCAGGACCTCTCCGAGACAGAGCAGACTGGCAGCCATTGCGGTTTGCTCCGCCCTGGTGACTCCCTGAGACGCCGCCCCACCCAACTTACAACCCCACCCAAGCTGTACGCAGAGGCTTTGCATATGAATGGCCTAGTCTTTCTCCACCTAAAAACCTGGGCAGACTCAGTGAGCGCCAAAGCCCCACTGAAGCAAGTCCTGCCCCATAAGGGTGTCTCCAGCACAGAAGTTCTCCCATTGTAGACACAACTGGTCTTCACAGCCAATTGACCTGGAGGTCAATTCCACTCAGTGATACCAACAGCAATCAAGGCTTATCTACAAGACTGTGCGTGCACCCAGCCCACAAAGGGGTGCACCAAGAGTGTCCACCTCAGATGATTGGGAGGCTGATCCACTGGGCCCTACAGGACACCTAGCACACAAAGCCACTCTATCAACACAGGGAAGTAGCCAAAATGTGGAGACAAAGAAACAGGTCACAAATGAAAGATAAGGAGGAAAGCAAAGTACTGGATATAGAGTTCAAAACCACGGTTATAAGGTTTTTCAAGAATCTTCTAGAAACCTCCAAGAAATATAGTGAGACCCTCAAGGATATGAAAAAGGACCAATTAGAAATTAAGCATACACTGACTGAAATAAAGAATAATATACAGAGATCCAACAGCAGACTAGAGCAGTGATGGCGAACCTTTTGAGCTCGGCGTGTCAGCATTTTGAAAAACCCTAACTTAACTCTGGTGCCGTGTCACATATAGACATTTTTTGATATTTGCAACCATAGTAAAACAAAGACTTATATTTTTGATATTTATTTTATATATTTAAATGCCATTTAACAAAGAAAAATCAACCAAAAAAATGAGTTCGCCAGTCACCTCTGACACACGTGTCATAGGTTCGCCTTCACTGGACTAGAGGATCCTAAGAACCAATTCAAAGATTTGAAATACAAAGAAGCAAAAAACATCCAACCAGAAAAGCAAAAGGAAAAAAGAATACAAAAATATGAAGATAGTGCCAGGAGCCTCTGGGACAACTTCAAGCATACCAACATTGAATTATAGGGGTGCCAGAAGAAGAGAGAAAGCAAGATATTGAAAACCTATTTGAAGAAATAATGACAGAAAACTTCCCCTACCTGGTGAAAGAAATAGACTTACAAGTCCAGGAAGCACAGACAACCCCAAACAAAAGGAATCCAAAGAGGACCACACCAAGACACATCATAATTAAAATGCCAAGAGCAAAAGACAAAGAGAGAATCTTAAAAGCAGCAAGAGAAAAAAAGTCAGTTACCTACAAGGGAGTACCCATACGACTGTCAGCTGATTTCTCAACAGAAACTATGCAGGCCAGAAGGGAGTGGCAAGAAATATTCAAAGTGATGAATACCAAGAACCTACAACCAAGGTTACTCTGCCCAGCAAAGCTATCATTTAGAATTGAAAGTCAGATAAAGAGCTTCACAGATAAGAAAAAGCTAAAGGAGTTCATCACCACCAAACCAGTATTATATGAGATGCTGAAGGGTATTCTTTAAGAAGAGGAAGAAGAAGAAAAAGGTAAAGATGAAAATTATGAACAACTAAGTGACAACAAATACGTATCTATCAACAAGTGAATCTAAAAATCAAGTGAATAAAAAATCTGACGAACAAACTGGTGAACAGAATAGAATCAGGGGCATAGAAAGGGAGTGAACTGACAATTCTCAGGGGGAAGACGGTGTGGGGGTGCGGGAAGAGACTGGACAAAAATCGTACACCTATTGACGAGGACAGTGTGTGTGTGGGGGGGGGTAAGGGCAAGGGTGGGGTGGGAACGGGGTGGAGGGGAGCTATGGGGGGCAAAAAGAGGAACAACTGTAATAATCTGAACAATAAAGATTTATTAAAAAAGAAGAAAAAGGAGGATATATTCCCTTCTCCCTCCAGGCCCTTCTCCCTCCAGGCCCTTCTGCACTGCCACCCTAGGGGTCTTCTAACACAGCGCTGGTGGGTCACTCCTCACTCCCAGAGAACGGCTGCTCCTTGGGTAGTGTGAAAGCCCTTTGCTATGCTGTGCTGCGTCTCCCGCTTTGTTCCTGACCACAGCCTGAACGCAGGGCACCCTCCCTGAACCCACCGTGCTCCCTCCTGCTGCTGCCCATCGGCTCACACTGCTTCCTCACCAGGAAAGCTCTCCCACTAAAGCTCTGCTCATACATTACCGCTTCTGCAAAGTCCCCCTTTTGTGCCGCCACACCTGTCCCCTCCTCTGAGACCCCGTGGCAGTTACCCAAGGCCAGCACAGCCCTGTCACTCTGTCATAGCATCTCCCGAGGGACTGTATCCCCTGGAGGGCAGGGACCCCAATTCACTCTGCTTCTAACAGACTCAAGATAAGCAACTGCTGAATCGCATCTGAGCTGCCCTCAGGAATCCCAGGGGCCTCCCGGGAGCCACCAATTAGTGGTGTTGGATGGGAGTTTCTAAAGGAGAAAAGAAGGGAATTGGATCAATCTTCTGGCTGGCACCAGATCCTGCCTTAGTTTTCATTTCCCACCTCTCGCGGTGATGGGCACCAGCGATGCCCATGTCTATGGGTGCACACGGTGTGTCACCCATGCACCTGGGACACAGGGGTCACCTTGAGCTGGTCATGCCTGAGGTCGGGAGGCAGCAGAGCGGTGTAAGAGGCCAACAGCACGTTCGCATTGTGACTCTGACAGTCTGTTTTGTTGTGTTTTTGTATAATGTCTACCTTTGATCTCCTAACATGTCCCTTTGGAAGCAGGAAGTCCATGTCGACATGTATGGAGTCCCCGTTATAGCCCTGGCCGAGTGTCTTGTTCACAGTGGGCCCTCCATCAGCGCTGCTCTCGTGACCATCACGGGCAGCCCACAGGCCCCTGGTGTCACTGAGCCGGAGCCTCGCCAAGGGCCTCTGCCCTCCCCGTTCAGCCCCCACATTGTCATTGGGAACACCCTGGATCTCCGGAGTCCCGACCACAGCTGTGATTCCTCCAGCACAGCCTCAATGGCTAATGAGTCAGCGCAGCCTCCCCCCTTGTTTGTCCATCCATGGCCAGCTCACACCTTCCACCCTCCAGAGCAGGGCGGTACCACTCTGCCCTCACATTGCCCGTTCCTCCTTCAGCAGCTGTTTCCTGTCAGCCGAATCTGCGATGGTGTGCTGTTGATTTTCCCTTTATCTGGTATGTATGAGGTACACCCTTTCCCTCACCATAAATTCCTCCCTCTGACTTCAGAGAGAAGGATGCTCCTCCTCCATCATTCCATCCCACCCCACCTCCACCAAGGATGCCAGCAAGCACAGGGCTGTGTCCCACCTCTCGGAGTGATGGGCACTAAGGATGCCAATGAGTGCCTCACATTCCATCTGCGAGTACCAAGGACTGTGCAGTGAGTCACCAAACCCCTGGGGCACTGCAGGCCCCTCCCACTTGTCAGGCCTGACATTGAGAAGCAGCACAGCAGTTTAATGGCCTGAAGGGCAGGTGCAGGTTCTGATGCTGGCAGTTGCTAGCTGTGTACCCCTAGGTGAGTTATTTAACCTCTCTGTTTCTCCATCTGTAAATGAAGCTAATCACTTCCTCAGAGTGTGGTGGTAAGAATTAAGTGATATTCCTGGTACATGACACCTATTACACTTTTAACAAAAGAGGTTGCCTTTCTGTGTAGGAGGAGCTGACATGGCTCATCTTGAGTGCTCATTATCTAGTCACAGAAAAAAAACAGAAGTGAACGAGATAAATTCTTTTAGCAGCCTGGAGCCATTTATTCCAATGGGACCTGGTGATCTTGTTCCCATTTCTGAATGTCATGAATTAGGGCTCTTCCCAGACATAATTTCTGTCCCTCTGTTTACCCCTCCCATCAGAGCCAAAATGAATTGGCAGAACACCTCAGACCACTTGCTGGCTCAGCACAAATGAGCAGGCTGCGAGCTTCCCACCCATCTCACCTTCAGTCCTCTCAGCCATGAGGGCCTGGGAGAAGAAATCATTTTCTGACAAGTAAAATAAGCTGAGTTATGTGTTCTGCCAAAGCCCCTCAAGGTTGACTCTGACTACCAGAACTCTCTGAGACCCAGTGAGAAAAAAATCACACCCCTCCTTTCCTGAGCCCCTTCATATTTTCAGAAGGGCCTTGAGGTCAATGCCAACTCCTAGAAGTCTGTCCTCCAAACCTCAAATGTACGCATTAGCTTTGCAAACAACAAAAACGAACCAATGCACCCTGACGGTAACCTATGCGCCCAGTTTCCCACTGTCGGCTTCCTTTTGGCCAGTACATCTGCCTAGAGCCGTGGTCGGCAAACTGCGGCTCTCGAGCCACATGTGGCTCTTTGGCCTCTTGACTGTGGCTCTTCCTAAGCCTTAGGAGTACCCTAATTAAGTTAATAACCATGTACCTACCTATATAGTTTAAGTTTAAAAATTTGGCTCTCAAAAGAAATTTCAGTCGTTGTATTGTTGATATTTGGCTCTGTTGACTAATGGGTTTGCCGACCACTGGCCTAGAGGGAGGCGTCTAGAAGAAAGCAACTGAGGAAAGCGAAGCACCTCATGTTCAGGCTGCAAGTGCCATCCAAGGAGCTCAGCAAGTCGGTGAAGATGGGCTGCTAAGATTTCATTAGGCAGAAAGCATCTCTGTTTTCAAACTGTCAAGTCACACAGGTGAGCAATTAAGCCACTGAAACGGAAGAAGGGAAAGGTTTCTGAAGGATCATTTACAAATGCAAAGCACATTATCTGAACACCGCCCGGGGCATTTAATTAACTACATGCCCCAGGTAAGCATTAAGCCTGGTTTTCCTACCCACCAGGACCCGGAAAGGTGGAGCCGAGTCCAGCCTTCAGTTACAGGGCTGCACAGGAGGCCTGACGGTTAGGAACAGGACAGGACAGGGAGTGTGTGTGGTGGGGCTCGCTGCCATACAGTTAGAGGCAGAAGAAGGGCAGTATCCCAGATCCACCATAGGAGTCACTAGCCACATGCAGCTACTTATATTTAAATTAATGAAAACCAAACACAATTTAAGATTCAGCTTCGCATGAGCCACACGTGTGGCTACTTAAATTGAAATGCATTGAAATGGAATGAAATGTAAAATTCAGTTCTTCATTCGCACTAGCCACATCCTGCTCAACAGCCACCTGGGGCCAGCAGCTCCCACATTGGACAACAGTGCTGAACAGACGGTGCCCACCACCACGGGAGCTCTGCTGGGCATGCTGCTCCAGATCACAGCCCTCCGAGCTCTTTCCTCTCCACCAGGATTTGGGTCTCGTTTTTACCACAGGTATCGTCTAGTAAGCATTGTGAAATCGGTTCAGCGGGACAGGACCAGCTTTCCTCCTTCTTAATGAAACAGAAGAGAAACTATCATAGTGCATCACATGCCAATGAAATAAAAGTAAGTTCCAGGTCATAAAACTGTTTCAATTTTATGCCACTTTATTTACACACACACACACACACACACACACACACACACACACATACACACACACACACGTTATCTATAACTGTACATTTATAGTTATGTATCTACTGGGCCACGATATGTTTCTTCCTATGGCTCAAGGTCAAAAGAAGTTAGACCCCCCTGCTCTACAGCGTGCTCCTTGTCTACAGACATTTGGGTACTTTTGCCCCCACTCATCTTCCCCTTTTTGGGGTGACTCAAATCACAAGAGAGTGAGGCAGAGTGCCTGCTGCACAGCCCCGCACATGGGTTTTCCTCCAGACCTGATTTTCCCCATGTGCTCTGCCCTGTAATCATTTCGCCTGGGCATGCAGCCAGGCAACTGGAAGGTCCAGACACTAATCTGGGCTCCAGTGCCCACAGGGGCAGGGGCAGAGGAGAGGCAGACAGACCCACAGTGAAGCTCACACCAATTCTGTGCCTGTAAAGTCTGGCCCTTCTATATTGACAGCAGAACAAAGATGAGTCAGAGCATCATTCCCCCTTCCCCCAAAGGTTAAGAAGAGCCTAGAAGTCATTCTTGCTCCCTTAGCCCACAGCTCCATCCTCTCCAGCTTTAGTCCCCAAAGGCCAAAAGAAACTGGAAAACCACTCCCCTCATTGTGATGGTTAATTTTATGTTAGGTCCTGGAACCCAGATATTTGGTCAAATGATATTCTAGATCAGTGGTTCTCAACCTGTGGGTCGCGACTCCTTTGGGGATCAAATGACCCTTTCACAGGGGTTGCCTAAGACCATCGGAAAACACATATATAATTACATATTGTTTTGTAATTAATCACTATGCTTTAATTATGTTCAATTTGTAACAATGAAAATACATCCTGCATATCAGATATATACATTACAATTCATAACAGTAGCAAAATTACAGTTATGAAGTAGCAACAAAAATAATTTTATGGTTGGGGTTCACCACAACATGAGGAACTGTATTAAAGGGTCTCAGCATTAGGAAGGTTGAGAACCACTGTTCTACATGTTTCAGTGAAAGCAGTTTCTAGATGAGATTAAATCTAAATAGCAGACTGGAGTTAAGCAGGTTATTCTCCATAATCGGCGAGAGGCTCATCTAATCAGTTGAAAATCTTAATAAAAAAGAGAGTGATTTCCCCTAAAGAAGAGGGAATTCTGCCAGCAGACTGTCTTCAGACTTGAACTGCAACACTGACCTTTCCCTGGGTCTCCAGCCTGCTGTACGGCCCTGCAGATCTCAGACTTGCCAGTGTCCACAGTGCATAAGTCAATTTCTTAAAATTAATATTTTTAGACACACACATCCTATTGTTGTGTTTCTCTGGAGAACACAATCAGATTCTACCCAAAGAAAGCCCCCTCACTGTCCCAGGGGCTCTCCAACGCCACCTCCTCTGTGCAGCACTGCTGCTAGTTCTGTGCTCATTTCGTAGTACAGTGGCTGTGCCACATTTTTGCAAACAGAATTATTGTGCCTTGAACCACCGCTCCTATTTGGATCCTAAACCTTGTTACTAAAGCTTGGTCTGTAAGCCAGCTGCATCAGCAACCCTGGAAACTTGTTAGAAATGCAGAATCTCGGGCCCCACCCAGACCTAAGGACTCCGAGTCTGCATTTTAACAAGATGGTCAGATTATGTTAAAGTTTGAAAAGCACTCTTTTGTTTTATTTTTTAAATAAATTACCTTTTTATTTTTTAAATGCTCACCCAAGGATATTTTCCCATTGATTTTAGAGAGAGTGGAAGAAAGAGGAAAAGACAGAGAGAAATATCGATGTGAGAGAAACACACCGATTGGTTGCCTCCTGCACACGCAGGTACATGCCCTTGACCAAATCAAACCCAGGACCCTTGGTCCGAAGGCCAACGCTCTATCCACTGAACCAAACCAGCTAAAGCGAGAAGCACTCTTTTAAACAAAACTCCTTAACCTTGAGAAACATTTAAAAATACCATTGCCTAATTCCTACCCTCAGAGAGTCTTACGTAATTGCTCTGAAGTGCAGCCTGCATGTCAGTATGTTCGAAATCTTCCTGGGTGCCCGATGTGCAGCTGAGCTGAAGCACTGTAAATGAACCCCTCGTGTTTTTAAGAGGAATTGGGTCCAGCAATGTTAGGAAACTGTGTCAGGCCACAACGTAAGTTAGCATCAAGAAGAGGACCCCATCAAGGCTCCTTTCTCTCTAAAAATGTCAAGGCGAGAGAAAGAGATCCATATGCACTATTAGCAGATGTAAAACGAAACCGGGTCATCCAACACCCATCTGATGCAGGACACTGTCAGCACACCAAACGTCTCCTCAGCAAAGAACCCACAGGGCTCTCTATGAACACAAAGATCCTCTGAGTTTAGACTGGATCTCAGGAACCTTCCTATTGATGATGAGCCTCAAACCCGGAAACCGAGTGTAAATTAGTGCTGGGAAAGACATGAGCCACCCTCCACAACCATCCCCCCCGCCCCCTTCTAGGGCAACCCAAAACATCCCCCATGGACACAGATCCTGCCTCAATTGGCTTCTTCATTTTCTGCTGGCCCCTGAGTCTTTGCTCATGTAACTCTGTGGAAGCTACAGGATGATATTATCGTGCCTTCTTAGTGTTCCCAGATGGCGTGGGTTTTCCACCTGAGTTAGGAGGTAACAGGGAGAAAAGATGGGAGAAGTAAACAGTTACTTTCCTTTCAAGACCCTCCCTAGGGTTTGTCTTTATGCCAACCTGTGGGGTCTACTCACTCCTCTGCCAGGGGGATGATCAGTAACAACAAGCTTCCCACACACAATGCATGCATGTCACATCTCTACCTTTTATGGTGATGACACGCAGAGGGGGCCCGACTTGGACGGACACTGGCATGACAAGTGGCTGCACCTAGCCAATGACTCAAGTGTGACAGGGTGATTCTCTGTGGTCTCCCTCCCTCTGGTCTCCTATAGACTGTCCCCACTACAATTTCTGGTCTGGAGTGGCTTGGAATGAACCTCCCTTTGATCTGCTGCTGACAGTGCAGTAGTTCTTCTTGGGCAAAACGACATCTTTCCTTAGTGCAGTGGAGCACCATCTGCTTAATGGGGCACCTGCCGAAAAGCTAACCCCAACACCCACTGTGCCCAGAAGTTGTACCAAATACCACTGAACTCCTAGCTTGACAGCAGGTAGTAGCAACTACCTATACAGATGTGTTCTCAGCAGTGACATTAAAGGGGAAAAATCCACACCATCATGGGCACAGTGCACACCCACATACACACATACACACAGATGTACACACAAACTGCCGACTAAGCAGCTATCACACTAAGCCACACCATCCATGCCACTTTGTCCCCAGAATGCAAGCATCGCCTCCCTTGAAGATAAAGGAAAGACTTCTTCCTGCTATAAAGGAGACCTGTGTGTGTTTGTGTAACAGATTTAAATATATATATTATATATATATATATATATATATATATATATATATATATATATATACACACACACACACACACACACACCAAAAAAAAAAAAAAAAAAAAAGGCTGATCAACCAGTTGACAGCAATGGTAATAATACAGCACTTAAAAATATTTACCAAACCAGGGGAGAAACCAAGATGGCGGCATAGGTTAACGCAGGAGATCGCTGCCTCGAACAACCACTTCAGAGATATAACTAAAGGACAGAACAGACATCATCCAAAACCACAGGAAGGCTGGCTGACTGGAAATTCTACAACTAGGAGGAAAGAGAATATCATACCCAGACTCAGAGGAGGCGCAGTGCTGAAGTGAAATACTCAGGTGCGGAGTGCGCGCACGGAGCGGGCTGGTGGCGGAGGGCGCGGTTGTTGTTTTCAATCGGGAGGGAGTTTCAGACTCTGAGCTCCAGATCCGGGCGAGTCTCTGGGGAGCAAGACTCAAACGGGAGAAGCGGGACTGTCTGGCTTCGGTCGGAACTCGAAGGCAGCTTTCTGTCCGAGGTTTGCAGCCATTGCTGGGACTCTGAGAGGCAGAGCCCCTGGGGAAGGAACTGAGAGCAGCCATAACTGCTCGCTCCGGCCAGCCCTGTAGATCCCCTGGGACCCGCCCCGCCCAAGCCCTGCGCAGAACCATTTGCCGGATAGCCTCAGGCAAAGGCTAGATTAGCACCGCCTTAGAGATCCAGCACAGAAGCCCTCCCACTGCAGACCCAGCGGACTCTCATAGCCAGTTAGCCTGGAGGTCAACTCACCCCCGGTATTGCCGACATCAATCAAGGCTTAAAGGCAACAAGACTGCACACAAAGACCACTAGGGGGTGTACCAAGAAAGCATAAAAAATGCGGAGACAAAGAAACAGGACAAAACTGTCAATGGAGGATATTGAGTTCAGAACCACACTTTTAAGGTCTCTTAAGAACTGTCTAGAAGCTGCCGATAAACTTAGTAAGGCCCTCGAAAAGACTGGTGAGACCGCCGATAAATGTTGTGAGATCCTCAAGAAATCTAATGAGACCCTCGATGCTATATTGGGGAACCAACTAGAAATTAAGCATACACGGACTGAAATAATGAATATTATGCAGACTCCCGACAGCAGACCAGAGGAGCGCAAGAATCAAGTCAATGATTTGAAATGTGAGGAAGCAAAAAACACCCAATGGGAAAAGCAAAATGAAAAAAGAATCCAAAAATGCGAGAATAGTGTAAGGAGCCTCTGGGACAGCTTCAAGCGTACCAACATCAGAATTATAGGGGTGCCAGAAGATGAGAGAGACCAAGATATTGAAAACCTATTTGAAGAAATAATGACAGAAAACTTCCCCCACCTGGTGAAAGAAATGGACTTACAGGTCCAAGAAGCGCGGAGAACCCCAAACAAAAGGAATCCAAAGAGGACCACACCAAGACACATCATAATTAAAATGCCAAGAGCAAAAGACAAAGAGAGAATCTTAAAAGCAGCAAGAGAAAGAAACCCAGTTACCTACAAGGGAATACCCATACAACTGTCAGCTGATTTCTCAACAGAAACTTTGCAGGCCAGAAGGGAATGGCAAGAAATATTCAAAGTGATGAATACCAAGAACCTACAACCACGATTACTTTATCCAGCAAAGCTATCATTCAGAATTGAAGGTCAGATAAAGAGCTTCACAGATAAGGAAAAGCTAAAGGAGTTCATCACCACCAAACCAGGACTATATGAAATGCTGAAAGGTATCCTTTAAGAAGAGGAAGAGGAAGAAAAAGGTAAAGATACAAATTATGAACAACAAATATGCATCTATCAACAAGTGAATCTAAGAATCAAGTGAATAAATAATCTGATGAACAGAATGAACTGGTGATTATAATAGAATCAGGAACATAGAAAGGGAATGGACTGACTATTCTTGGGGGGGAAAGGGGTGTGGTAGATTCGGGAAGAGACTGGACAAAAATCGTGCACCTATGGATGAGGACAGTGGGTGGGGAGTGAGGGCGGAGGGTGGGGCGGGAACTGAGAGGAGGGGAATTATGGGGGGGGCAAAAGAGGAACAAATGTAATAATCTGAACAATAAAGATTATAAAAAAAAAAAAATATTTACCAAACCAAATCATTTTTCCCAGCCAGTGCCAAATCTTTAAAATGAGTTACTGGAAAGAGACCAAGGGTGTACACCAAGCATGTCAAACTCACAGCCGGCGGGCTGAGGCATGCGGCCCACCAGCTGCGAGTTTGACATGCTTGGTATACACACAGAGAGAAAGGACCATGTGAGGACATGGGGAAAAGATGGCCATCAGCAAGTCAAGGATACAGGCCTCAGAAAATTCCAAAATTGCCAGCATCTTGATCTTAGTCTTCCAGCCTGCAGAACTGTGAGAAAATAAATGTCTGTTGTTTAAGTTAAAAAATAAAAAATAAAGTAAAGTAAGTTATTGGACTACATGGATAAGGTGGGAACTGGCAGAGACTCATAAACCCACTCTGGCGCCTGCATTTTATGGGTAAGGAAATGAAAGTCTAGAGAGGTGAGGTCACTTGCCCAAGGCCACACAGCTAATTACTGTGGTGTCAGGACAAGAACAGCCTGTCCAGGCTCCCAGACCTACACCCTATGGCTGCCCCACATCGCCGTCCCAGACAGCAGTTCCGGCAGACGTGATGCATTTTCTCAGAACAAGGGTTCTGAAGCCACTCACCATCCACACTAGCACAGGTCTGGCTAAAAAGAAAAGTCCCTGCAAAGAAAAGGGGACATGAACGCTGGACGTGTTGCAATGCACCATTCCCGTTTCTTTGGAAGGCTGGAGCCAACAAGAGCTTTTCTTCCCACCCAGGAGGCAGGGGCCAGGCTGGGACCCCCCCAGCCCTTTCCAGCGGCATGTGGGTCTGGCTATACAAGGTTAGAATTACAAACAAATTACCCTACAACCAAGAGCCTACAGTTTGTCCCCAAATTCAGAGTCACATCCAATCATCCCCTGGAACAATAGCCAAGTCCTGGACCTTTAAACACCCACTTCCACTTCCTGGAGGACCCCCGTGCCCCTTGGCCACTGCTAGACTAACTTCTGCTCCACCATAACATCTGCAGGTGCCTGGGACAGCTGTCCCAAATTCATAGCATCACAGAATGCAAGAACTGGAGAGTCACCCCAGCCAAACAATTTGTCCCACGTTATCGTCTCTTTCTTTTGAAAAATACATTTTTTCCATTTAGATCACAGTTTCAAAAAATTGAAAATGTGGAGAAGAACAAAATCAAATCCCACAATCCCATAATAACCATCATTAGCATTTGGGCTTATTACCTATCAGATTTTAATTTTCTGGGCATGTGTGTTTTAAACAAGGCTACCATGATATACAAATATTTCTTTTTTCTTTTTCTTTACCTATAATTATATCATTTAAAAAATCCCTCTATTGGCTAGTCTTCCTTTATATCATTCCAATGGCTATTTAATATTTAATCAACTGTATTTACCATATTTTCCTAACCATTTCCCTACTGTGGACCATTCGTGTTTGTTTCTAGTGCTTCAGAAATATAAATAAGATTTCACTGAACACTCTTGTGTACACAGGTATTTTCACAGTTATTGTTTGAGGTAATTTCCATAAGAGAGCTTCCCAGAAGTCAGCCTCTCTGTTTCCCTCAGTGTTGGAGAAACGCACGCCCCAAGTGACTAAATATCTGAGAAGGGAAAAGGAACATTCTCTAAAGTCCAGAGTCCGGTCCTGACTCGGCTCTCGTGGATCGGCTGTGTGAACACCTACAAGCTACTCAACTCCTGAGACTCGGTTTCCCTCGGGCATTAGAGAAAGGTCCCTCCAGGCCTGTCTTGCTGTTCTGATTGCCAGGAGTATTCTCCCTCCACGATTCTCACCTGCTTCCATGAGATGCCCGATCATTCACTTTCTACTCTGTGGTTCACAACAGCTGCTTTTCAGCTCAGGAAAATGACTTTTCAAAGCCTGCCGGGGGGTGGGACTGTGTAGATGAAGCGTAGGGTACGCAAACCCTGGCAGCAGTCTCTCGTCCTGACACCGCTTTCTGAATCCAGGTCAGCTGTGGAATTCAACAGACCCTGCCTCATACCTGGGAGTGTTGACCACAGCATATTGTGACAATGATACACTCACAAAGGCCTGCACTTGAGGACCTCCCAGAATTGAGTCCTGCGGGGGAGGGAGCTGGTCTGTGTCTCCTATCATGGTGCTCTGGACAGTAAAGAGGCCTCTGTCACATCCCTAGCAGATCCCTGCAGGTACAAACACTGCAGAGCACACCGGAACAAAGGAAGGAATGCAGCAGTACTCTCCTTTCTATCTGAACCTCCCCACAGTTTGCCATTGATTGTTGGCCTTTAAAAAATGAGTTAGCCCTGGCCACGCGGTTCAGTTGGTTGGAGTGTCGTCCCATACACCAAAGGGTTGTGGGCTCGATTCCTAGTAAGAGCACATACCTAGATTGCAGGTTCAATTCCCAGTTGGGGTGCATACTGGAGGCAACTGACCGATGTTTCTCTCTCACATCGATGTTTCTCTCTCTCTCCCCCAACCCCTTCCTCTCTCGAAAAAATCAACAAAATCATATCCTTGGGTGAGGATTTTAAAACAAAGAGTTCTAATCAGTAGAGAAGGGAAGATAATTAAGTAACATTTTTCCCAATCTTTCAACATCCTGTTTGACACGTGCAGTTCCTCGTGCCACTGCCTCCTGGGTTATGGAATTCGATGGCGTGGCTCCAGTTCAGTCATTTCCCCCTTTTCATACGTCATCTGTGAAAAGCATACAGCCTTCGCACAGTGATAAAGAAGAGCAAACCAGGACCACGGACTCTGCAGCGTGTTGTGGGGACAAACACACAGCTTTACAGTCATACAAACCTATGTCGAATTCTGATTCCACTTCTTTTCAGCTGGGTGAATCTGACAAAATACACAATTTCTCAGAAACAAATATACCACTGCAAAGACCTACAATGATTTTACTGACTATCAAGAAAGAAAAGTCTCTGCCAATTAAATTATGACATGACTTTGACCGTAAGACAAATCGATTTTAGATTATAAAGTGTGAAAAAATGTCTTTGAATCAATGATATTTAACCTCTCTCCAGCTAAACTTCTCAGTTGTAAGATGGACATGCTAAATGCCCACCTTGAAGGCCGGTTGCGAGGTGGGAATGAGATGACACTGACCATGCCTGACTCTGCACCTGGTACGCAGTAAGTAGTTGTAAAATGTTAGTCCTTCTCATTTCCAAAGGGATGGGTGGGTTCTGGATAGATTACAAGGTCTTCCAGAGAAGATATCAGATTATACATCTTTGACCTCTTCTCACCTCCCATGATCTAAACAGCGGTCTCCAACCTTTCGGACCTCACGGACCACTGGTTGGCAACTGCTGATCTAGAATATTGCCATACACATTGTAAGCACTCAGTAAATGGGTGATGAATATAAATGAACTAGTTGACAACTGACAAATACCCAAGCAGGGGCCCCCTTTGGAGGATGGGCCCATGCAATCCCACTGGCCTCCCCAGCCCTGGAAGGGATGAGCACAGCTATCAGTATCATCCTGGCCGTGGGGGCTGCAAAGGAGAAAAGCAAATGCCAGCTGCTCGCTGCATATCCCCTGTGAACTCCCGGTGTGCGCAGCTGTGGACCACAGCCCACAGCACTTGGGTAAGCACAAGTAGCTACACCTCAGTCTCAGTTCCAGACAAATGCAGCATTGTGGTATCCCTGCGCCTCCCGGGGAAAGCCAGGCCGCCTCTGTGCCCTAGATGTGAAAGGCTGTGCATATCAAGTCAGACAGGCTACATCCCCATGGGCCCTAAACCTGAACCCCAGGACTCCCGGAGAGCATTATTGTGTGACATAAACCAATGTCCCACGTGGGTGGTGCTAGAAGGAGCAGACGTTCAGGCAAACAGAACCGTGAGGTGCTTTCCCCTCAGTGTCCATACCTGCTCTGTGTTCCCCTCTGGTGCCCTAGCTCTCCTGGAAAAGGGGAAGAGGCAGGGCCAGGGAAGGAATCTCATTTTCCACCGCCTACTTTTCATTATTCATAATCACGTAGGAGGTGAGACGAGCTGCCAATGACAAATTTTTTCTTCAGCTAAGACAGGAGAGATGATTTATTGTACACATGTTACATGCAGCCACAACTGAGAACAGAACAGTCCATAATGTCACTGGTCCAGGGCAAAGGACCAAAGAGGACTGTTTGTGTAAGAGCAGGTGTGTCTCTCAAAAGGTGGTCGCAGCAATCAGATGACATGTATGTTCTAGATCCATCGAGAAGTTCTATACAACAGGCATGCAGTCCAACAATTGGTACCCGTGTCCCTGGCCTCTGGCTGCCCTTATTTCTGCTCCTGTGGCTTCCATGGGTGCACAAGCTGGGCTTTACGTAGACCTCTCCCTCATCTTTCCTCTTTCGCGTTCCAGTCTGACATTCGTTTTTTCCTCCACTTGGCTCTCATGGCACTGAGGTTTCTAAGAAGATGGCGCTAAGGCCCAGAGACCAATGGCAAATTGAAATAACAAGTAGCACAAGACCCTTACTTTGACCTTGACTTCAGTCAAGAGACCTTCTGTGGAGACACACTCGGCTATGTGTCACACCCTCACACACACACATTCACTTCTCCCTCCAGGCTCCCATGTTACATGCAGCCACAACTGAGAACAGAACAGTCCATATGTCACTGGTCCAGGGCAAAGGACCACTAGCTGGAACTGCAGTCGTGAGTGTTCACACAAATGGATATTGCTCTCACAAAGTGGATGGGACTTGAAGGGGGGGGAAAGCAATAATAATTGGGAAAATAGTAATTGCCTATTCGTTGAGCCTTTCCCCTTGGATAAAGAGAAGGGGGAGCGGAGAGACGAGGAAGTCAGTAGGAGCCCTCCTTCCCCAGAGTCACACAGTGTTGGCAACGGGATAGAAAGCAACCGTCCTGTGAAGTCGGTCTTCCCTCAGGAACCGGCTTGTGAGTGTCCGCTCAGGTTCTCAAGGGACTCAGAGGCCTGCCTCTAGTCCCCTCCCACCACTGCACTCCTTTGCTTCTGTGCTTTTGGCAAAAGGAAGGAAAGCCTTTCAGCTTTGCTGAGAGGGCTGAGGAAAAATCTCTTAGGAGCAAAAGCTGCTCTGGTCACTCAGCCTCATCTGTGCCAGCTGCTACCTAAAGTACCTGTGATGGCCCCAAGGTGGGCAGGGGTGTCATTTATTCCCAACATGTAATGAGGATTTTAGGAAACTTCCCATACACATATCCTTCTTATTAATAATAAAGTAATGACCATCCCTTGTTAAACCTGTACTAAACACTTAGCGTGTAGATGCCCTATCATCCTATAACTGAGAGAAAACAAAACATATCCGAAAGTCTGAAATTCTCAAAAATCCATGTTCAGATTGAGCATAAGTAACCACTGTGCTCCCTGCTGAGTCTCCAGCCTCGAGATTAGTGCCATGAGATAGAACGTCCCGCGATGGTGGGAATGCCCTGTGCTGCTCTGTCCAGCATGGCAGCCACCAGCCCGCCACATGGGGCCTTTGAGCACTCGCAATGTGACTAGGGCTACTGAGAAACTGGGTTCTTTATTTTATTGTTTTAATTTATGTATGTTTAATGGCTACTGTATTGTAAAGCACAGATCTAGAGAGTGCCTGGTATATAGCTGGTGCTCAATAAATATTTGCTCAAGGGAAGAATGAATGGATGGATAGTAGCCGCTCACCATAATAAGTTCTGATTAAGCAGGATTCTCATGTTTATTGAGCTCTCACTCTAAACAAATCCCTGTTTAAGTCAGCAACCTTCGGAGCTAGGTACTTTCATTATCTCTGTTTTAAAAATAAAGAAACGAGGCTCAGAAAAGTAGAGAACCCACAGACATATAGAACATGGCAGGATTGAAGCCAGAATCCAAACAGAGGCAGCCTCTTAAAACTGGTCAACTTTTCCACTGATGAAAAAAGTGCCTCATTTTATTTTCTACAGGGTGACACCAAATTCAACAAGGAACTTTTCCTTTGGAATAGAGCAATAAAGATACACAGTGTGTCTTGTCTGGGAGCTTTTAGAAGCCTACCCAGCCCTAGCCGGTTTGGCTCAGTGGATAGAGCCATCGGCCTGTAGACTGAAGGGTCCTAGGTTCGATTCCAGTCAAGGGCACATGCCCGGGTTGCAGGCTCCATCCCCAGTGGCGGGGCATGCAGGAGGCAGCCAATCAATGATTCTCTCTCATCATTGATGTTTCTATCTTCTCTCTCCCTCTCCCTTCCTCTCTGAAATCAATAAGAATGTATATGTTAAAAATAAAAATATTTAGCAGCCTACCCAGGGCACTCACTCACTCATCATGCCGACGGACTATATGATGCCAAGTCAAGAACTATGTACTCCACCACCGTGACGTTTCCCTGAAACCACCTCCCAGGACAGCAGAGTACTCGGCAGCAGCCTCCCAATCTCCACGAGCTGCCACCTCCTGCTGTTGAACGGCAGGTCCACATGTCATGCACTGAGTGTCCCTGTCCCAGGAGAGCCTTTCATCCAGCACTGACCCTTGGACCATTAGGGACTCAACTATGTAACAAAGGGACATGAGTTTCCACCACCATCCGGCACAAACACAAAACCAGGAACTGAGCGAGGCCAGCACACCCTCTCCTCAGCTGACCCTCCTCGCCACCATAGCCTGCCCCGGACCCATCGCACAGGGAGCTTTTGTCTTTACAATGTTACTTGCTGACTCAATTTTTGCAGCTCTTTTCACACCCTTTAAGGTGGCCACTTGTGCCCCTGTCAGTGGGGTTCTTTCCAGCAATTTTGCAAGCTTTCTCCTTTGCCTGCCCCGGAGCTGTGTCATCTGTCACAGTCACCCTGGGATCTGAGGGGAGAGAAAGAAGCAAGTGGAACTATGGCTGATGGGGGCATGGGGCAGGGAATTGCTGGGAAAATAATCTTTTAAAATTCTCAGGAAAAGCAAAAAGTTTCCTTTTGTACATTCTTAAACCACTCTAACTTTGTCCAAAGTTGTCGGCCATAGGAAACAGTTTTCCTGTGTTGCTACAGAACCAGATGGTTCCTTGAAGGCGATTTTACATCACAGAGCCTTCTCTCGCTGAGTGTTCTTTCTCAATGTTTAAATTCTAACTCCTCTTCATCTAGTTTAAGTCCCACCTCCTCCAAAATGCTTCCTGGGCCATGCTAGCTCTCAGGAACTCCTCTGCGTCTAGTCCAGGCAGCACTATTCTCTGCAGGGCCACCTCCTCAGGGACCCATGCTGCCTCTCCTCACGGGTCCGCACATTTTATCTCTAACCTCAAACTCAAGTTCCCCACTTGCAAAACAAAAGCTCAGCAGCGACTAGATCCAGCCCTTCTGGACGGCAGCTTAGCAACAACTCCCCACCTATTAGACGCAGCCCTCGCTCTGCGGCAAGGCCCCCGTTCACACACAGATCACGCCTATCAGGGGAATTCTGTTCAAACCCTTTCTCTATTTTGTCCCTTTGTTTTAGGACCCTTTGTTGGTTGGCACTGGAAGTTACCCAGGTGGTTGACCCTTAATCCAATACTGATATTTTTGGGTTACTCAACTGTCTTAAGCAAACACTTCCTGGATTGCAGTATAACGATTCATTCTGTAGTTAATCATATATTTCATTGCATTGTTGTTGTGTTTGTGCAGGCTTATCTTCTCTGACGGACAAAAATCATATCTTACCCTGTGGGGTATTTCCCACCACAGCTAAGACAGTGCTACAGCATTCAAAGGCTTTATTAAATAAAAATAAGTGGGGGGAAAAGAGAAACACTGTCCAGACACTGTGCAAAACAAGTGACTGAAAGACCCTGGAGCATGTCCGGTAATCTTCAAATTGGAAATTTCCCTCAAAGAATCTTCCGTGCATTGTCAGGGCCGAGGCAACGCTGGGGCCCATCATGAGCATCCGCTCACATGGCTGTCTTGCTCTTCTAGATAATGAACCATTTCAATGAATATCTGGCAAAGCTAATTTCATTTGGCTTGGGGGATTATTTCAACTGTATCTGGTTCCAAAATCAAAAATAAAGGGAAGCATTTTAAAACCAAAAAATTCTACCCCTGACTTAACAAAATCACAAAACCAATGCATACAGCTCAATGAGAAGACAAACCACCCAATTTAAAAATGGTCAAGATGGCCCGAACCAATATGCTCAATTAATATTTGACAAAGGAGGCAAGAACATACAATGGAGCCAAGATAGTCTCTTCAATAAATGGTGTTGGGAAAATTGGACAGATATATGCAAGAAAATGAAACTAGATCACCAACTTACACCATACACAAAAATAAACTCAAAATGGATAAAGGACTTAAATGTACGACAGGAAACCATAAAAATTCTAGAAGAATCCAAAGGCAACAAAATCTCAGACATATGCCGAAGCAATTTCTTCACTGATACAGCTCCTAGGGCACTTGAAACTAAAGAGAAAATGAACAAATGGGACTACATCAAAATAAAAAGCTTCTGCACAGCAAAAGAAACCATCAACAAAACAACGAGAAAACCCACTGCGTGGGAAAACATATATGCCAATGTCATATCTGATAAGGGCCTAATCTCCAAAATTTATAGGGAACTCATACAACTTAACAAAAGGAAGATAAACAATCCAATCAAAAAAATGGGCAAAGGACCTAAATAGACACCTTTCAAAAGAGGACATTCAGAAAGACAAGAGACATATGAAAACATGCTCAAAGTCACTAATCATCCGAGAGATGCAAATCAAAACAACAATGAGGTACCATCTCACACCTGTCAGATTGGCTATCATCAACAAATCAACAAACGACAAGTGCTGGAGAGGATGTGGAGAAAAAGGAACACTCGTGCACTGCTGGTGGGAATGCAGACTGGTGCAGCCACTATGGAAGACAGTATGGAGTTTCCTCAAAAAACTACAAATGGAACTCCCATTTGACCCTGTGATCCCACTTCTAGGAATATATCCCAAGAAACCAGAAACCCCAATCAGAAAGGATATATGCACTCATATGTTCATAGCAGCACAATTCACCATAGCTAGGATCTGGAAACAGCCTAAGTGCCCATCAGTAGATGAATGGATTGGAAAACTGTGGTACATCTACACGATGGAATACTATGCTGCTGTAAAAAAGAAGGAACTCTTACCATTTGCAACGTCATGGATGGAACTGGAGAGCATTATGCTAAGTGAAATAAGCCAGGTAACGAAGGAAAAATACCACATGATCTCACTCATTCATGGATAATAGAAACCATTATAAACTTTTGAACAATAATAGATACAGAGGCAGAGCAGCCTCAAACAGATTGTCAAACTGCAGCGGGAAGGCCGGGGAGGGTTGGGGGGCAGGAGGGAGGGGGGTAAGAGATCAACCGAAGGACTTGTATGTATGCATATAAGCATAACCAATGGACATAAGACACTGGGGGGTGGGGGAGGCCAGGGGACTGTCAAGGGTGGGGAAAAAAAGGGACACATATGTAATACCCTTTGTAATACTATAAGCAATAAAAATAAAATAAAATAAAAATTATTAAAAAAATGGTCAAGAGATTTGAATAGACATTTCACCAAACATACACGACTGGCTAATAAGCACCTGGCTAATGATGCTCAACATCATTAATTGTTAGGGAAATGCAAATCAAAATCAGAATGAGATACCACTACACACTAACTAGAATGGCTATAATAAAAAAGACTGACAATACCAAGTGTCGGTAATGATGTAGATAAATTAGAATTCTCATGCATAGGTGGTTTGACTATAAAATGGGCAGCTGCTTTGGAAAACAGTTTGGCAGTTTCTAAAACAGTTAAATCTATACAGACCTTACAACTCAGCAATGTTAGTCCTAGATAACTATACAAGAAAAATTAAAAGATGGGTCTACAAAAAGACTTGTATGCAAATGTTCACAGCAGCATTATTCATAATAGCAAAAAACTGAAAACAATACAAACATCCATCAAATGGTGAATGGATAAATAAAATATGGTATATCCATACAATGGAATCTTGGAATATTACTCAGCGATAAAAAAGGAATAAGCTTATGATACATGAAACAACATGGATGAACATCAAAAACATGCTAAGTGAAAGATGCCAGACACAAAAGACTAAATATTATGATTTCACTTATATAAAATTTCTAAGAAAGGCAGAGACAGAAAACAGATCCATAGTTGCCTGGGGCTAGAGGTAAGAATGGGAATTAGCTGCCAATAGGCATGAGGAAACTTTTTGGGACATTGGAAGTGTTCTAAAACTTTTTGTATAGTTAGCTGCACAACTATATAGATTTACTAAAAAGCCACTAAATCACTTGGTAAATTTTATATATATAAAATATATCCCAATAAAGCTATTTTTTAAAAGCACTGTTAAAGTTGCAAACAAACTTAATTTGGTGCTTCAAAATTCTGCAGCTTCCGTTTCTGGATATTATGGTAACAGATCATCTCAATACCATAAGATCTATTACATTTGGAAATTAGAAACTTAAAAAAAACATATCATCCATATAATTTTAATGTAAAGTTCTTTTTAATGCTCTACGGGCCATTAACAATTCTTAAAGAAAGTCTAAAGCCTAAGGCATTCCAGACTTGCCTAAACTTGAGTGGCCAGCTCCCCAAAGCCCTGCTGACAGGTGTAGAACTGCTCAGGGTGAAGGGTCATTACGGCTCTCAGCAGTGAGGATGTGGAAGCCTTTTTCCCAGCATTCTTTTGACTTGAGTCTAAACCAGAAAGCACTTCTGCCTTCAAGGTCTTCCTGCATAGAGGACAATGCTCAGAGATGCTTTCCTAAAGGTGAATGCCCACCCCCACCAGCTGAACTCACTGGAACAGTTTCTCCACCGACAAGTCTTTCCAGCCTTACACTTGTGCGACACACCTGCCAGCTATCTCATCACCCAGCTTGTCTAGCCAGGTGGCCTTGGTCCAACCAAAATTTGTATCCATCAGAGATTTCCAGAGAAACAGAACCAATTGGATGTGTGTGTGTATATATAGGAAGAGAGATAGAGAAGTTGATTTTTAAGGAATTGGTTCATGCAATTATGGAAACTGACAAGTCCAAAATTTGCAGGGAAGAACAGCAGGCTGGAGACCTAGGAAAGAACTGATGCCGTAGCTTCCAGTGCAAAGGCAATCTGAAGGCTGAAATCCTTCTTTCTACAGGAAGCCTTTTCCTAATTCCTGCTCCTTCCAGGCCTTGTGCTGAGACTTGAGCACAAAGGTCTATGCCTCATCTCAGTCCCCTGCTGGCACACACCATGCAGTAGGTGCTCGGTAAAGGCTTATAAAACCAATAGGTAACCACAAAACTCCCTGTTTCTCTACTTTCCCATCACATACTTTAAAAATATATACATCCTAAATTTACTAATAAAAGCTATGACAAATGATTGCATCATTCCACTGTTTTACTGTGGCCATTATAAAAGCAGCAAAATACCAAATGTGTATTTCATAAAGTGGATAAAGAACCTACATAATCAAGAAATGTCTACATTTGCAAAATCTTCACCTAAGTCTGTGTTCTAATAATCAGCACCTTTGTGGAGGATGGCCCAGCGGGGAATGACCACTCTTAATCCCTCTATCCTACATTAATGGTTTCCTTGGCATTTTGTGATAAACTCCCCACATTATGAGATAACCTCCAAAAAGACTCAGTTGTCACCTGCCAACCTTTCCTTTCATTGGTTAGTCTTATGATTCACAACACCTTATACAATGAGGCTCTTTGCCAGGCCACAATTATCCTGAATCAAAATATATAACTAATTGCCTGTATGTAACCCTTAACCAGTTAACTACCACGATATTTTGAATTTAATTTAAAAAGGTCCACCACTTGCGTCTATAGACCCTTATGGCATATAAATGGTTAAACCATGCTATTTACTTCCACTTTTTTTTTTTTTGGTTCGTCCAGTTTCAGGTATCAAAATGTCCAACTTCTTCATTTGGCTTCATCTCACTTCAGTTTAAACTTCTGCACAACTGTACATTTTCAAAGCCAGGCACCATCAACAAAATTATCATTCAGCTGCACCTAATTTCAATTAGATGTGATGAGGGTGGTGAAGCTTCCCTTTTCCTAACAGTAAATAGAGTCTTTCTTTCATTTACATAATGCCTTGGGGCTTCCTCAACTCTGCAACAAATCATCAGACCAAAATCATTTCCCTCAGTGCTCAGGGGCAGAAATCGTCTTGCCCACACAGTCTTCAGATAGAAAGAGCTCAAGAAGAGACTTCAAGGAAGAGCCAGAAATGCAGGGTTTGCTGGGATTTCAGAAGGGTTACTCCCAAGTCCAAATGCGCCGTTTTATTATCTAACTGCAGCCGTATCTCTGCTAGTGTGGCAACCATGACCAGAGGGGCCCTGACTCAACCCAGTTTCCTCCTGCTCTCTCACCCCTGTTCCAGTGGCCCTCCTCAACCTTGAGCAATTGCTGATACTGTGAAGTAGGACAGGAAAGGGTGTACTGCTCCAGGTCCTCAGCTGATGGTGCCAAACAAGTTGGGGCAAGATCGATGTGCGGCCATATCAAAGCTCCGCGAAACCCTAAGCCTTATTCTCCCTCCCAAAGGAGCCTTCCATCCCACGGAGAGGCTTCCCCGAGAGCCTCTGCATTACTGTCTCCAAATATCAGGGCAGAGACCATGAAAACAGATGTGATCACATTACACACAAAGACAAGAGGCATTTTAGCACGCTTCCCCTGCCAGGTTCATTACTCACAGTAGAGAACTTCTTTTTCCAGAGGCGGAGAGCCAGCACATCTCTGTCTGGCTGCTGCAGCCTCCACATCGCCTGCGAGCTGGAGAGAAATTCTGAATCTCAGGTCCCACCTGGAATCTGCTCAACCTTTCGATAAGATCTCCAGGTGCTGTGACTGCGTGTTAATGTTTGAGAGGCACTGGGCTATTTGCATGCAGAACAAAAATGTTATGTACTGACTGACACATCCTGTTTAAAACCTTTTACCTTCCCCAAGCATTCACTCAGTGAAAAGGCATTCACCTGTCACTCAGCAAATATTTATGGAGTGTCTACGAGGTGACTGACTCAGTGCCCGGCACTGTCTGGGGAGATAAGGTCTCCCTGGTGAGCAAAGCGGACAAAGGCGCTGCGTCACAGTACTTACATTTTAGTTGGGGAGACAAATGGCAAGTAAGAGAAGAAGCAAACAAATGAAAGAGATCTTCACAAACTGTGATAGTGTCACCAGGAAGATAAAGAGGATGACAGGGGTATAAGTGACAGGTGGGGCGGAAAGATTTGGAAGGGGAGGATCCAGAAGAGCCTCTCTCCCAATAGAACATTTAAGCTGAAACTTGAAAGTGAGAATATGTGAAGGAGAAGCTTCAAAGGAGTGAGGGAGTACCTCCCAGACATGGGGATGAGCCGGTTTGTAAAGGCCCAGGGCTGGGAAAGGAGTTGGCGTGTTTGAGGAACAAAAAGAGGACAAAGTACCTGGAGGGTAGTGAGCCTGGGAGAATGTACTGTTGCCAAAGAGGTGGGAAAGAATACTAGGTAGGGCCATTTCAGACCAAGTAAGTCTGACAAAGAACTTGAATGTTGCGCCAAGTGCTACAGAAGCCACTGAAAGGTTCAGAACAGGGAATGATGCGGTGTCCTCCATTTGGTGTTCTAAAGAGAACAACCTGATTAAGAAACAAGAGTGAACATGAGGAGGCAGTTGGGCGGCTCACTGCATCGTCTAGGTGGAGTAGCCCACTGCAGGAGGAAAAACCGAGACATGTTTTGACTGACCCCAAAGGCTGGCTGGGGAGTTGAGCTGGACCCTGCACACCAGGCAGCTCTGGATACAAAGGTGAGGCACCAGGCAGTCAAGGGGCTTGAGGAGAGAGGCACACAAGGAAGTCTGAGATAGCCCTGTCATCTCAGGTGCCCCCTCATTTGGCACTGTCTTTGTTAAATGCAATGAGCACATGCTTTTTGACCAGCAGTTCACGTGTTTTCCTACAAGCGGATTGGTGTGCGTTCATTGCGATGTTTGTATAAGTAGAAGATTAGAAACAATGTTGAGTAATAGGGAAATGGTTAAATAAACATTGATTTAGCCATACAATAAAATATTATGCAGCCAAAAATGGAAACATTCTGAGTTTTTTGATGTACATATCTATCTATATAAAAGTCTAAGCAACCGTTATGACCGGTAGCTATGATGCGCACTGCCCACTAGGGGGCAGATGCTCAACGCAGGAGCTGCCCCCTGGTGGTCAGTGCTCTCCCACAGTCAACCTCCCACAGTCCCTCCCCATGGCCAGCCGGCCCTGATGGCCCTGATCGCCAGCCAGGCTGAGGGACCCCACCTGTGCACGAATTCATGTACTGGGCCTCTTGTTTTTGTATATGTGTGTATATATGTAATCTGTATATATAATAGGATGTTACCAATTGTACAAAAAATATTTTAAAATTCTCATGCATATATTTGCCAGTATACTCCTTGAACTTTCGAAAGGAAACATAAAAATGGCCTCTGTTGAGGACAGGCACTGAGGGACACATACTTCTTTCTTTCTCACTGTGTATTTTTATAGCATTTGAAATTTGTTTCATGTGAATATATAACCTATTTTAAATAGCTAAATAAAATTTAAACAATGCATTAAAATAGATGCAAAATAAGATGGGGGCCCATGGTGCTGAGACCACAGAGGATATGTAGGGGACAGGACTGAGGGGGAGAATTCTAGAGCAGGCAACACTGGGACTGAGTCTTGAAGAAAGAACAGGCATCCATCACCAACATAAGGTGGAACCATGATCTGACAAAGGCATGGACATAAAATCCAACAGGATCCATTCAAGCAGTAGTCCGGTTAGCTAAAGTTCATGGGGTTCCAGAAAAACCAGCAGTTCTTGCCGGTTATGTCAAAAAGTTGGGGCTTTTCCCAGAAGTGATGAAAGGGTGGAGCAGTGACATGATCAGGTCCACAGTTCCTTTTTTCCCCTTCATTTTTATTTATTGATTTTTAGAGAGAAAGGAGAGGGACACAGAGAAACATCAATTCGTTGTTCCAGTTATTCATACATTCATTGGTTGATTCTTGTATGTGCCCTAACTGGGGATGGAACTGGCAACCTTAGTGTATGGAGACAATGCTCTAGCCAATTGAGCTACCCAGCCAGGC
Organism: Myotis daubentonii; assembly: GCF_963259705.1. NCBI lineage: Eukaryota > Metazoa > Chordata > Mammalia > Chiroptera > Vespertilionidae > Myotis > Myotis daubentonii. Next base: position 136,395,841 of record NC_081842.1, read on the forward strand.
CGGGTCCACAGTTCTTCAAGATAATTCTGGCAGCAGGGTGGAAAGTGGACAGAGGCACCGGTAGGGAGGAGCCAACTGGAACCTAATTCACAAACTAGTTAAGGGCCTAGTTCCTTTTATGGAAGAAGCAATGATGCAGAAGAGGGAACAGAGACAAGAGGGATTAAGGAGTTGCATCAACCAGATTTAGGAATTGATTCCATGGTGGGGGCGAGGGGAGGTAACAGGAGTAGAGGATAACTCCAAAAATCTCACTTGGCTACCGTTAACAAAGAGAAGAAACTGAGGCAAAGGAGCAAGTTTGGGGATAGGAGAGGAAGAAATAAGTTCCAGAGGAGGCAGAGTGATGGGTTCAAATCTCTAGGTACATGTAATTGAGCAGTTCGACTTAAGTCTCTGTATTTTAGTTGCTTCATTTGTAAAATGGAGCTAATATCTATCTGAGAGGATTATTTTAATCATGCAATGAAATGTTTTATATACAGGACCTACCACATTGCCTGGCCCATAGTAGGTACTTAACAAGAGGCAGCCCTGGACATGGTAGAAATTATACATTATAGAAAAGACTCTACAACAGAGAAATGCCTACTCCACTAAGATAGAGATTTCAAGGAAATTTTTTAAAATTAAATAATGTTGTTATTCAATTGATTCCAAGCTTTATTCATCTAGGATATCTAGACCAACCCCTCTCCTTGACAATTCTGGATATAGACAACAGATCTCTCACCATTGCTGCCCATGCTTTTGCCAAACAGACAATTCATCAGGACTAGTCAAGATTGGCTTGTTTCAGTCCAGACAAACTCTAGCATCTATAAACCCCCAACAGCCAGACCATTGTACAACTGTTCAGGGGTTTTCACTTCCTGTGTTGCCTGTGACAAACCTCTCACTATGACATCAAAGCAAACCCGGACTACTACCCCGCCTGGTACTCGCAAGCACAACTCAAAGGAGAGTGACCTCCACCTCCAGGGAATTTCCCGTGAAGATGAAGTCTGGAAAGAGACTAAACTCTTCCCTCTAAATCCGATGCCTCCCCAATTCTATGATCACAGATGACTTCAAATTACCTGCAAACTCAGAAATTTGTTTTTAAAAAGCCTATGACTTACCATGAAGACATGATCAAAGCCCTGTTCCGTAGCATGAGTATTAAACCAAGTCTACTAGTATTTCCTGTGCCTCTTATGCTTGGTTTTGAAGATGTTCCTCGCATTAGTCTTGTCAAGAAAAAAAAATCATAGGGACTTTTGAAAATAAATATCTAGACATATATAATTTGTGCTTCTCTTGAAACCAGTACCGCCACTCATGACCTAAGTACCCCCACTCATGACTCATGATGGTCAGAAAACAGAAACAGCCTTGTTCCCCAAATTGCCACTGTCCTAGAGACAAGCTCTAGGGCTGCTCCCTGGGTCTGACCTGCAGGGCTGTGCTGCCCTAGAGGGAAAAGTGATGTCAAACATGATCTTTCTGATATGACCAGTCATATGCCCTCTAGGAGACATGGGGCTCAATATGGACCTGTTTTATACTAATTGCCCAAACAGATTTATATTATAGGATGGCTATAATCTATTTGGCATGCATAGACCCACTGTAAGCACAGAGGTTAACTACCCAACACATACGTTATATGAAACAGAAACAAAATATTAGCCAAAATCCAGTGACATTCAATTCAAGACCAAAGAAACCAAGCAACAAAAGTCAGAAGCTTAATAAAAGGTAACCTGAAAACTGACAGCCTTGGGCAGCCTATTATAGCAGATGTCCCATGTGAGTTAATAGCAGAATGGCCTGATAAGAATGGTGTTTTAGGGAGATTTCTACATTCTGGTCATAGGTCTCTGAAGAAAGAATTAAAATATATGTTTCACCTACCCGAAACCCACACCTGTTTTTAAAAATAAAACATTCTGTCCAAGATTACATAAATTACCATTGCTTTCTGGGTGCCTTCCCAAATCTCCCTGTGTAATTTTTCTCTCATGTGACATCCTGTGCTTTGTCTCTTTCCTGGCTAATAAAATTCCGACACTTTTCCTGGGAGAGTGAGGACAAGCTCCCTGGGATTGTCTTAGGTCTGAGTGAGAACTGCTCATGGACAAAACAGTTGTTCCTCTGGGGATGGCAGGCATGCTGGTACCGTACTCTGAGATTGTTCAGACTGCCTGGGTTAGGCGGGGGGGACCGGCTGGTGAGGGGCGGTGAGCTCATGCCCAACCCGCTTGTCAACACCAGCCCTGACGGGAATTCAGGAGGGATTACTGCTTGCCTCCTCGTGAAATCGGCTGCGTGGGGCCTTTTCCCACACAAAGCCTCTGTGCCTCTGGAACTACCGCGCTCATGCCCTAAAAGCTGAAGGTCTATGACTCCTAATCTGCGCAGACTATTCTGGGGTGCAGCACTCGAAAGCTAAAACTCTCTGGTTTTATCCAACCAGTCTGTACTAACCTATGAACCTCCCAGATTCATAAGACGTCCCAGGAGATACCCCCAAACCCTGACATCCAACCACTCCCGCTATCCCTGCTTTCAGCGAAGACGAGATAATTGTCAGACGTCTAATTTCACACTAAACTAACTCACAGCAGAAAGTAGCAAACTACCCCTAGCAGGGAGCCACAGCTGCTAATCGTCAGGTCTACCGCCCCCAGGGAAACCAGAAAGGTGTGTGGGGCCCTTTATTCAGCGTTCTGGGGCGCGCACTCGCCTCTCGCAGGCGCGCGCGCACATACTCCGGTACTACACACACAGCTGGGGGCTTAGTTTTCTCTCCCTCAGAGCAGCCATCGGCAGTCCTCAACAGCTGATGCGCCTTCATCCCCATCCCCGGAGCAGGCGCCTCCTCCAGCCTCCGCGCCGCACACGTGGGGAAGCGCGTCCAGGTGGAGCCAGAAGGGCGGAGGGAAGCAAAGAGGCTTTGAGGGCCAGTGATGAGGAAGGAGGGCGCTGCGAACGGAATGTGGGGTCTCAGGCCCTCGGGTCAGCGTAGATGCCTCGTAAGCTTCTGGGAGGAAGAGAGGGAGAGAGGAGAAAAAGCAGCGGGAAAGGCGAGGAGAGGAGGCAGGAGAGGAGGTGGGGGAGGGGCCACTCACCCAGGGTTTTGACAGCGATCTGCCTGGTGAGGGGCGGCGGCAGGTTGATGCACACTAAGTCCACGTCCTGATGCAGCAGCACCTCGTCAATGCGACTCGTATAGAAGGGAACGCTCATCTCTTTGGCCAGCTCCTCCGCTTCCTCCTGTGTGCGGCCCCACAGCGCCTTCACCGCGAAACCCTCGTCTTTCAGCAGAGGGATGATGACTCGGGCGGTGAGGTTGGTGCCGAACACGCCCACCCCGGGAAGCATGGCTGCTCAGGTCCACCTGGTTCTGCTTTAGCTTGGCTGTCCAGTCCAACACGCGCGCACACACCCCTCTAGCCAGTCCCGCACCCGGCTCTCCACGGCGCGCCAGCCGCCGTGCCCTGGGCAAGGCGCCCGGGTGCCGAGAGCACACCCAGCTGCAGGGCAGAGCAGTCTCGGGGCGCTTCAGTGCAGTGACTGCTGCAGTGTCCGCCACGCGGGGCTCCCGTCCTTCCCGGAGGCGGCGGCAGAGACCCACCCAGGGCGCCCGAGGCTTCGAAGCACCGTGGAACCTCGGCTCAAGCGGCACCTCCGCCGCAGCGCCAGCCGGCTCCGTGCGCCCCACGGAGGCCGCTCCATGGCCGGCTCATCCCCGAACACACGCTGCTGCAGCCCGGGACTGACTCTCTCCCGCGTCTTTTCCGCAGCCGGCGAGTAGCGCACGCACAAGCCTCTACACGCTGCCAGCGCCCGGAACGGCTGGGCTGCGGGGTCCCTTTTCTCCCCCGCCCTCCGCCTAGAATGAAATAATTCAGCGGCCGCCAGGAGGCCGGTAAGCACGAGGCTCCCAGATCGTGGGGCGCGGATCTTAAACTGCAGCGCGGCGCTGGCAACGGCAGAGGCCACGACCCGGCGCCAGCCTTCTCATTCTGCTGCCATGTTCGCTCGCAGCGCGGCTCGGACGGCCCGGGCCCTGGCCGGCTAGGCTCCGGGATCCCGCGGGGACGAGGGCGGAGTTGGGGAGTTTGGCTGTCAGTGGCCGCGTGTTCCTGCACCGCCCCCGCCGCTGCGCCGCGCGCCATTGGCCGCCGCGCGCGGCCCCCGCCCCGCCGCCGCCGCGGGCTTCGGGTGCGCGCAGCGCCGGGCCCAGGAACCCAGCCCAGCTCCTCCCTGGCCCCGCCTTACTCGCCTCCGGCCCCTCGGTTTCTTCCTTTCTTTGCCCTCCACCACCTCCTCCCCCTCCTCGCCTCTTTCCAAACCCCGCCCCAAGCAAGCTAATAAATTTATCAAGACAGGGCGCGTCCGCACCGACGCTCCGCGGGTCGCAGAAAAGACCGCCGCTGGTTCCTGCCTGAGGAGGCCAGGGCATCCAAGGTGGTGTGAGCAGCGGGTAATGACAGCCTCTGTTCCGGGAGCTTTCTCTGCGTGCGGGGAACCGTGCAGGGAAGCTTTCCAGGCCTTCTCCTCTAAACCTCTCACCATTTAACCGATGATGTAACAGTCTTGGGAAGGTTTAGTGACTTGGACAAGGTCACACACAACAGGTAAGCAACTGGCCTGGGATTAGAATCCAGGCTCCAGAGGAGCGGAGAACTGGAGAGTTCTCTCCTTCTAAAAAAGCCCGCTCCAGTGGTGCGCCACCCCTCTGTTCGCGCACTCCTGGCCCAGCCGCCCTCCATCCAATCTATAGCTCCACAGGCTCCGCTTTCTTCCCGAGGCCGGCCCCCTGTCTAGACACTCGTATTCAGCGGCCACTACGGGGCAGGGGTCCCGGAAGCGGCTGCCGTGTCTGCATCTCTGTTTAGAGACCTAGGAGTCACTCTGACCAGATGCCACACTAGGCTCCACCCCCTTCCTAGTACCCGTTTTTTTTTTCTTCTTGGTTCCTTGCCAAAGTCCCCCCTGCACATGTCTGGTTTCCCGCCATTTTCTCAGCCCTTATCTCACTGCCTGCCTGACATGTAGTAGACAATAAACATTTGCTAAATAAATGAATGCATATTCATTGAATGCCTGCTTTGTGTCCACTTGGTGCTGGGAGGGGAACCCAAAAGTGAAAGGCGGGGGACCTGGAGTCCTGTAATGTTATCTCTTCGCCACTCAGCTCAGTATGGTACATGGTCTGCTTCAAATCATGAGTGGAAAACGTGATAAGTACTTGCAAGCCTTTAAAATAACTTGTAACAACTTGCATGAGGCAGGGCAGGCACATGGAGAGAGCAAAACACCAAATAAAAAAAAAAAAGCTTGTGTGTGGCAATGTGGGGAGGAGGCTGACCTCAGGCATGAGAAGAAAGGCACAGAGGACAGTCTGTGTTCTGGGTGGCTACCAGCGGCTTGGGGAGGTCTGAGACCAAAGGAGGTGTTGCCACCAACACTGACAGGCTTCTTTTGAGCAGTTTGCAAAAAAGCAATCAGGAATGCCTATTGGGGCAGGGCTGCAGGCAATAGAGTTAGACACGGGCACCTCCTCAACACACAAGAGGCAGGATCACATGTCAGCAATGACGCTGCTCACAGGGCCCAGGGAATGCGGAGCTTGGCATTGAGGTTGGAAGCAGAGCCAGGGCACCAGCGTTGACTCCTGGCTCTGCCATCTAGTAGCTGTGGGACCTTAAGTTTCTTCACCTCTCTGTGCCACAGTTTCACCTGTAAAATCGGGTAATGATGGTCTATACCCCAAATGATTTGAGAGAATTATGTGGGTTAATTTTTATAAAGACCTTAGAAGGGTCTGGCACATAGTAAACAGTATATAAGTGTTAAATAAGCGTGGAGAGCAGGTCTGTTACCAACATCATTTCTTGATCTGGGGACAGTTGTAGAAGGCCAGCAATATCTAGCCTATAAGAGGGAGTTTTGTGTTCTTTTAAAGGGAACCCTACTCCTAGCATCTGCCCCCTCGTGGTCAGTGCATGTCATAGCTACCAGTTGGACAGTCCAATGGTTGCTTATCCTTTTATATATATACTAGAGGCCCGGTGCACAAAAATTTGTGCACTCGGGGGGGAGGGGGCGTCCTTCAGCCCAGCCTGTGCCCTCTCGCAGTCTGGGACCCCTCGGGAGATAACGACCTGCTGGCTTAGGCCTGCTCCCGGGTGGCAGAGGGCAGGCCCAATCCCTAGGTGCAGCCCCTGGTCGGGCTCAGAGCAGGGCCGACTGGGGAGTTGGGGCACCACCCCGTCATGCACAGAGCAGGGCAGATTGGGAGGTTGTGATGCCACCCTCAGTCACGCTCAGGGTAAGGCCGATTGGGGGATTGGGGCACCGCCCCCTGTCACACTCAAGGCAGGGTCGATGGGGAGGTTGCGGCGCCACCCCCTGTCACGCACAGAGCAGGGCCCATCAGGGGGTTGGGGCACCGCCACTCTCACACTCAGGGCAGGGCCGATGGGGAGGTTATGACTCTACCCCATCACACACAGAGCAGAGCCCATGGGGGGAGGGGGGTTGGGGAGCTCCCCCTATCAGACACAGAGCAGGGCTGCTCAGGGGGTTGGGGCCCCGTCCCCTGTCACACACAGAGCCGCAGGGCGATCAGGGGGTTTGGGCGCTGTCCCCTGTCATGCTGATCCCGGTGCCGGGAGGCATATTACCCTTTTACTATATAGAGTAGAGGCCTGGTGCATGGGTGGGGCCGGCTGGTTTGCCATGAAGAATGTCCTGGATCAGGGTGGGGGTCCCCACTGGGGTGCCTGGCCAGTCTGGGTGAGGGGCTGAGGGCTGTTTTCAGGCTGGGAGTGACTGAAGTTCCCAACCACTCCTTTTTTCCTTTTTTTTTTTTTTTTATTCTGGGCCAGCTTTACCTTGAGTCTTGGCTCCAGCTCTTAGGCCTCTGCGTGGCTGAAAGTAGGTTTCTGGCCTTTGCTTACAATGTTGTGAATCTGCTGGCTGAAGTCCGGTGGTATTTGTTACAATGTTTCTTAAACTGCCCACTCAGAGGCCTGCAGCTGCAGGCGGGGAACTTTGGTTTCCTCCAAGGATCCTCCGTCACTGAGGCAACCAAGCCTCATGTTAGTTTCAAGCTGCCTGGCTGCCGGCCGCCATCTTGGCTGACAGTTAATTTGCATATCTCCCTGATTAGCCAATGAAAAGGGTAGCGGTCGTACACCAATTACCATGTTTCTCTTTTATTAATGTAGATAGACTAGTGGCCCCGTGCACAAAATTTGTGCACATTAAAAGGGAATTAATTAGAGGAAATATTTGAATATTGCTATTTGCCCTTTCTCTATAATAGAAGTGTGAGAGATGAAAGGAAATTAGTAAAATTATATGAAAATAATATATAAATTTATTAAATAAACAGTAACAAAAGGATATAACAACAGAGGCATGATATAAAAACAACAGTGATGCAAACAATGACTGATAAAGTGATTAAACTTATTCTAATATCTCCCTATACACCACATTAAGAGTGAAAACACTTTCAGAGTGCTTCACTAATTTCCCTTGTGCTGAAGTATTTAGAACTTTAACTTTAATGTCACATGCTCTTTGAACTCGAGAGAAAGCAACATATAACTGACCATGTGTGAAAACGGGTTCAGGTAGGAATATGTTTACTCTGTCTAGAGTTTGTCCTTGTGATTTATTAATAGTCATCGCAAATGTTGGCATCACGGGAAACTGTCGTCGAATTAATTTAAATGGGAGGCCAGTGTCAGATGGGGACAAATCAATTCTCGGAATCAGAACAACCTCTCCCTCTGCAGATCCTGTTAATACTTCAGCTTTGATAATGTTAGGCCGTAATCTTTTGATAATAAATCTGGTACCATTACAAAGACCCCATTTACTATTAAGATTTCTCAATAGCATGATGACTGCACCCACTTTCAATTTTAATTTATGACACGGCATTCCCAAAGGAGTAATACTATTAAGAAATTCGATGGGAAAATTTTCCTTTTCAGCATCATCAGTTGAGTAGATGGAATCATCACTCAAACATGTGTGAAAATCTCCATCGAGTATATCCAATATGTCTTCATTTAATTTTTGAACGTGCTCATTTTTTGGACAAAGAATTGCATGTTTACATATATTTTTAATATTATCTATAGATATACTATTTCTAAAGGTAGCTTCAATAATAGATCCATTACAAATGATTTCATGGGGGATTTCAATAATATCCATTCCTAAATGAAAACTGCTATCAAGTTTGCCATCTCCAAGTTTTACCTACCATCCACTATAAGCAGAGTCCTCTGATCTCATATTTGTTGTAAGAGACAGCTTTCTGAAACATCCCCAAACATTACAGTACTTTAAACTCATTTGTACTATGGCCAACCGCATAGCATGAGATACAATACTGAGACATTGTCGAAAATCCCCTCCAAGAAGGAGAACTTTCCCACCAAATACAACATTCAAATTCATAATTTCTCTTAGTAATCTGTCTATGGCGTTTATATAAAAACCCTGGGTGCCATGGTGCATTCATCAATAATGAGAAGTTGGGCCTTTTTAATAGTTTTAGCAACTTCACTGTTTATATCGAGTCTAGAAATTGAAGTTTCATTTAATGGGATTGGTAATTTATAATGGGAATGAAAGGTCCTTCCACCGAGAGGTAAATTTGCAGCAATTCCTGTAGATGCTATGGGTAAAACAGTACCACCACGACCTCTAATATAATGTATTAAAACTTTATAAAGATATGCCTCCATGCTCCGAGGGCCAGTTCCTGCCTCAAACCTCACCCTCGCTGGAAACAGCTCGGGGAGGGAGCAGCCCTTGGCAAGGTAACCCAGGACTCAGTGTGTCCATGCTCCGAGGGCTGGTTCCTACCTCAAACCTCGCCTTCACAAGAAACAGCTCAGGGAGGGCACAGCTGTTGCCAAGGCGACCACTGCAGGACTGACTTCCTTCCGGTTGGTCGAGCCTCAGATATGACGGGCGTTATACCCAGGGTTTTTATATAAATAGATACCTGTTATTTCTCATCCATTTGCCTTAACAGATTATAAACTCACTGACATCAAAGTGTGTGTGTCTTGTTCACTTCTGAATCCCCCGAGCTTAAAATAGTATTCAGCACATGCTGGATGCTCAATCTATATGTGTTCTTCTAATAACCGTGTATTACTATGAGAATTGTATGAATTAGTATTTATAAATTCCTTAAAACTCTGCCAAGTGCCATGTGCAAGAAAAGTTTAGGGCCTGGGAAGCAGGGCTAAGTATGACAGAGTCCCTGACCTCAGGTTGCTTCTGCCTGATGGCCTATTGTTTGGGTACTTGGGTTGACAATACAGGGTGGCAAATGCCAGAGTGGGGGCCTGCAGGGGAAGATTTGGGAGCAGAGGAAGGCTTTGAAATCAGTACAGGAAGCTTTTTAAGACTTGCAGAGAGAGGAGTGGGCTGGATCCAGGTTTTGAAAGACTTGCTGAAGTTAGCTAGAAGAAAGAGGGGAGAATATTTTAGACAGAAGGAAGCTAAAAACAGGCTAATCTAAGGTGGAAGGTGTATGTGGAGGAGGCCAGGATGTGATAGGGAACCCCTGAAAGACTAAAAGTAGGCAGTGAACAATCAGATCAGCATGTTAGGACCATCACTCAGGCTGCATTATGGAGGGTGTATTGCAAGAGCAAATTCAGCCCAGTCCTGTAAGGAGGCCACTGCAATAACCTAAGAGCAAAGCAAGGAGGATTGAACAAAGGCAGCAGGCATGGGGATGAAGATGCCGGGACAGGTATTTGAGATAATACAGGGCACTTGGTGCTATAACAAGAAGATGAAATTTCCCTGGCTTGGTAGTTCATTGGATGTAGCTCATTTTCCCTCCATCCAACCACTTCTATTTGCATTTGGGTGAAGACTTTCTGCCTGTTTTAATGTCATTGAAGATAATAATAAAAGGGTAATATGCAAATTGACCGAATGGCAGAACAACCAGTCACTGTGATGCGCACTGACCACAGGGAGCAGGCGCTCAATGCAGGAGCTGCCCCCTGGTGGTCAGTGTGCTCCCACAGGGGTTGCACCACTCAGCCACAAGCTGGGCTGATGGCTGGCGAGCACTGCGGCCCGCCTCCATGACAGCACTAAGGATGTCCAACTGACTGCTCCATGGGAAGCAGGCCTAAGCCGTCAGTCAGACATCCTCCAAGGGCTCCCAGATTGCGAAAGAGCGTAGGCCAGGCTGAGGGACTCCCACCCCCGAGTGCATGAATTGGATTTAAGTGAATGTCATGCAACGGGCCTCTATTTGAAGATAATTGTCATATGACTCTAAAAAGAACATTCTAAACCTTTTAGAAATAAAAATAGGAAGGATTCATTTTTTTATTCATAGCTTTAGGATGATGGTACAATGGAATTTCTTCTCATAATCATTTAGTTTAATGATGATTTAAAATATTTTTATTGTAAAAGTCACTTATACATATTACAGAAGTTTCAGAAAATAACTTGCCTTCTACCTTAATCTCTCCATTCTTACATAGCCACTGTAAATAATTTGGTTTATTTGCTTCCATAATTTTGGAAATATTTTAATATTTTAATGAAAAATAAAAGGGGAAGTCTTGCTATTTAGTTAGATTTGTTTATAGGTCTTTTTAATACAAATTAGTAACAGGTTTTAGTTATTTTTAGCTGAGTATAAATACACAATATCCTTATAAATATTAATAGTTGTGGAATGAAATATTCTTGGTCTTTTTTGAAATATAGCTTTGCCAAGTTAAAAAACTTGAATAGTTATGACTACTGAAGACCCTAGAGCAGTTCTACTGAACAGTTCTAATATGCATAGTGCTGAAATTTATTCTCGAAATGGTTTTCATTAGCAGAGTTTTAAAAAGTACCCATTAATCATTATCCTTTCAAAACAACAAGGGGTTTTCTTGTTGTTAATAATAGTTACCATGTCTTGTGTGCTTGCTACAGATGACGCACTAAGCTAAGCATTTTGTCTGCATTTCCTCCCCAGCTCTTTCAGACACGTGCAATCAACCTCATTATTACAAATAAAGACATTGCTACAGAAAAAAGTTAACTTGCCTGGGGTTGGTCATACAGGCAAGAATTTGAGTGAAATCACCTGACTCCAAAATCAGAGTATGTAACCACTGAGGCTGCTGCCCTTGAAGTTGTTTTAGATACCACAGCCCTGATTTGCCCCGACAACCGGGCACTTGGCCCTCTAGAGAAGAGAAGCACACTTGGTTTCTCTTCTATATCCTTCTCCCCCTCCCTTAACAAAGATCAACTGACTCCCTTGGGAGGGGTTCACCGGTGCTGCCATCCAGTCAGGAAAAGGCTGCTCTTGGGGTACAAGGGCATGAATGGGACCATATTGCCACCACTCTCTCCCTGGATGCCTACAGTAATTTCCTAACAGGTCTCAGCAGAGCTTTTAAAAGCCTTGCTGTGGCTCAGTGGTTGAGCATCGACCTATGAACCAGGAGGTCACCGCTCTATTCCTGGTCAGGGCACATGCCTGAGTTGCAGGCTCGATTGGGTTCTTTAACTTGGGATATTATCTGATTAGATCAGATTGGATTGAAGTGAATTAAAGTGAACTGAATATTCATTTAGCTTGGCTGAAGGTTGGTGTTATACCTAAGCGTGGCTAGGGAAGGTCTGGATCCTATAACCAGCCCTTCCTTCAGTTCCATTGAGTCCTTGTTGGGCTGGTTCTTTCCTTTAGCTAAGAGAACTGTCACAAGGAATTCACAGGGGCATGCAGGAAGCAGTCAATCGATGACTCTCGTCATTGATGTTTTTTATCTCTCTCCCTCTCCATTCCTCTCTAAAATCAATAAATTAAAATACAAAAACATTGGCCGAGCCAAGTCACTGACTTGTGTAAAACCCTCCACTGCTGTCCTCCTGCACTTGTCATGCAATCTAAACCCCTCAACATGCCCCAGGAGGTTCTCTTCTGTGTCCCCCACTCCTGTGTCCGATATCATTCACTCTTGAGTTGACTGTCAGTCCTTCTGTGCCAGGCACACTCACCTCCTCTTGATTCTGTGGTCTTGTCTGGTTCTCTCACAACAGTTGCCCTTTTTGTTCCCTCTGCCAGGAATGCTCCTCAGCCCTTCATGCACCTGCTGGCTTGTTCTCAGCCTTTAGGGCTCAACCTACATGTTGCATCCACCCCACCCTATAATGGTAGTGTTATGCCCAGATTTCAAGATCCCCCAAAGATCCACCAGGGTGCACCGAGTCCGATGCAAAAGCATAGAGTCTTTATTCGAGCTAGCTTGAGCTCCCCGTCCACCACACTCGCCGACGCAGCGGCAGGGGGCAGAGAGAGAGAGCTCTGTGGGGAGAGGGGTTTTATAGGGGGGTTGGAGTAAGGGAAGGAGAAAGGACTGTGGGCCCTGCCGATTGGCCAGGCGCAAGTCAGAGTCTTGTTACACAGGATGTGGTTGTGTCTATGGCGCGCACTTCCCTTGATTATCATTGGTTAGTTTAAAGAAATCCTAGGTGTGGCTAGCAAAGGCTTGGGCTTACGGGAAGAAGCTCCTTGCTGAGCACATGGCTAATGGCTGCTGCCCAAAAATGGAGGGTCCGGGGCAAGATGGAGGGCGTAGCCCTCGCCCTTTCAGTAGCTGTTCCTACCAAACCCCCTTTCCAACACCACCCTGTTAATTCCACTAACAGCACTCCACACAATCTTCTTGAGTTTGCTCCTCCGACTATTGCCTATCTCCCTGGCTGGAATATAAGCTCCATGGGTCCAGGGTTCTTGAGGGTCTCATTTATTGCTATCTCCCCACAGGCTAAAACAATACATGGTACTTCACTGATAACACATGGTAAATCTTTGCTGGATGAATATATTAACCACATAAGCATTAAAAATTTTTCTAATATGTAATGGCATGGAAAATGCTTATAGCATAATGTTATGTTTAAAAAGCCAAAACAGCCGAAACCGGTTTGGCTCAGTGGATAGAGCATCGCCCTGCGGACTGAAGGGTCCCAGGTTCGATTCCGGTCAAGGGCATGTACCTGGGTTGCGGGCATATCCCCAGTTGGAGATGTGCTGGAGGCAGCTGATCGATGTTTCTCTCTCATCGATGTTTCTAACTCTCTATCTCTCTCCCTTCCTCTCTGTGAAAAATCAATAAAATATATTTAAAAAAATAAATAAATAAATAAATAAATAAAAAGCCAAAACAATATTGCATTTACAGGGTGGGGCCCTGGGGTACCCTGAAGAAGGAGAGACCAGATCTCAATCAGGTCTCTAACCCACAGGAGAATGTTGGCCCCTCTGGCTGTGGGTTGGAAAGTTTGCTTCTACCCAACTGGAAGAATGTCAGCTAACAATGGAATAGCATTCGGGCATGTGCAAAATCACAGCCAAAGAAATAAAAGGAAGATAAACAAATGAGCCCCTGCCTCCTGAAGAACACAGCAACAATGCTTGAGGAAAGCCTCATCTATGAGTCCAAACAAAGAAAAGTAGAGAGAAGGCAACAAAAAGTCCCTGCCCTGTGAATTCCCTGTGACAGTTCTCTTAGCTAAAGGAAAGAACCAACCCAACAAGGACTCAATGGAACTGAAGGAAGGTCTGGTTATAGGACTCAGACCTTCCCTAGCCACGCTTAGTTGTAACACAACCTTCAGCCAAGCTAAATGAATATTCGGTTCACTTTATTTCACTCAATCCAATCTGATCTAATCAGATGATATCCCAAGTTAAAGAACCCAATCAGTTATTGACAAAGGAGAAATATCCAAAACAGGCAGGGCCCAATTAGCCAGTGGAACATAACTGTGCTGTCTGGGCAGACAGTACTTCGGCATCACCTGCCTGGTCACGGGGAGCACAGAGCATTCACACCATAAAGTGCTTTGGCATTTCCAAGGGCGGAAGTTTTACATTAGACCCCCAGAAAACGGAGTCAGAGGGGGGACTGGCTTTTCCAGGGCGAGGCGAGGGCTGAGGGCCCTGTTGTCAGGATCGTACTCAGGTTCTGCGTCTGGGGCCCTTCTTCTTCACCTGGTAAGAGGTTTCCTGAAAGACAGATTCTTTTTACTCCTCTTTCAAACAATGAAAACATTTACTATGAAAACAATACGTGATATTTACATATAATAATAGAGATTTCGAAACAAATCTTCACTGAATAGATCCTTTATAAGCCCACCCCAAACATTTACACACTTGACCATTTGTTTGTCCACAAAGAAAATTGCAACAAATTCCAAAGGAATGATGTCATACCAATTGTATTTTTTTTCACTACAATGCACCAAAAATAGAAACTAACAGTAGGAATGTAGTCCCCCATTCCATAAGTTTGACAATAAAAATATTCCAAATAATCTCTGGATTATAAAAGAAACCATGGTGAAGATAAAAAATATTTAGAAATGAAACACAATGAAAGAATGCATATAAAAGCATACGAGTTACAACTAAAATTGTATTCAAGGGGGAATTTAGAGCTTAAATGCATTTTTTAAACAAAAGAGATCTGAAAATTATTGGATTAAACACAACGATCTAGAAAGAAATATTTAAAAGGAGAAATTAATATAAAACTAATAGAATCTAAAACCAGGAATATAAAAATTATCAATGAAACCAAAATATTGTTAATTCAACAATAATAAAATAGGCCAGTCTGTGGAAAGTCTGATTAGAAAAAACAGAAAAATCAAAATAACTAATATTAGGGACAAAAATGCTATAAACAAATTTTTGTCTATAATTTTGAAAACTTTCATGAAGTGGACAACTTTATAGAAACATGTCAATTCGAAAAGTGACCCCAAGGAAATAGAACATCTGGATATGCCTGTAACTATTGAAATGAGTGAATGGGGCCCTGGCCGGTGTGGCTTAGTAGGACAGCCTCAGCCCCAGTACTGAAGGGTCTCAGGTTCCATTCCCAGTCAAAGGCACGTACCTGTACTTGGGTTGCAGGGTTGTTTCCTGGCTCTATTCAGGCTACATGCATGAGGCAACCAATCAATGTGTGTCTCTCACATTGATGTTTCCCCCTCTCCCTCTCTCTCTCTCTTTCTCTCTCTCTCTCTCTCAATCAATCAATCAATGGAGGGGGGAATATCCTCAGGTGAGGATTAACAAAAATAATAAATAAATAAATAAAATAAAATGAGTGAATGGGTAGTCAAATATCTCTCCTCAAGGAAAGCAACAGGTTCAGGCAAGTTTAACCAAATTTTCAAGAAACAGAAAGTTTATCTTAGCCAAATAATTCCAGACAGCAGGAAAAAAAGGGAAAAGCTACAGAGTTTATTTTATGAGGTTAATTTGAGTGGAAATGTTACCAGTGGGCATGGGATTCTTCCATGGAGTTGCAAGAAAGCTTTTCGGGGACCCACGTAGAGGAAGCTGAGGTATAGTGGTAAGATTTATTAGAGCTGGAGCAAACACTAAGGACTGTCCCCAGGTGCCCAGTGTCTTATCCAAGACCAGGTGGCTCAGCTCCATCCCGCTGTAGAAGTCCAGCTTTGTCTTTTCCAAGCCCAGAAGAAGGGCCGGGGTCCAGAGATGCTGAGTCATCACCGGGCACGGGCAGGGCCTAGGACACTGCTGTAGTTCAGTTCAGTTCATACCAAAGCTTAGTTCAGCTTAGTCTCTGTCCCTGGCTGCACTCCTGCGCTTGGAACCCACAGTTTGGCCGCTGTCAGGCCTGCAGGGCTGCTACAAAGGGAGATTGCCTGAAGGGGTAAGCGCAGAACTAATGCTTGTGCTACTGAGAGGAGCCTTTGTTAAACTCTGATTATAGTACCCTGGCTTGGGAAGGCATAAGCTTTCTTTCAAACTAACCAGTCTCTTTCCTGGCTGTTTGAGGGCTTGTGTTGGGTCCTCCCACTATACTGTCTCTATCCTAAATCTTCTGAGGTTTCATGTCCTCACCCAATCCATTCCTTTTCCCAGGCCAGACACCTCCCCTTTATGCCATGTTGGCTTCTACGGGGCATGTGCCCAGTAGAGGAATTTCCCCTTTATTGTTTATTCTTCCCCCCAGCCCCATAGTCCAGGCAAGTGGACCAGTTGAACCCTAGGGAAATTGGAAAGCCCATCCTTCCTCCCTACACAAGGTGTGTGGGGAAGGGGAGAGAGGAAGGGAAACAACAGAGGGGTGTTAATCCCGTTGGCAGGGATTCAGCTAGCCCCTGTGTGCCTGAAGCTATAATTTCCAGACTGAAGCCTGATAGCTTGATTAAGGGTAACTTCCAGGCTCAATCAGGCCCAGCCAGTCTAGTTCCCTTCTCTTTTGTTAAGTCCTAGCTGCCTACCTATAATAATAAAAGCATAATATGCTAATTGGACCTGAAGTCCTTCTGGACATCCTTTCAGACAACCTTCTGGATGAAGCTGGGGCTGCGAGGGAAGCCCGGGTCCCAGGTGCCTGCTGGCAGTGACCAAAGGGAAGCCCGGGTCCTGGGTGCCAGAGGGAAGCCAGTGCCAGCAGCCGGGGGAAGGAAGGCCTACTCTTGCACGAATTTCATGCATCAGGCCTCTAGTGGTAACAGAAAAGAATAGTAATTATTTTTAGAAGCAACAAAAGTTTAGTTAATTATCATTAATAATTATAAGAATTGAAATTATATAAATTCCAAATAAAAAACTACCAAATCTAATTTAGCATCATATAACTAAGGTTTATCCTGTTAAAATATATATATGACTCAACATGAGAAAAATATATCAAGTTACTATAAAATATGAAGATGTTAAAGTGAAGAAAACCACATGATTATTTCAACAAATATGGGGAAATTCAATACTAATTCATTTTTTTAAATAAAATTTTAAACAAACTTAGAATAGACAGAAACTTCTTTAACTTGGTAAAAATATTTCCTTCAAAAAACCCTATAATGGTATCATCCTATATAATAAAAGAGAAAGGTGGTAATTAGCCATATGTCCACTACCCTTCCCTAATTGGCTAATCAGGGCGATATGCAAATTAACTGCCAGCCAAGATGGCAGCTGGCAGCCAGGCAGCTTGATGCGAACATGAGGCTTGCTTGCTTCAGTGATGGCGGACTCCAACGTTCCCCGCCTGCCTTGCCGACCTCTGAGCTTGCAGTTTGAAACATTGTTACAAATATAGAAGCTAAACAAAACCCCAGAAACCTGCTTTCAGCCAGCCGGGATCTCAGAGCTGGAGTTGAAACAGTGTTTCGATTATAGAACCCAAACAAA
This sequence comes from Myotis daubentonii, assembly GCF_963259705.1. Classification (NCBI taxonomy): domain Eukaryota; kingdom Metazoa; phylum Chordata; class Mammalia; order Chiroptera; family Vespertilionidae; genus Myotis; species Myotis daubentonii. The sequence continues at coordinate 136,413,089 of NC_081842.1, forward strand.
CCAGATACGTGCTTTCAGCAGCCGAGGCCTAAGAGCTGGAGCCAAGCCTCAGAACTAAAGCTGGCCCAGAATAAAAGAAAAAAAAGAAAAAAAGGAGTGGTTGGGAGCTTCAGTCACCCGCCAACCTGAAAACAGCCCGCAGCCCCTCACCCAGACTGGCCAGGCACCCCAGTGGGGAACCCCACCCTGAAGGGTGTGTGACCAGCTGCAAACAGCCATCATCCCCTCATCCGGGCTGGCCAGGCACCCCAGTGGGGACCCCACCCTGATCCAGGGCACCCTTCAGGGCAAACCAGCTGGCCCCCACCTGTGCACCAGTCCTCTATTCTATATAGTAAAAGGGTAATATGCCTCCCAGCACTGGGATCAGGGTGACAGGGGGCAGCGCCCAAACCCCCTGATCAGCCCTGTTCTGTGCCTGATAGGGGGGAGCTCCCCAACCCCCTGATCGCCCTGCGGCTCTGTGTGTGACAGGGTACGGCGCCCCAACCCCCTGATCGGCCCTGCTCTGTGGGTGATAGAGGGTGGCGCCCCAACCCCCCCACCCCCCCACGGGCCCTGCTCTGTGTGTGACGGGGTAGAGCCATAACCTCACCATCGGCTCTGCCCTGAGTGTGACTGGGTGCAGCACCCCAACCCCCTGATCCGCCCTGCTCTGTGCGTGACAGGGGGTGGTGCCCCAACTCCCCTATCGGCCCTGCTCTGTGCGTGACAGGGGGGAGCTCCCCAACCCCCCAATCGACCCTGCTCTGTGCATGACAGGGTATGGAGCCCCAACCCCCCTGATGGGCCCTGCTCTGTGAGTGACAGGGGGCAGCGTCCCAACCCCCTGATTGGCCCTGCTCTGTGCGTGACAGGGGGTGGCGGCGCAACCTCCCCATTGACCCTGCCTTGAGTGTGACAGGGGGCGGTGCCCCAATCCCCCAATCGGCCCTACCCTGAGCGTGACTGACGGTGGCATCACAACCTCCCAATCCACCCTGCTCTGTGCATGACAGGGGGCAGCGCCCCAACTCCCCAATCAGCCCTGCTCTGAGCCCGACCAGGGGCTGCACCTAGGGATTGGGCCTGCCCTCTGCCACCCGGGAGCAGGCCTAAGCCAGCAGGTCGTTATCTCCCGAGGGGTCTCAGACTGCGAGAGGGCACAGGCCGGGCTGAGGGACCCCCCCCCCCCCAGTGCACAAATTTTTGTGCACCGGGCCTCTAGTCTATATAATAAAAACCCAGTGGTTGTAATGCCGTAACAACCAATGACCAGTCACCAGGAGGTGCCTTGACATTTTGTCCTGTGACGCAGGCGGGACTTGACTCTGGGTCCCACAGCGTGCCGGGTCTGGGTCTCACACGATTTTACACGCTGGGCCCTTAGTACTTAGTAATAAAATTTTAAACACATACCTTATTGCTTTCAGGTACAAGCCAGGGTGCCCATTATTACCCTACTACCCAACACTGGACTGGAGGTCCTTCCTTACCAAGGAAAAGAAGAGACAAAAGAATCAGGGTGAATTTGTTTGCAAATTGTCTTCTTTGAAAATCCAAGAGATTCTTCAGACAAACTATTAAAATGAATAAGACAGTTCAGCAAGTTTGCTGCATACAAAGTCAACATAAAAATCATTAGCATTCCTTTATATCATCGATAACTGATCAGAAATGCAGTAGAAAAAAATAGCAACAAGCAATTATATTGAATCTAAGAATAAGTTAAGCAAATGATGTTTAGAACTTTATAGAAAAAATATAATGAGTTGTTGAAAAATAAAAAAGAAAAGTTGAATACATAGACACAAAGAAAGGCTCTATATTTCTTTCCCCAAATTCACCTAAGACTCCAATATAAGGTATTATTTTTTAAAAAGCAAGGATGTTTTAGTTCTCTATTGATGTATAACAAATCTCCCCAAAACCTAATGGCTTAAAACAATTACTGTTACTCTGGGGTCTGGGATGGGCTCAGCTAGGCATTATCTGCTGTCCTTGCAGGTAGTCACTCAGGTGCTGCACTCAGCTGGGGGCTCAGCTCTGGGCTGCATTCAGCCAGCTGCTAAGAAAATTGGGCTTCCTCTTTCTCTAGGGAGACTCAGGGCCCCTCCCCTTCCACATGGGTTTTTCTCCAGCAGAGCAAACACTTACATGGTTGCTCAGAGCTCCCAAGAGCACAAAACAAAAGCTTAAGGCCCAAGGGCTGCTAAGATAGACAGGCTTCTCTCTTTCTCTAGGGAGACTCAGGGCCCCTCCCCTTCCACGTGGGTTTTTCTCTGTGGGTCTCTCCAGCAGAGCAGTGACCACTTACATGGTGGCTCAGAGCTCCCAAGAGCACAAAACAAAAACTTACAGGCCCAAAGGTTAAGACCAGGAATTGGCATAGTATCACTTCTGTCTCATCTTAAGATTAAGAGGTATGGTCCTTGGGCTACCTACCACAAGGGACCTATCACACGTCAAGATTTGTAAAGTTAACCTACAGTGTTGGTGCAGGACCTGATAAATAAATCAAGGGGTCAGAGCTGAGAGCTCTTATAAACAACTAGAGGCCCGGTGGATGAATTTGTGCATGGGTGGGGTCCCTCGGCCTGGCCGGTGATCGGGGCCTATCGGGAGGGAAGGTTAGCCAAGGAAAGTTGGCAGGCTGGCACCCCAATCAGGGCTGATGTGGGGACTGGTTGGCAGAGGGGGAAGGGCCACGGGAGGTTGGCTGGCCCAGGGGGGGAGGGGGCAGAGGAGGGGCCATGGGATGTTGGCTGTGGGAGCACACTGACCACCAGCGGGCCGCTCCTATGTTGAGCTTCTGGGATGTCCTCTGGTGGTCAGAACATGTCAAAGTGACTGGTCGACTGGTCATTCCGGTCATTTGGTCGTAACAGTCGCTTAGACTTTTATATATATATACTAGAGGCCTGATGCATGAAATGTGTGCAAGAGTAGGCCTTCCTTCCCCTGGCTGCTGGCACCGGCTTCCCTCTGGCACCCAGGACCCAGGCTTCCCTCGCAGCCCTGGCTTCATCCAGAAGGTCGTCTGGAAGGATGCCTGATCTAATTAGTATATTATGCTTTTATTATTAAAGATAGATAGGAACCTGGTAAACGATAGAAGTGTCACTATAGATCAGTGAGAAAAGGTAGGCTTTTAAAAGTAAGTAGAGAAGAGGCAAATAACTTTTTATGCTTATGGTGGCTTTCAACTTCTTTGATATTCCTGCCTTGAAGATGCTCAGTGTCATTCCCCTCCTATTGAATGTGGGCTAGACTTAGTGAAGAGGCTCACTTCAAATGAATAAAATACAGTGGAAGTGACAGCATGTGACTATGTCATAAAAGGCATTTTAGCTTCCTGCTTGCACATACTTTCTCTCTCTTGAGTGGATCACTCATTCTGGAGGAAACTAGCTACCATGTCATCAGGACTGTCAGGCAGCCCTGTGGAGAGTCTCCATGGGGAGGAACCAAGGCCTCCTGCTGACAGCCATGTGAGTTAGCCATCTTGCAAGAACAGACTTCAGATGACTGCACCTTTGACCGACATCTAACTACAATCTCAGGAGAGATCCTAAGCCAAACCCACCCAGCTAGACTGTTCCCAGATTTCCAGCCACCTGAGATTGTGAAATAACAGATGTCTGTGGTTCTAAGCTGCCAATTGCTGGGGTAATTTGTTTTACAGATAACTAATACAATATCCCACCACCACCACTCCGCCAAAATAATAAAATAATAAAATTGGATCCTTCCTCATGCCTCACACACAAAACTTTAGAACTTTCCAGGAGATAATATTGGACAATATTTCTTATGATTATAGAAAATAGTTCTTAAATCAGACACATATACAGAGACACATGCCACAAAGGAAAAGATACTATAATCAAGGTTAAAAAATAAATGACAAACAGGGAGAAGATATTTGCAACATATAGTATACAGAATATACAAAGAACTCCATCAAATAAGGTAAAAGACAAACAGCTGAATAGAAAAAAAGTGATAAATAGGTAATTCATGGAAGAGGCAACCTAAATGACCATTATAACATCTCACGAGTAACAAGAGCAATGCAAAGTAAGCCAGAATGAGATTTTATTTCTGATCCATCAGAATGACAAAAATTAACAAATCTAAAAATATCAAGGTTTGACCAGCATGTGGGCAAATGGGAATTCTCATAAATAACTGGACAGTGTATGTAGCCATGTGGAAGCAATTTGGCAGTCTGTAGTAAAACTAAATATGTACATACACTGTGACCTGACAACTCCACTTTGAGCAATGCTAAAGTTTCCAGAGAGAATCCCTGGCACCATTCACAAGAAGACCCATACTATACTAGGCTAGTTATTGCTGAATTACTTGAGGTATAGAAATACCTAAAACAACAAAAATGTCCATTAATAAAATCTATAATAATAAAAGCATAATATGCTAATTAGACTGGACATCCTTCCAGATGAAGCCGGGGCTGTGAGGGAAGCCTGGGTCCCGGGTGCCAGAGGAAAGTTGGTACCAGCAGCTGGGGGAAGGAAGGCCTACTCTTGCACAAATTTTGTGCATCGAGCCTCTAGTGCAGTGGTTCTCAACCTTCTGGCCCTTCCTCATGTTGTGACCCAACCATAAAATTATTTTCATTGCTACTTCATAACTGTAATGTTGCTACTGTTATGAATCGTAATGTAAATATTTGATATGCAGGATGGTCTTAGGCGACCCTTGTGAAAGGGTCGTTCGACCGCCAAAGGGGTCATGACCCACAGGTTGAGAACCGCTGCTCTAGTGGATAAATAAAAGATGGTATATTTAAACCACATACCACACCAGGGTAAAGGAATAAACTGCAGTTTTTTGTTTTTGTTTTTAATTAATTAATGTATTTATTGTCTAAAGTTTTACCTATGTCTCCTTTTTCCCACCCCCCCAGCCATTCCCACCCCGGCAAGCCCCCACCACCCCAGTGTCTGTGTCCATTGGTTATGTGCAGTTTTTTTTGTTTGTTTGTTTTTAAATATATTTTATTGATTTTTTACAGAGAGGAAGGGAGAGAGACAGAGAGCTAGAAACATCGATGAAAGAGAAACATCAATCAGCTGCCTCCCGCACATCTCCTACTGGGGATGTGCCCGCAACCCAGGTACATGCCCTTGACCGGAATCGAACCTGGGACCCCTCAGTCCGCAGGCCGACACTCCATCCACTGAGCCAAACCGGTTTCGGCATGTGTGCAGTTTTTAATATCAATATTGATTGGCCTCAGAAACATAATGTTGATAAGAATATAATTACTTTTATATTGATAGTAAAATCACATGCAAACAATTCTCTCTATGTTTTATGGATATATATGTGGTTTGTGTGTGTTTAAAAGACATTGGGAGAACTCCTATGACTATACATTAAAACAGTATGCAAATTAAACTTCAATATGAGACTTTTCAAAATAGATTGGAAAGACTGTAATGATTAATTTATGTGTCAACTTGACTGAGCCTCAGGGTGTCCAAATATTTGGTGAAACATTATTCTGGGTGTTTTTGTGAGGGTGTTTTTGGATCAGATGAACATTTTAATTGGTGGACCAAGTAAAACAGATTATGCTCTCTAATATGGTGGGCCTCATCCAATCACTGGAAGGTCTGAATAGAACAAAAAGACCAACTCTCTCTCAAGTAAGAGAGAAGTCTTTCCTGCCAGACTGTCTTCAAACTGGGATCTCAACTTTTTCCTGCCTTTGGCCTTGAACTGAGACATCAGCTCTTCCTGAGTCTCCAGTTGCCGAATTATTCTGCAGATCTTGGGACTTCTCAGCCTCCATAGTCCCCTGAGCCATTTCCTTATAATAAATATCTCTCATATATATTCTATTGGTTCTGTTTCATATGTATGTGTGTTTGTGTGTATGTGCATCTCACATCTGTTTATCACCTCCCAGGTCCATAGAACATTCACACACACACTCACACACACACTCACACACACACACACACACACACACACACACACTTCTCTGAAAAACCCTGACATATTCAAGACAAACAATAAATACCTAATAGCGTTTGTTTCTACAAATAAGGTAAGGGGAGTGGGACTAGCAACTTTAACTTCAATGTTTTATTATACTTTTCCCTATTTTTGTAAAGTTCTTGAGAAATTTAAAAAACTGCCCTTATACAAAAAAATATTTAAAAGAAAGTAAAGTATAAAGAAGAAAATAAAAATTACTCATGATTCTACAATTATTGGCACTTGGGTGTACACTTAGGGTAGTCCTAAAGTCCCATTTCCACTTTAGACGAAGAGAATTTCCTTTTGTTTTAGAAGTCATATATATTTTATAAATTTCTAAAATATATTTGTGTTGATTTCAGAGAGGAAGGGAGAGAAAGAGATAGAAACATCAATGATGAGAGAGAATCATTGATCAGCTGCCTCCTGCACGCCCCCTACTGGGGATCGAGCCTGCAACCTGGGCATGTGCCCTGACTGGGAATCAACCATGACCTCCTGGATCATTGGTCAATGCTCAACCACTGAGCCACACCAGCCAGCAGAATTCATATATTTTAATTTCAAACACTCTTTGAAGGCTCCTAGAATTGCTAACCACATTCTGGTTCCTTTTTTAAATGAGACCTGCCTTCATAAAAGTCACAGGATATGCAGGTATCAGTGGCAGCATCCGTGTAAATGACTTGCTGTGCCCCTGCAAGGCGGTGGACCAGGGACTACTGAGCCTGAGATTGAAGACGGGCCATACCCCAGTGGCAGCATTGCCATGTTATCCAAAGGTCCCCTGTGCCATGCCCACATGGCCAAGGGTGAACCTGAGGAGGGGCGGTGAAAGATTAAAGAAGACAGACAAGAGAATACAGCTGGGGCTCCGTGGATCTCCAGTGCCTGGATGAGGACACAGAAAGACCCAGCCTGCAAGCTGAGGCTTTATTTTATAGTCACATCAAAACAAGGGTAGTGGTCAACGTGTTTACAATGTTCTTGTGAGTGTCACCTTGTTTTGGCAGCACTTGCTGCACCTCCCACAGCCCATTAGCTACCTAGGTAGGAACTAGGGAGGGCTATAAGGCTAAGCTTAATTATGCTAAGAGGGCTCTGCCCTCCAGAGGTGGAAACATCTGCTTCATTGTTATTCGTCCTTTAACTGCTCAGGATTTCTGCCTTCTATGGACAACTTTTGTTTTCAGTCATTTTCAACTCGCAAAGCACGCTGTCTGAGTGCCAAGCCCGTGACCTGTCTCTTCTTGCCAACATTGCAGAAACATAAATGAGGCTACCTTTTTATTTCATGTTGAAGAAAGAGTCAGTAGAATAGTTCAGGGCAGCAACTGGAGCATCTTGGGACCTGTCCAGCACTGAGGGGGAGACACTCAGGAGAATGGAGACAAGAGGGCCAATGGAAACCGCAGCGTTCGTTTAGAACGCAGTAGAGATAAGAGTGTAGGACTTCTATTGGAAACATCTGAGACAGCCACTTGAAAGCCAAGTTTTGGAAACAGGGGCTCAGGGTAGAGCCCTGGGGATGGAAGGATGAGGCGAGAAGTTTCTAAAGTAAGCTGTACTGTGTATGAGTGGGCACGGGGTAACAAGGACTGAGAAACCCTCTACTGTGGACTCTGATTCTCAGATAAGCATGTCTCTACCCAAATTTCTGCTAAGTAGAGCGACAGACAGCAGCCCTGTTCTACCTGCCAGAGGGGTGCGAGAGAGAAGTAAACAAGAAGGGGAACCTGCAGCCTCTCTCTGCCTCTGCTCTGGCCTGCAGGCTCTTTACCTGAAAAATGAAGGGATTGTGTTAGTAGGTGTCCAAGGTCCCACCCAGTTTTTATAAACCAATATCCACTGTCTTGTATCCACTCATTCCACACCCAGGCACTATTAACCATTCTGAGGTACCTTTGCCATGGGGAAAAGGAGAAGAGAAACTGAAAAAACAATGGATCCAATAGATTTTGTGTAATGAACACACAAATAAGTGGTTTGTGGTGTAACTACAGACCAGTCCAGGTCTTGAGCTAGAAGGGAGAAGGCTTCCTTTATTTTTTCTCCCTGTGATTCCCTCTAACCACAACATGTTCTTTATTATACCTGTGCATAGGTTGTGTGATGAAACAGAACACTTCTTGAAAACAAGCTCCGAAAATCAGTGACCACATTTTTTCTCTGAGAACAATGGAAGCACTTATTGCTATATGGACTGTGTGGAGACCTAACTACCCAAATATGCCTGTCCTGGACACTATGCCAACTCATTAACATTCATGAGCTACCAAACACATAGTGGCTTTGGAAGGAAATTTTGGGTGGTTGGTTTTAATCCTTCAGGAACTCAATAAATAGTTACTCTGAGCAGGAGCATGTAACTCATTGGTAAGCAAATTGAAATACACAGAAAACGTTTTATCATTTGACAACTTGAAAAGTTTCTATACATATGTTTGAGTTCCAATCCCACGTCAAGATTGTGTCAAGATTCAGAAAACCTTATTGCACTAGAAAAGAGTGGAATTATTCACTCTAAAGGTGAATTATGTGGGCTTTTCTTTAACTAATAGAGCAGTGCATATTTTTAATGAATTATAAGAAAACTGAATCTTATCTATAATAAGAGCTATAAGAATCTATAGCCAGGAGACCAATTTATTATTTTCTTATCTAAACTGTTATAGTGATGTCCATTCTGGGTATTCCAAATGATTCAAATACACAATTACATACTTTATAATGGAGGGTGCCTTAGAATTAGATGAAGCAAGAGGGATGAGATTTGGGGGAAAGAAATATATTTTCTCAGGTTTAGATTACACTCATAAAATATTAAAACTTATGAGGTTTAGAATGCATTTTTTTTTACTTTAAAAAAACTTGTTTGTTAAAAAGCTCACTAATCACCCAGCTGGTATGTGGCTCATTGGATGAGTGAAGAGCTATGAACCAGGAGATCTTGGTTCATTTCCTGGTCAGGGCACATGCCCAGGTTGCCGGGTCGACCCCCAGTAGGGGACATGGAGGAGGCAGCTGATCAATGATTCTCTCTCATCATTGATGTTTCTATCCCTCTTTGCTTTCCTCTCTGAAATCAATTAAAATATATTTAAAAAGCTCACTAATCAAAAGTGGATAGTGCATTATCACAAGGTTCTCACATTTGTGAAACCATTTCCCAGGTCAGTGAGCAGAATATTCCCAGTTCTGCAAAAGGCTCCCTAAGCCCCCTCTATCTATATTCCCTTTTCACTCCCCAAAGTTAACCACTATTCTCACCTCTAATAACAAAGATGAGTTTTTCTAAGACTTTAAACATTTGTATAAGTTGAATGATATAAAATGTATTCTTTTTTGTACCACTTCCTTTATTCAACATTACGTTTTGGAGATTTATCCAAGGTGTTATGTGTAACTATAGTTCACTCTTTTTAAAAAATATATGCGGTTTTTTTACTGATTTCAAAGAGGAAGGGAGAGGGAGAGATAGAAACATCAATGATGAGAGAGAAACATGGATCAGCTGCCTCTTCTATGCCCCGTACTGGAGGTCGAGCCACACCCCAGGCATGTGCCCTGACTGGGAATCAAATCGAGACCTCCTGGTTCATAGGTCAACACTCAACCACTGAGCAACACTGGCTGGGCTACAGCTCTCATTTGATTGCTATGTAATAGTCCATTGTGTGACTATACAACAGTTTATTCATTCATCCTGCTGTTCATGGATATTTGAGTTTGTTAGAAATTGTGCTGGTGTGACCATTCAGGTCCATGACTTGAGAGCACATCTCTGCGTGGATTTCTGTTGATGTATACTCAGGACTGAAATTGCTGGGTCAGAGGTTATACGAATGTTCGATTTTGAGAAAGAATGCCAAACAGTTTTACAAAGTGTTTGTGAAGCTTCTTTTATTCTTGGCAGTCACTCTTTTTCTACTTCTGGCAAGGGAAAGTAAAGTAGGGTTTTTAATGTCTTACAGGTTTCTTGGAACAAAATATCTTTTTACAAACACTGCTTGAATGGGTGTAGTTTAAAGCCATTGAGGCTATAGGGATTAAATGTCTAAACTACACGCTTAAAAAAGAAAAGTGAAAAAGCACTTGGGGCAGAATACATGGGGATTCCCTTGTTGCCAAAATATGTGAAAAGTAATCCCAGCTGCTCAGCTCCAATAATCCACAGCTGGGCTGGCCAACTTCTGACCTCATATCATCCTAAGATTTTCAATAAAATAAACAAACAAAATACAGAGAGAAGCTAGGATCCCCAATATCAAAGTAATGCCAGACGCAGCGGGGGGTCCTCTTCCCCACTGGGTGCTGCTGGGGACGGAGCTCGTACTATATCCCAAGAAAAAGAAACTTTCTGAGACTTGCACGGGAGAACGAGTGATTTTTATTTGTGTGGAATTAATTCCCTGTGTTTCTAAAGCCCATTTCCCTTAGTCCAGTTATAGAAGTGTGGCTGGGATTTCAGTAAAGCTAGAAGCAGAGCCAGTGTCCAGAGTTTCCTTTCCATGTTAGAGGCAGGTCCAGAACAGCTTCAGACTAGTTGCAGTCCATTAGTCCATTGTGTGTGGGGCCCACATGGCCATGGGCCACACACGAGGATGCCAGGAAGCCAAGCGTGAGCCATGAGCCAAGCATGCCAAGAGGAACCAAGAGAGCCCAAGAATTAAGTATCCCAAATCTTTAAAGGCTTGCAGTAGCCATGCCCATTCTGGCCAACCACTTCTGTCCCCAGGTGTGACTGACAGTAAGCACCTTCTCTAGTCATCTCCACTTTACTGGTCATGTGTCTATCTTCCCTTTGTCTAGTCCCCTTCCACCAATGTTTTGCAGGGAACATGCCTATAATGCCTGGCCTTCCCTTTGCTCTATTCCTATCTATATATATAAAAGCCTAGGCAACCAAACAGCCGAACGACCAAATGACCAAACGACCAGTCGACCGGTCGCTATGACATGCACTGGCCACCAGGGGGCACACGCTAAATGCAAGAGCTGTCCCCTGGTGGTCAGTGCACTCCCACAGCGGGAGCACTGCTCAGTCAGAAGTCAAGCCGTGCTCACGGCGGGTGAATGCTGCTGTGGCAGCGCGAGCCTCTCCCGCCTCCTCAGCAGTACTACCAAGCGGTGGCAGTGCCAGGCGCAGCGGGGCCAGGATGAGTGGGAGCGGCACCTGACCCCGGTTCAGGCTCCTCCCCAGCCACGTGCCGTTTCGCACAACTGCTACATCCCTGCAGATCAGAATGACATGCAGAGGTCAAAACCTGCAGTCCGACATTCCCCGAGGGGTCCCGGATTGTGAGAGGGCCCAGGCCAGGCTGAGGGACCACACCAGTGCATGAATCCATGCACCAGGCCTCTAGTTATTAATAATTAGCTAATTGCAACAGTATCAACAACAATGTCAGCCCTGTGAACTTAAGCAAAAAAACAAACATTTTCAATTTAGCCATAGTTCCACCAACAACTGGGGCAGGTTTGAAGATTGAAAAAGAAAAGAAAGTTTCTAAGATTAGATGTTTTCTTCTCTCTGATACGAAAGACAGGTAGAAACAAGCAATTGAGTGAGGGGAAGAAGCTTTGCAAAGGCTACTATAATGCGTGCTGGGCTGTCCCCTACCGCCTGGGTCCTTCAGTGTAGAGCTGTCTTTCCTCCCCAGCTAGACCAGGAATTCACCCTCTGGCAGGACTGTGAGGCATGGGCTCACCAGGGCCCCCTAGGTTTCTTAAGGGGCTTTGTGCCAAGATTAACAAAGTGTGAAAACTTAACCTTTGTGTGTGTGTACAAGCATAGAAAGGCTAAGTAGCAAGTTAAGAAAAGTGGCCAGGTACTCCACATTAAAAATGATTAAGTGTGTGTGATTAAAATGGATAAATTGCAGTATATTCACACAATGGAACACTGGGTAACAACGTGGATGAAAGAACTGCAACTACAAGGAACAACATAGGCACGGCTCACAGACATAATGTGGAATGAAAGAAGCCAGGCACAGAAGTTCAAAAACAGCCAAAATTAACTTATGCCTCCAGGACAGAATGATGTGCGGAGCTGGGATTCTGGTGTGCCGGTCAAGATCTATTTCTTGGTCTGAGTATTGGTTACATGGGTGAGCTCATTGGTAAACGTTTAACAAGCTGTGTGCTTATGATTTGTGTGCTTTTCTGTTATGTTCGTTATGGTTCAGGATTTTTTGAAAAATACGGTTGCTGTTGAGGGAAACGGTGGGCTGACCTCCACTGCGATTTTTTTCACAGTCTCAGGGCGGTGTTAAATAGCCACTCCTACAAAGCCTCCCCACATCTTTAGCGGTAATAATTACCATTTTATGGACTAACAACCATGTGCTAGGCTTTGTGTCAAGTCCTGTACATACATTATTTCCAAGCCTTAAAACAAACATTCAAAATGGGTAACATTGTCCCCAGACTCGGATAAGAAAATAAAGGTCAGAGATGTTTAACCTTATCCCCAGGTCACACAGCCCGTGGAGGCTGAGCCAGAGCTGAGTGCTGCCTTCTGCCTCATCATCCAGCCCTTTAGGAAGTCCTCCTGGCTCCCCACAGCGCAGGGCAGAGGGGAGTGTGGCTCTAGGTAAAATGAGGATGTGCTGTGCAGTAGAGGCTCGCCCCCCTGTAAGCTCATGAAGGGGCCACATCAGACAATGTCCATTCATAAGAGGTAAATCCAGGATTACTCTTTAGTGAATAAACCCTGATGAAACCCAGCTCTCTACCCAGGTTATCATCACCTTTTAGAGCATCCACTCCTCCTCTCCAAACCACGCACACCAGCCTCCTCCTCCATGAAGCCTTCCCAGATACATGAGGCCACAGGGCTCTCACTTTTTATTTTAGGAGTCCCTTCCACATACGCTGTTTCATTAAATCTCCACAAGAAGTAGCCAGTAAGTTCTACCTCCTTTCCTCAGATGAGAACCAAGGCTTAGAGGGGTTAAATGCTTTGCTCAAGGTCAAAACACTATAAAGTTGCACAGCTGGGATTCAAAGTTGGTTTTGTCTTCTAACCCCTCCCTGCCTTCTCTGACCTAAACCTCCATCCTCTGTTTCCTATAGTATATCTGAATTTATCACATCTTCCCACAATCATTGACTGTTTTTGTTGGGTTTTTTTGCTAGTTTACCTGAGCAGATGGTGAGGAGAACTTCAAGTGGTTTATTTGATTGTATTTCCCCCAACCTCAGCTAAGTACCTGATAAATAGTAAAGACTCAAAAAGGTTACTGAAAGAATGAAAGAATGAATCAATGCCTCTAGTCCTGCATCCCTCTTAGCTAGATTTATGTACAGTGACTGAGAGGCAAGGCAGCTGGGAGGAGTCAAAGCACAGGCTGTGGAAGCAGGGGCCAGGTTCAAATCCATTCCTCTGCTTGCTAGTTGTGTGCCTGTGGGTAGAACAGGCAACATCTCCGGGTTTCGTATTTATTAAAAGGATTTAAAAATTGTCCCCATTTCATAAGGTTGCTCGCCTATTTCAGGTTTCTAACAAAATACCAATAGATGGGGTGGCTTAAACAACAAGCTTTTATTTATTACAGTTCTGGGGGCTGGAAGACCAAGATCAAGAAACTGGCAGATTCAGCCTCTGGTGAGGCTTGCCGATGGCCACCTTCTTGCGGTAGCCTAACTTGGTGGAGCTCGGAGCTCTGGGCCCCTCCTCTTCTTACAAGGGCACTAATCCCATCATGAGGGCTCTACCCTCATGACCTCATCTAAACCCAAGTACCTCCCAAAGGCCCATCCTGCAAACAGCATCACATTAGGAGTCAGGCTTCACACGTGGGTTTTGGGAGGACACAGACTTTCAGTTCATATTAACTATGAGAATTAAATGAATTGAAATATGTCAAGCACTTTGAGCTACGCCTGAAATATAATAAAAGTAGGCATCCTAGTACAGGGCGAACTTAGCTAAGTTACCTGGGCAGCTTAACAACCAAGTCACGGTGGGCGTACAAAGGAAAGAAGGGTCACCTGTTGTTGGATGTACACTAGCTACCAGGAGCTGTCGTCTACAGGCACAGTCACCACCTCCATGCTGCACGGTAGGGTATTATCTCTGTTTCATGTATGAGAAAACAGAAACTTAGGGAGGTAAGAACACTCACCCAAAGTCCCCCAGCCAATCGTTTGTGCAGCTGGGATGTGAGCCCAGGTGTGTCTGCCTTTGCCGTCATGTCTTAGCAACAAGCCATAGTGAGGCTGACGGGGGCAACTGGGGAAGGCTTCAAGGGAGAGATGATATGTGAGGTGAATCTTGAAAAATGAGTCAAGCCCTAACCGGTTTGGCTCAGTAGATAGAGCGTCAGCCTGCGGACTCAAGGGTCCCAGGTTCGATTGCGGTCAAGAGCATGTACCTTGGTTGCAGGCACATCCCCAGTAGTGGGTGTGCAGGAGGCAGCTGATTGATGTTTCTCTCTCATTGATGTTTCTAACTCTCTATCCCTCTCCCTTCCTCTCTGTAAAAAATCAATAAAATATTTTTTTTAAAAAAAAAAAAGAAAAATGAGTCAAATGTTAAGCAGTGGTAATGTCTGTAGTCTTCATTTTGGCACTTGCTGTTCAGTATTATGCTTTGGCTGTGTCAGGGTTTCTCAGTGTCAATACTACGAACATTTGTTGTGGTGACTGTTCTATGCAGTACAGATGTTACCAGCAGCTTTCACCTCTACCACTAGATGCCAATAGCATACCCCTCTCCCCAGTTATGACAACAAAAAATCTCCAGCTTTCCCTTTGTTGGAGAGCAAAATCACCCCTGGTGAGAATCACTGCTTTAAATGTGGTCTCTTAACTCACTTGTCAGCAGTATGAAGCCCACAACAGGTTATGCCTTTTGCATTCTCCAAACTAATAATCCAAGTCTGGAAACAGCAGTTGCTCCATAAAATACCTGTTGAAATGAATTGAGTTGTCATCATAGCCACCTTACACCTTTGAAAAGGACTCCTATTTATCCTTCAAATGTCACCTCTCTAAGGATGTGGTCCCCAAATCTAGACTTGTCAGTTTCTTCTTCTTCACTTTCAGCAAAGTGCCGCTGGTCTGTCTTCTCTAATTAGTTCCCCAAGCACCCCTGCTCTCAGCCTATATTTTAATTAGGGAAACTAAGGCTCAGAGAGCTGGTGTGTTATGTTCAAGATCAAACAGAGAAGAAGTGACAGACTAAAACCCCCATCACATGATAGGAGCCGGTCCCCGGAAAGACAGGACAATGGACGATGAGAGGAGCATTAAGTGGCCTGGCATTTGGGCCAGGGTACCTGTCACAGAAGAAAACTGGAGTTTTAGGAGGCAAATTCGTCAGAAACCAGAGGCCAATATGGTGGGAGTAGAAGTCAGCATGAGCGAAGGTACCCCCGACATACAGTCGGTACTAGCTTACAGCATGAGACGAACTCAGGATAAAGGGTCAGCGCTGTGGATAAGCAGCCGCTGAAATGGAGCATGCTAATAATCTTTTCTGGCCGTGGCTGAGTCTGGAGGGGTGCTGAGCTGCAGGTGGAGAAAGGAAGACTCCAGATGAGGCAGAGTTTACCCAGGTGTGGGCACAGGTGTGTGGTCTCCTAGTAGGCAGCATTCACTGTCCTCTCCCAGCAAGATGTCAGGCATTCATTTAGTTACTGACATAAGTAATTGGCACCTATTGTTGTGCTGGGTCCTATGATAGGCACAGAATATGCCAAGGTGAGCACAACAGAGGTTGTCCCCATCTCTCAACCCTAACTAATTATCATGCAAATAAATGTTTAATTACAAACCGTGACAGGTGTTGGGAAGGTTGGGCACAGCATGGCATGAGAGCATAGAACAGAAGGACATCCCCTGGTCTGAGGGCTGGTTTCCCTGCAAAGGTGACAATTGAGCTGAGATCTGAAAAGTGAGTAGGAGGTTATTATGTTCATGTGTGGGGGGAGGTGGTAGATGGCTTCAGGCTGAAGAAACAGCAGGGCAAAGACTCAGTTGGACCCATGGAGGAAGGAGGCTGAAGACTGCAGGGCCGTGGAACATACAATTGAGCCCAAGAAAGAAGGTTAAGGTGATTAGAAACAAAGAAAATAAAGCTAAATGCACCATTCAATGTCCTAGATCAGTGATGGCGAACCTATGACACATGTGTCAGAGGTGACACGTGAACTCATTTTTCTGGTTGATTTTTCTTTGTTAAATGGCATTTAAACATATAAAATAAATATCAAAAATATAAGTCTTTGTTTTACTATGGTTGCAAATATCAAAAAATTTCTATATGTGACACAGCACCAGAGTTAAGTTAGGGTTTTTCAAAATGCTGACACGCTGAGCTCAGAAGGTTCGCCATCACTGTCCTAGATGGTGAGAGGTTCCCCTCCCAAGAAGACAAAAATAAATATAATACCTCAAAAAGAAAGGTAGGCTGGCTTTGCAGACAGGAACTGTCTCTTTTTTTTTTCTTTTTTTAAAAAAAATATATTTTATTGATTTTTTACAGAGAGGAAGGGAGAGAGATAGAGAGTTAGAAACATCGATGAGAGAGAAACATCGATCAGCTGCCTCCTGCACATCTCCCATTGGGGATGTGCCCGCAACCCAGGTACATGCCCTTGACCGGAATCGAACCTGGGACCCTTCAGTCCGCAGGCCGATGCTCTATCCCCTGAGCCAAACCGGTTTCGGCAGGAACTGTCTCTTGATGATGTAGACTATTGGTGTGGTCAATCCAGAATTTTATCTGAAAATGTCCAGTGATTCAGCTTTTCCAGTTTCTTCAGTCAATCAAATTCAGGGGATTGAGTCACATTGACCAAAGTCACAGAAAACAAATGTATAAATCAAAATGCCTGTGTATAAATTTGCCATAAGAAATACGACTGCCTGCAAACTGAAATGTTAATGCCTATTGGTCAATGCACTCCCTTCCCTATAAAGCAGCCTATAGGGGAAGACAGATGCCAATCAGAAGGTTAATGGGTGAGCAGAAATTGAGACAAGCCAGATATGACCATTTAATGCACCATTTTCCACTAGAGGTAAACATATTTTCTTAGCCCCAAATCAGAACACAGAGCTTAACAGAGAACTGTAACCTGATTTATTTGTTCATTCATTCATTTGTCTTTATTGGACCTTCACTAATACATAATAATATTACTTAATAACTATATAATAATATAATTGAATAACATAATTGTTATACCATATTATATATTAATATAATCCTATATAATAAAAGGTATTATGCAAATTGACCCTAACAGTAGAACGACCAAGAATGACCGGTCGCTATGACACACACTGACCACCAGGGGGCAGACTCTCAACACCAGAGCTGTCCCTTGGTGGTCAGTGCACTTCCACAGGGGGAGTGCTGCTCAGCCAGAAGCCAGCACAGTGGCAGTAGCAGGAGCCTCTCCCACCTCCACAACAGTGCTAAGGTTGTCCGACTAACGACTTAGGCCCACTCCCCATGGGCTCCCAGACTGCCAGAGGGATGTTTGACTGCCAGCTTAGGCCTGATCCCCCATGGAGCGGGCCTAAGCCAGCAGGTGGACATCCCCAGAGGGGTCCTGGACTGGGAGAGGGTGCAGGCTAGGCTGAGGGACTGCCCCAAGTGCAAGAATTTTTGTGTATAGGGCCTCTAGTTATAATAATAAAATTAATATTTTATTATGTTTGAATAAACCACCATTATTAGAAAGAATAAAATAATATGAAATACAACATTCAGCAAAATATATTTTTAATTGATTTTAGAGAGAGAGGAAGGGAGAGAGAAGAGAGAGAGAGAAAGAAACATTGATGTACAAGCCCCGACCAGAATCAAAACCTAAACCTTGGTATGTGCCCCGACCAGGAATCGAATCAGTAACCCTTCGGTGCACAGGATGACACCCAACCAACTGAGCCATATTGGCCATGGTAAAAATATATTACTTTTAGTTCAATATTTGTGTCATCATTTTTTAAAGAATAGTTTATTGATGTTTAGAGAGAGGAGAAGGGAGAGCGAAAGAAAGAGAGAAACATCAGTGTGAGAGTGCAACATTGATTGACTGCCTTCTGCCAGTGATGGAACCTGCAACCCAGAAATGTGCACTTGACCAGGAATTGAACCAGCAACCTCCTGATACACAAGACTATGCCCCAACCAACTGAGCAACACCGGCCAGGGCTGTGTCATCATTTTTATAAAACATTAATCTATCCAAGTTGATAAGTTTAATTTTCCAACTTATTTTCTACTAATACTGTTTTCTTAATTACTTTTCTCTTAATCATATAAAGCATCTTTTAAACAGTCTTTGAGTAATTTAAGAGAGAGTGCAGTTTCATTCATTATTGAAGACTTTTTCATTTCCTCAATGTTATTCATCAGACCAACAAGAACAACGCAGTGGCAGTAAGCAACTCTAGCACTGGATGTGGTTTCTAAATACATTCCTCACTAATAGAAACAAGGGATCCTTGGAGAAACAACCGATTCAAGCTCTGGGGTAGGAATTGTTAAGATGGGGCTCGAATATTTGTTATGTCTAAAATTGAAGCCACTATAAAAGACTCCTGGGATCATGGCAAAGGATACAGAAACTATCTTAAAGGGGCTCTCCCTGTCCACGGTTGAGTCAATTTGAACACCAATGAAAAATAATAATCATAATAGATGAAATACATCCAACATATAAAAACCCAATAGCTCACATATGATAGTTTAAAAACAAATTAGTGATATTCTCTGGAGGTTGCTAGTGTACCAACTCCTGACAGGTCTACACCACCTGTCAACTTAAAATCACTAAAGGTAGAAACACAAGACATCATATCTTTTGTCTGACGTGATGCAATAGGAATGCACAATGAACTGCCTTTAAAAAAATGCTTGCCAAAATGAACCTGAATCGACTCAAGACTCTAGGTTTAAATACCTGTTTTCAGGAGACGTGGGGATACAGGAACATGTAGATGACGCCAGGAAAATACAATCAGTCAAATCTGGAATGTGAGAAATTCTATAGGACAAATGACCCAGTGTCTTTGTCAAATAAATGGCATAAAAAGGGGGTCATCATGGGGGAATGTAAGAAACTTCGAAGTATATTCTATTAGTCAGCTCAGTCTGCCATAACAAAATACCATAAACTTCAAGAACAAAACTTTACTTTCTCGCAGTTCTGGAGGCTGGAAGTCTGAGGTCAGGGTGCCCACAGGGTTGGGTCTCACAAGAACACTTCCCGGGTTGCAGATGGCCACCTTCTTGCTGTGTGCTCACTTGGTCTTTCCTTGGTGTATGCGCCTGGATGGAGAGATTGAGGTTAGGGCTTCAACACAGGGACTTGGGAGCTGGGGGAAAGGACACAATTCAGCGCACAGTATATATCAACCAGATGTCATGTGTGAATCTTGTTTGAAATCTGATTGCAACAAACCAGTTGTCAAAAGACATTTATGGGACAATCAGGGAAATCTTAATATCACCTTTCAGAATACTAGATAATGTTAATTTTTGTAGACTTGACAAAGATGTTCTGGTTATTTTTTTTAAAAAAAAACACAAAACATTCCTGATCTCTTAGAGGTGCACACAGAAGGATTTACCAGCTCTGACTGGGTAGCTCAGTTGCTTAGGGTGTCTTACTGACTCACCAAGGTTGTGGGTTCCATCCCCAGTCAGGGCACATACAAGCATCAACTAATGAGTGCATAAATAAGTGGAACAATAAATTGATGTTTCTCTCTCTCTCTCCCCTCTCTCAAATCGATAAATTTTTTTAAAGCATTTACCTTTGAAATTATGTACAGTCTGGGACTTGTTTTAACACATTACATAGAGGTGCCGGTGGAGGTGAGGAAAGAGGTGTACAGGAAACGAGATCATCCATATACATATCAATCACTATTGAAGCTTGTGATGCACACTTGGGTCATGTGAGCACACAGACAAAGGGCAGCTACCTACAAGCCAACAGATGAGGCCTCAAAATGGGACCCAGCTTGCTGGCACCTCGGTCTTGGACCTCTCAGCCCTCAGAACTGTGAGAAATAAATATTTGTTGTTTAAACCAGTCTGTGGTATTGTGTTATGGCAGCCTGAGCAGACTAATACAATGGCCCAGCCCATTTGACACATAAAATTAACCATCACACAGGCATTTATATTGTCTTGAATTTGCTTTAAAATACTAAAACCCAGCAGCAACAACAAAAACAGGGCAGATAGATGAAACATGATTGGCAAAATGTTGATAATTGTTAAAACTGGGTGATGGATAAGTGGAGTTTCATCACATTATTATGTGAAATTTTCTGTCATAATCGATTTAAAAGAAATATTCCAGAGACTATCATGTTCCAATCCAATAATGACAGGGAGAATTCGCACACCCTCTTTATACTTGGAATATGAATGTTTTAATAATGAAATTCTTTACTTTTGTCCAGCTCTGATCTGCAGCTTCCCTTTTTCTATTCAGCCAGCAAGTTCTCATTAAGATATGACTCAAGGACATAGAGTTCATTAAAATGATCATCATATCACATAGTGGGAGGAACACTGTCAAAAAATTCCGCCCCCTGCAGAGAGTGTCATTCAGGGTTTTCTGCAACTGAAACCGAATAGCTAATAGGGATGAAGACCTAGATAATGGGCCACATTAACATATAAATCCCTGTATGCATTTGTTATACTTCTCACACTTTGCCCAGTAAAAGAATATTTTCTCCTAAAATTGTATGTAAATGCAGGTATTTATATACAACTTCCTGCTGCTACCTTTCTGTTTTAGCTAAGTGAATGCTAACGGTGTCAGCAGTAAGAAAACAACCAGAACCAAAGCTGTTACTTAGGATCTTTGATTTTTTCCCCTTAAGTGTAACAGGAACCTTTTCATCTAATAAAAAATGCCCTTTGAAGGTTGAGCACTTTTATTATTTGAAGAATAGACATGTTCAGAAACCTCATACTCTACGTTAAAATTTGCAAATAAAACATCGTTACAGTTTCTCAGCACAGGCAGAACTGGGGCAGAGAGCATCATCCCCAAAAGGGGGAGTCTTCCACCTGCTCTGTCCCCCCACCACTCCATGGGTGTGGCCCAGACAGGCTGGAAAATGGGACTCAGCATAACTGCTTCTGAGTGAAAGTGGAAATTGGGATTTGGGGGGAGTTGTTTGGTAGGAAATCTTGACCCATATAATAAGAGCTTTGCCGTCCAAGGGCCCTGATTTGACATTTCAGCCCAAGATTCCGACCTCTGATTGTCCTTTTCTGTTCTGAGAGGCGTGGACTGGGAAAGGCGAGAGCCAAGCCTCTCCTGCAGGTCACGTCCGGTCAGCCTGCCCGGGCTCCGGGTCTTGCAGGCCTGACAGCAGCGCGTCTGAAACAGCGTTGAGTGGCTGGGGCTGCGTGACAGGCGAGGCAGACGACTCCCAGCACCTGCAGGTGTCCCTGCAGCTGAATAAAACAAAAACAATACAAGGGAAGGGGGGGGGGGGCGTCTATCATCTGAAAATACCATCCGAGAGGCACAGAAACTTCCCAGCCCCAGGCGGCTGAGCAGAAGCCACAGAAGGGTACTACCTGGAAAAGGAAGTGGGCACCAGGAGAGCAGATGAGCCTGGAGACGGAGAAACATGTATTTGGGTCAAACGCGGGCACGGCAGCCCTTAGGAGACAGGTGCTGGCAGAGCCTCATAAATAGCCTTTGGCTCACTGCCAGGGGAGCAGCATGTGTGCCAGGCCTACGAGGCCCGGCTGTGAGCACTGGGGTCGCCTGGGCCTGGCCACGCTGTGAGAAACCAGCAGGTTCTGAGAGGAGCCCGTGGGCACTGCCTGTGCGGAGCAGGCGGGATTCCCAGAAACCACGAGAGCAAGGGGAACTGGGCATATTCCCTTGGAAGGCTGGAGCCAGAGCTCCAGGGAGAAGCTGAGACAAAGTAGCGGCAATCCTCATTCTGCACCTTTTTACCACGAGTGCCCCTGAAGGAAGGGCCACTTCGGGGTGGGAGGGGAGGAAGAGCTACCCACCGTGCAGCAGCCAAAACACTGACTGGTGGAGAGAGGCCCACCTGAGGGGAAATGCAAGCACCGCTATCCGGGCAGCCTTAGGCTGGCACAGGGCTCAGGTTAGATGGCCTGACATCGCACAGCGCTTTCAAGTTGGCAAAGACCTTCCCCACACGGCAGCACATTTTGGTCTGACAACCACAGACTGGGGCAAGTTTTATTAATCCCCTGCTGTGAATGCAGAAACATCACTCAAAGAGTTTAAATGACAGTTACAATGTCACCCAGTTACCCAGTGACAGAGCTGGAATTCAAACCTCATCAATGGATTCCAAGTAAAATCCTTTCTCCAATAATCTATAATAATAAAAGCATAAGCCCTAAACGGTTTGGCTCAGTGGATGGAGTGTCAGCCTGCGGACCTGAGGGTCCCAGGTTCTATTCCAGTCAAGGGCATGTGCCTTGGTTGCAGGCACGTCCCCAGTGGGGAGTGTGCAGGGGGCAGCTGATCGATGTTTCTCTCTCACCAATCTTTCTAGCTCTCTATCCCTCTCCCTTCCTCTCTGTGAAAAATCAATAAAATATATTTTTTTAAAAAAATAAAAGCATAATATGCTAATTAGACCAGACGTCCTTCTAGATGTCCTGCCAGATGACCTTCTGTATGAAGCCAGGGCTGTGAGGGAAGCCCAAGTCCCAGGTGCCAGAGGGAAGCCAGTGCCAGCAGCCGGGGGAAGGAAGGCCTACTCTTGCATGATTTCATACACTGGGCCTCTAGTAAAATAATAATAATGGCTACTATTTATGGAGATTTCCTACCTATGTGCCATGCCCTATCCTACATGCTTTACACACTTAAATTTAGTTAACCCTCATGAAAACCCTATAAGGTCATGATATTATTATCCCCATTTTGGACCCAAGGAAAGCTGAGGCACAAGGAAGCTAAGTAATTGCCAAGGTCACACAGCTAGATCATGCTATTCAGTGCCTGCCTAAAACCTTGCTATTCATACTTCATTGCAAATCACAAACTCAAGCAGAAACAATGTACTAGGCAAATAAGGACCCAATTTAAATGTTTGGGAAATTCAGCATCAACAGTCATTTACCCTGAGGAGGGCACTGGTCCAGAGGCTCAGCCCACACCAGTGAGCTGCAGGTGTTTGCTGCTAGATCTGGGGACAGGCTCCACCAACACATTTTAATCTAAATGAGAAGGTTTGGTGAGAGTATCAGCCAGGGCCCTGGCAGGAAGCAGATGGCATACTCCAAAGTGTTTGAAAATCCTATATAATAAAAGCCTAATATGCAAATTTTCCTCTTGACAGAGAGTTCGACCAGGGGGCAGGGCTGGTGGCAGTGGCAGCAGGTGGCCGGGGAAGGGAGCCCCCCCACCCCCCCCCACCCCGGCTGGCAGCCAGCAGCTGCTAGGGACCCTCTAGTTCAGTGATAGCGAACCTTTTGAGCTTGGCGTGCCAGCATTTTGAAAAACCCTAACTTAACTCAGGTGCCATGTCACATATAGAAATTTTTTGATATTTGCAACCATAGTAAAACAAAAACATTTATTTTTGATATTTATTTTATATATTTAATTGCCATTTAACAAAGAAAAATCAACCAAAATAATGAGTTCGAGTGTCACCTCTGACATGCGTGTCATAGGTTCGCCATCACTGCTCTAGTAAGTTAATAAAGGGACTATTTACATAAGGGTGGGCAGGATTACAGGAAGTGACGAGGGGTGCTGAGACACCCAGAACCACCGAATGCCGGAAGCTGTTACCACCAGGACGGTAGAAGTAAAGGGAGGGAATGTGTTACCAAACGCAGTGAGCAGCTCCATCTCCCGGAGGTGCCCTCCGTTAGCACAGAGCCCCGCTTAGTGAGGCTGTCCAGAGGCAGCTCCCGGGCCACCATCAGGGCGAAGGACAGAGAATAAAGGGGTGGAGCAGGCAAGTGGAGAACACCCGGCAGGTGACCACCACCTCTCGTCCTGGGCCTGTCCACACCCAGCCGGCATTAACCGAAGCCAGACAGCGTTTGAGCTCCAATGGCCTCGAACAGAGCCAACGTGCTCTGGCTCGTGCTTCCTCCCCAAATGCAGCTGTTTGACGTAGACCAGATAGTTCAGGGAGCATCAGATCTCGTCTGTCTCTTTCCCAGGGACTGCCCTGGGTTCAATCAGCACCGCGGAGCCTGCCAGCCCAGTGACATACAGAGGCGAGTTCTTTCCCCCTTCATCAAGGATGAGTGAGCAGAATCCCAGAGCTGTCTCTCTTCTCTGCACCTGTCTTTTAACCCTAAGTGCTCTAACTTTTTACAACATTTTACTTCAAGGGGAAGGCAGCAACAAAGAGCAAATGACTTTCCAGGCCGGTTGTGCCCACCTAGGCGTGGGGCGGAGCGCGCTGTGGTTGTGTCTGCAGGTAGGTGGCAGGGAGGGGCTCCTGTGCCTCCCAAGCATCTTCGCCCAGGAAAGAGGGAAGGAAAGGGTGGGAGTCACAGGCAGAGCTCAGCGTGTTACCGTGGAAAGAGGAGAGGAAGGGTTTTCTCCTGAGAACCAGGAGAACTTGAAGAGAAGATGTACGGTAAGCTTCAAAACAAAAGCAGCCTCCAAGGCCTGAAACAAATACCCACACCGGAGGGACTCCTGTGTCAAGCACAGGCCGCAGCAGCCTGCCGGGGGGCGGGGGGAGGGGGTGGGCCTCCCCGCCCTTGGCCCGGCCTTTAGAAGATCCAGGATCTCACAACTCAAGTGACAGCTGCCCTGCAACCTCTAGGTGGGCAAAGGAGGGGGCAGGCTGGAAGAGGAGTGTTCATGCTGTATCCCTTTCTTAGTGGTAAAGTGGATTTTATTTAAATTGTGGGAAGAAGGGGGGCTTTCCTCCCCTGTTAGACTTGTCACTCAGCTTCATCTCCCAAGGCACCTGGAAGATCAGAATCTTAATAATGTTTGACAAGAACTGCTCTCAAGTGGAGAACAATTATACAACATGGCAAGTTAGGATGAAGCCCATATTGAAAGATGAGCAAGTCACAAATACACTGGAGTGTGGGGGAGGGTGGGGTGCGGAATCGTAAGTGGCCCAACCATGTTTCCTAGTCTGGTTCTTAAGGGTCCCAGGTGTTTCCCTTTACTCATTGTTTACACAAAGGATCCATGATAGTGATAATAAACAAACGAATGAATGAATGAACAAATGGATAGATGAATGAATGAATGAATGGAGCCACTTTAAAATGGAGCAGAGCTGCCATGCCAGAGGAACTGCATTACATGTCTTATGCCTCAAATCTTTGACATGTTAAACAGGGCAAAATAACCTTTGGATTGGGACCAAAGCAGCACTGTTTGTAAAGATAATAAGAAAGCAGTCATTATGACTACTGAACCTATGTCTACTGAACTGAAAAGTTTTTAATTGCTTAGAATTAACATCACTATGTTACATTATCTGCACACACGGAAATGCCTTCCTTCTATTGATGTAATTGTCCCCCTTCCCTTTCTCATAAATACCATTGTTTGTGTCTCCTAATTGGAACACTGCTATTTGGGTTTCTGCCTGAATCAGTACATTCTGAGTAGCTATTCTTATTGATCTTAAATAAATGCTTGTTGCCTCTTTCTTTGAAAGTCCTTTTATGTTTAGGTTAACACAAAAAGGTCACTATAAAATGCCCAGTGGCCATAGTCTGGGCTGCCCCACCTCCAGTATTGCTCTATTAATGACATGCCTATCAGCCTCATCACTCGGACCCTAAACCAGGAAGTCATCTTGGACTCTTCCCTTTCCTCCAACATGCAATATTCCACCAGTCATCAAGTCTGACTGAAAAGGCAAATAAAACATACTTATTGTGCAGCTATGATGTGCCGAGCACAATCAAGGTAGTGAGGGATTATAGGCCTAAGGCCCTCACAGCCCAGGAGTTTGCAATCTTATCAGATAGGACAATAATCAATATATAAACAAATAAAATAATCTCAGGTTATGTGTGAAGCTGCTTTTGTCTGTTAGGCAAAAGAAACTGGCTTAATTGTAGTTGTGGAGAAGACTTCAGAGGTTCATGATTAGTGGCTGAGACTGTCATCAAGGACCCAGGTTCTTCCCATCTCTCTGCTCTGCCTTCTTGTTTTGCTTTGTACTAAGGCCAGAAGCAAGGTGGCTGCAGCAGCTCCCGGCACCGCCTTCAGACATTACCAAGGCCAGCGGGAGCAGAGGGGCCCTCTCTTCCTGTGGCTCTCCAAGGAGGGCGGCACTAACTTCCTGTCATGTTTCATTAGCTACAATTGGGTCACCTGCCCATTCCAGAACCAAAGACTAGCAGAGGGACTGGGATTGCCTTTAGAACAAACAGGATGGAGTCTCTCCCCCAAGGGGGTGTGGGGGAAGGTGATATCTGAACAAAACTAAGGTTCTTTTAAGGAGGAAGAAGAGGGGAACAAATTCTGGGCTGGCAGTCAACAGTGTTGACAATAATTTTAAAAGGGCATTAAAAATAAGATGGGGGCTGGCCGGTGTTGCTCAGTGGTTGAGCATCAACCCATGAATCAGGAGGTCAAGATTCAATTTCCTGTCAGGCACATGCCTGGGGTGCAGGCTCAATCCCCAGTGGGGGGCGTGCAGGAGGCAGCCAATGGATGATTCTCTCTCATCATCAATGTTTCTATCTCTCTCTCTCTCTCCCTTCCTCTCTGAAAAGCTGCCAGCCTTCCCGCCCTCAGTCCATGAAACCATTTTTCATATTGCCCCAATGAATCTGCTGAAAATGCAGCTCTGCTCATGTCATTTTCTTCCTGTAGCTCCTATTTCATATGGGATAAAAAGACAAACTTTTTGGCATGATGTGATAATTGAGTACTTATAATTGAGTACTTACTGCATGCAAAGTAGTATTCTACGCACTTTCTATTGTGTTTTTACTTCACCTCTCAGGATAGCCCTGTGATGATAATGCTTTTATAGCTCCATGTGTAGACAGGTGATCAGGCACTGGGATGTTAAATAGCGTGTCCCTATTTACTACTCCAACACGTGATCACAAACGTATTACCAGCACAAATTGATTATCTTACCGTTTTGAAGGTCAGAAGTCTGAAGTCCATTTCCAGTCAAGATGCCTGCTGAGCGGCGTTCCTGCTGGAGGCTCTGCATTTTTTTGCCTCTTGTACCTTCCAGGGCAGCGGTTCTCAACCTTCCTAATGCCGCGACCCTTTAATACAGTTCCTCATGTTGAGGTGACCCCCAACCATAAAATTATTTTCGTTGCTACTTCATAACTGTAATTTTGCTACTGTTATGAATCATAATGTAAATATCTGATATGCAGGATGTATTTTCATTTTACAAATTGAACATAATTAAAGCATAGTGATTAATCACAAAAACAATATGTAATTATATATGTGTTTTCCAATGGTCTTAGGCGACCCCTGTGAAAGGGTCGTTCGACCCCCAAAAGGGTCGCGACCCACAGGTTGAGAACCGCTGTTCTAGAGGCTGCCTGTATTCCTTGCCACGTGGCCGTGTCGCTCGACCTGTTTCCATCCTCACGTTTCCTTCCCTCCTTTCTGGTTTCCTGCCTCCTCCCATAAGGACTGTTGTGATTACATTGGGCTCACTCAGATAATCCAGGATAATACCCCCAGCTCAAGACCCTTAATCACATCTGCAAAGTCCCCTTTGGCGTGTAAGGTAACATAGTCACAGGATACAGAGAGTAAGAGAGGGACATCTGTAGGAAGCCTTATTTATTCTGTCTACCACTCCCAAGGTCAGATGGCAAGGAAGTAGTAGAACCAAGGTTTGAATTCAGGCTCTGCAGCTCCCAGAAGAGGCCAGGCCCTGCCTCCAAATCTGACCGTCTTGTCTTCTACCCGGAAGACCTCTTCTGCGTATCCCAGCCCCTCACATGCTAATTACCGCTGAACCTCAGGACCCAGCTCACAGGGATCTCTCTGGGAAGCTTTCCTTGACAGCATTTTCCCTATCCTCCACCCCTGCACCCCTCCTCTGGCTGGATGTCCCTCCTCTGTGCTCCCGCGTGCCAGAGCTCACTACTAAAATAACACACAACTCTGAATGTGAATTGGCTTCGCATAGAGTGCATGGAGCTCAGGCAAACTGGTTGGTGGTTGGTTGGTTGGTTGGTTGGTTGGTTGAATAAATTGGCTGAAGGTAAGACATTTGAAAGAAGATAAAATATTTTAAAAGCTAATATGTATTAGGGAAGAAGGCTTTTTGGGCAATAGTCTTTTGTAATCTGTTTGAGGATTGAAGTACATTTTGGGGTTTGGAATACCTTATAATTTTTAAATTCATTGATTGACAAGAGAGAGAGAGAGAGAGAGAGAGAAACATCAATTTGTTGTTCTGCTTATTTATTTCTTCATTTATTGGTTCATTCTTGTATGTGCCCTGACTGGAGATGGAACCCAAAACCTTGGTGTATCAGGATGAGGCTCTAAGCAACTGAGTTACCCGGCCAGGGCTGGGATACCTTATACTTTTAAGAACCAAAGGGATCGGTGTAGGGCTCAGAGAAAGAGGCAGGTAAGTGGCCCTCTCCTGTTGCTCTAGCTTTCTAGCTCAGTCATCAGGTGGGATAGGAAATGAGGAAATGAGTTTCAGGACAGGAGATGGATTCTAGTCTAAAGAGTGCGCACGTGGTTGTGGGTCTCTCTCAGGGACAGCGGTGTGATGGATGAGGCACAGGGTGAGTGTCAACCCTTTAACCACTCCCTGATTTGTGGATGTCCAGTTCATTAGAGCTTAGAATCTGAAGCCCACATCACACACACACACACACACACACACACACACTGGGGGGAATAAAATTAAATGTG
This sequence comes from Myotis daubentonii, assembly GCF_963259705.1. Taxonomy (NCBI): domain Eukaryota; kingdom Metazoa; phylum Chordata; class Mammalia; order Chiroptera; family Vespertilionidae; genus Myotis; species Myotis daubentonii. The sequence goes on from NC_081842.1 coordinate 136,441,942, forward strand.
TAGCCACAGTCACAAATCTAGTAAGTACTAGAACCAGGTTTGGAACCCACACTGTCTGGGTTCAATAATGTGTGCTTAACACTGCATCATGCCATCCGTCAAATACCAATTGTGCTTTACGTATCTATTTTAAGTTTTCTTTTTAAAAAAATGTATCTTTATTGTTGAAAGTATTACAGATGCTCCCTTTCCCCCCCCATTGACCCCCTCCACCCCGTACCTCCCCTTAAAACTTCACAACACTATTATCTGTTTCCATGGGTGATGCATATATGCATATAACTTCTTTGTTTAATCTCTCCCCACCCACCCACCCACGTCTTCCCTCTGAGATTTGACAGTCTGTTCCATGCTTCTATGTCTCTGGATCTATTTTGTTCATCAGTTTATTTTGTTCATTAGATTCCACATATGAGTGAGATCATGTGATACTTGTCTTTCTCTGACTGGTCTTTAATGAAATTACTTTGGAAAAGAAAGCAAATATTTGGAGACTTTGGAGCCTGGCCTAGTGGGCAGCCATGTCACAGAAAGAAATAAAGTCTAGGAGAAGAGAGGGTGAAAGAAGGGGTGAGAATGAATTTCAAAGGGCATGTCTCAAAACCAGATGTCAGGAGGGTGAGCGTAGCACTAGGCCAATGAGCCATTGTCAGGACCATTTGTTTTCTAAATGACTTTGCTTCTCAAAATCTGCAATGATCATTCACTGAGGATTATGATTTTTACCAAGGAAAAAGGAATCTTAAATGTAAAAGAAATTTTATGTTATAACTCAAACTAATTCAATGCTGTGCACAAGACACAGAATGACTTCTCACCCAAAAGGGCATATTTATTTCAAGTGTGCCATTTGCTAATGAATCAGTCAGGGGTCCTAAAAGGCCCTGCCTAATATTCTGAATTGTGTTTTTATCTAATAAAAAAAATATAAAACCCTTCTGTTTCCCTGTTTCTAGGGAAGCTAAAATGCCAACATAGCTCAATATAAACCATGCTCCCCTAAGCAAACCAACATACACTTTTGTTGAATAATAAATGGACTAGGGATTTAATTCTTATTTCCCCAAAAGAGGTATTAATATATATTGACTAGCATGTGTGCACAGTTCAACTCTGCTTACCCAGCCATAGGCAGGTCCCTGAGATAAGCCAAAGCCTTAGCATGGTGGAGAGTATTGGCAATTTTCCAAGGGTAGCCTTTTTCTACCAACATGAAGCTCTGCATTCATAACATTTTTGCTATGTCTTGCTTAAACATAACAATAACACCTAAAACATTGAGGGTCCAGCCCATCATTTTACAGATGAGGAAGTTAGGGTGAGGGAGATGCATAACTTGAGGTCCTTGAGTTTGGGGCAGAGACCCAGGCTGGGGGGGTGGGTTTGGCAAGCTTCAAGATAATAAAGAGAGGAGGCAACCAGAAACAGCAACGTTGAAGGGTAAACAGAGGAGAGAACAGTAAAGAGGCTCTGGGAGTGCTCCTAAACATCGAAGGAGAGAGAGAGAGAGAGAGAGAGAGAGAGAGAGAGAGAGAGAGAGAGAGAGAGAGACCAAGGTCTGGGAACCAGATGAAGAAAACAGTCAAAGCAGCAGTCATCCTGTCACAAAGCTGCACAGGAGTCAAGAAGGAGAAGAGCTGAAAAATCCCATGGATGTGGCGACTGGAGGCCATCGGTGACCTTTGGCAGAGCTTTCAGCTGAGTTTTGGGGACAGAATCAGATTTCAGGCGCTCCATGAGGGGTGGGAGGTGAGTGGAGACACACTTGGGGGCTTCCTTTGGGAAGTTGGCTGTAAGAAGAGAGGAGAGAGGGTGCTGTAGCTGGGCAGGTCTCAGGTGGGGGGAGACATGTCTTCATGCTCCTGACCTTTGGAGACAGGCAGTGAAGAGGGAAGACTAGAAGTATGGGAGAGATGAGGACTAACCATCAGAGCCACGGAAGGAGACAGGAAGAGTTCCCTCCTCATTAGACACCCAGCTTGGCATACCAGCCAGAGGGACCTGGTGTGGAACGTCCCACTTCCAATGACAGGAGAATTCACTAAAATCTCAGTTGATTGAAATGCCCAGAGAGGACTAACTTAGTGCTCCCCCAGTTTGTGATCTGAAAGGCTAGGGAGACCCCATGTCTCCCTAAACTACCCTGGCCAAGGTGCCCTGGTGCTGGCAATTTTCATTTTTCTGTGTCAGAAAAACACTACAGGTATGAGGAAATTTTTTCTAAACCAAGTCTATCAAAGAATACATTCTGGTCCTAATAAATGACCACAGAGGCGTCCCTAATGGTTCTTAATTTGGCATTTTGATCACAACCACTAATCTATTTGGAGGTAATTTATTCTCTCTGGAAACTGGCTGAAGTCATTGATTCAGCCATTATTCAATGGTTGTTATCGTTGTTTTACATGAAGATGGTTAATAGGCCCTGCCTGTTACCCCAAAACTACAATAACTGGATGTTCTTTCTTGGTCCAGAAGGGAATAAAATCCAGCACACTGGAGGGAGCGGGGGCAGGTCAGAAGGTTCCCAGGTGTCTCCAAAGTGGCTCACAGACTTAGCGCCCTGAATATAGAGTCACTTGGAGAAAAAATATTTTTTTTTTTAAATTAAGGGAGAAAAGTAGAGATAGAAACATCATTGAGAGAGGAACATCGATTAGCTGCCTCCTGCACGCCCCCTATTGGGGATTGAGCCTGCAACCCAGGCATGTGCCCTGTCAGGGAATCAAACCAGTGACCTCTTGCTTTATGGGTTGCCGCTCAATCACTGAGCCACACCAGCTGGACTGGAGAGATTTTTAAAAACAGTGGTGCCTGGGCACCCTCTCCAGAGATTCTGACCCAAGTGATCAACAGAGGACCTGAGCAGTTTATTAAGGTGTCCAGGTGAGTCTACTATGCAGCCAGGATGGAGAATCTGTGGCCTAAACCTGGTCCCTTCATTAAATCAGTCCAGGCCAATGAACCAACCTTGAGTCTTACCTCTTCCACATCCTCCAATTTTCTACCGTGGCCTTCTGCCGCCAATGATTATAGGGTGAGGAGAAACTCCACTTTGTTTCCCTGCTAATTTACCTGGGAAGTAAAACCAGCACCACCCTTTTCCCCCTTCTATTGAATGTATTGGGGTGACACTGGTTAACAAAATTATACAGGTTTCAGGTGCACAATGCTACAAGACATCTTCTGTACACTGTATTGTGTGTTCACCACCCAAGTCAAGTCTTTGTCTATCACCATTTATCCCACCCACAACCTCCTCCGTCTCTCCACCGCCCCCACCCCCCCCCCCACCCCCGCCGCCCCAACGCCTGCAATCACCAAGCTTTTGTCCGTGTCCACGAAACCAGCACTACCTTAAACCATCAGCCATTTATAACTTTGTGCTTTGACCCCTTCCTTACCTTTAGGGCACCAACCCTTTGGGAAGGTAACTGGTCAGATTTCTGATGGCAAGAGAAGTGCAGAAAAAGGTAAGGAACAACAGAAAATCAACTCAATTCCTTCATCTGAACCATTGTCCCAATTCTCTGAATTCCACAGAAAGTTCCCATTCTGCTCATACGCCATCCTCTGTGGTACAGTTAGCTAAGCCTGCAGTGGGAGAGGGGCCTTGAACAACTCAGGCATGTAGCGGTCTCCAAAAATGGGAGGCTGTCAGGGAGGGCGAATGAAGAGAAAGATACATTTGTTGGGGTGGTGAGGCGTGCAGAAATTTGAGGAAGTTCACACCCTAGGCAGTAAATCAATCCTCTGTCAGCCACATGAACCTTAAGAGAAGTTAAATAGCTTTCCCGAGGCTTCAAAGTGGATGCCAGGTGTCTGTGAATCTACAGTTGGTTTATTTTCTCTGAGTGGTGTTGGCATCATGTTGAAATAGGCCCACAGTTGCTTATTTGAAACCGCTGGGGCCAGAGTGGCTTGGAATTTAAATTTTGGGGGGGGATTTTAAAAAAGTAAAACATTAATATGTCTGCAGCAAAACTTACTAATATTTTTACCAAAGAGGTCACGAAAGCTCAGATCAGCTTTTATCAATCAGGCCAGGTTGTACCACCAAATTTAGGATTCAGAGCTGTTTGGAATTTGGTAATTGCAGATAAAGGACTGTGGAGATGAATGTCAAGGGAAAGAATTGTATGTAGCAACAAACATTTATTGGAGAGTACATATTTGCCAGACATTCTGCAATGCTCTAGACAGGCATAACCTTCACAATAACCTTGTGAGATAAGTACTATTTCTATACTTATTCTAAAAATCAGGAAACTGAGGCATGGAAGTGTGGATGAAAAATGGCTCTAGGAAAGTGACCTCACCGGGTGGCGATCTGATCATAAATCCTGAGCGAGGCAGGTCATGCGGGTGGTCACCCCAGGCATATAACTTCTTTAGTAAAAGGTTTATCTTTGCCTTAAGCAAGGCCTGCCCATTATTTTTTGTGCATCTAAGCTAACACATCTTTGAAATAACATCTCAAGAGGATGTTACCATTATAATAAACCTGGTTATTATTTAACTGGGAAGGAACAAAGGGACTGGATATTAGATGCATGACCAGTCAGGCCTGAGTGACATGAGAATAAAAACTATTAATTCTCCTGGGGGGACCTCTGGAAATGCTGATTCTAGGGGTACCCCAATCTTGTTAACTATCTTGTAATCCAATCCTTGCCTTTCTTTCTCCCACCTTCCTGTACTCTACCTTACGTCCTCGCCTTAATTCCAAATGCATAAAAGAAACTGCAAGCTGCCATTCTCTGGAGCATTTGAGATCTTGCTTCCCAGCCACTGTGGTCAGTTCAGCTCAAATAAAATCTTATTAAAAATTGTGGAACTGTACACTTGAAACCTATGTAATTTTATTGACCAATGTAACCCCAATAAATTCAATACAAAAATTCATTACATGTTTGAATGTTCTTACATTGACAGATGGGTTGAGTAACTTGCCTAGTCACCTGTCTAATAAATGCATTCATTTGTTCAGTCCCCGTTTAAATTAACATCTTATAGAGAAAAATTTTTAGAGAATATATATTTTTTTTATTTTAGTGAATGGTAGACTATTTCCAGAATGACTGGCTGAGCACTGGGCCCTGGTCTGAAAGTGTAACAGAGTGAAATGCTCTCTCTGACTCTATCTCAATTCCAGCCTGCATTTCTCCCATGGTCTTCAGGAAGTAGCTCCTGCTATAGATGTGCTATTACAGGAATTATGCTTGAGGCTTGAGCTTTTGGCAAGGATTTGAAGGAGCCTCAAAACCAGTCTCAGATCAGCAGGGCTCAAGAGACTTGGGAACCAAGAGATTTGGAGATTTCATGCTCTTCCTTGGATCCTTGTTGATGCCTAGATGTCACACACCTCTTGCCTTACCCGTTTTCCCTTCCCTTGACATAAAAGAAGCCTGAATTCTGGGCTCTCTTAAAATGGATTTGTGGAAGCTGTAAGTGCCCCCACTCCACCCCACCCCACCCCACCCTCATCTTCTTAAGCAGGCGCCTTCTCGATTAATAAAACTTTACTTACTCCAAACTCAGACATTTTCAATATTGGCCTTTTGAAGCATCTGCACACGAACCTTAAGCCTGTAACAAAATGCATTCATTTGCTGCTTGTTGAACACCCACAAAGTTCTGGCATGTTATCAGCATTAGATCCACTTCTGATAAAGCAGAACAGTGTGTGAACTTCCACGAATGCAGTGTTGTAAAATGAAGGGTGGACAGTTGAGGAAGGCTCTTCCTTGGTGATGAGACTCCACGTGTCCATGGCAGAACCTGCCATGCACAGTGTGTTCTGCCTCATGTACAACTCAGCTTCCTCTGGAATGATAACCTTTGCCTTCCTAAGTAAGCTACTAAAACTCATGCGTGGTCCTACTGCTGTTCCCACTACTGTTTTTTCAGGATACACTTTACTGTCAAAGATTTATCAGAAAAGTATCAATGTTCTAATAATTATTGAACTAGAGAGTCTTGAACTTTACACAACCATTTAAAATTCTGAAAGAAAAATGTACTTTGTTACCCTGAATGGTTTGGCTCAGTGGATAGAGCGTCGGCCTGCAGACTGAAGGGTCCCAGGTTCGATTCTGGTCAAGGATATGTATCTTGGTTGCGAGCACATCCCCAGTAGGGGGTGAGCAGAAGGCAGCTGGTCGATGTTTCTCTCTCATTGATGTTTCTAACTCTCTGTCCCTCTCCCTTCCTCTCTGTAAAAAATCAATAAAATATGTTTTTAAAAATGTACTTTGTTAATCTTTTTTTTTCCTTTTAGAACTGAAAATTATTGTGCAAATAGTATAAATAAAATAGAGCATATAAATAATGCCAGGTACCATGCATGTATTTTGTGATTAACTGAATTTTTTTATTTCAGAAAAGTAGAAAATTGTCCTTTTTCCATAAATGTGTTTTTTTTTAATATTGGTTGTTATCTTAAGAGTTATTTTATTAGGCTTAGGTAATAAAATTATCCAGATAACAAGATCCAAAGGGAAGAAAGGTTTATTCATGAAAAAAATCTATGGGCAACTTTGAACAAATTTATTCTTAAAAAAATAATGATGCGTCCTTATGCTGAGTTGGCTTGCCCTACAATATGGTCTACTACTTCTTCACAAGGCTCCCTCTGGTGCTTAATAAAATCCAACTTTCCCCAGCTCTTTTCTAATTATCCTAAAAAGTTATCTATTGACGCCTCACAAATTATTTAAAAAGCTAGAACATTTGACCACACTTTGAAAAATATTGAGTACATAGTACTTTCTCAACAAATGTTTGTGGAATGCATTGGGATATTCCTATCAACCTCACATCATAAACCAAGCAATGAAGGCAGGCAGACGTAATTTAACTTTCATCTACTGGCTATGCGACCTTGGACAAGTCACATTACTTTCTTTATTCATTCAACAAATATTCGTTGACTGTTAATCCATGTCAGGCACCATCCCTTTCCCCTCCCATATTGGTGCAGGGGACACAATAGTTGGGAGGCAGGTATGGTTCTTGCCTTCATGAATCTCACAAACTGAGAGGTCCTCCAACTTGGTGTGCATCAGAATCACCCAGGAGACTTGCTTAAAAAGAAAAAGGTTGCTGGGCCCAATGGGCAGAGTTTCTGATTCAGTGGGGTAGGGATGAAGAATTTGCATTTCTAACAAGTTTTCAGGGGATGGTGCTGCAGCAAGCCTGGGGCGCCACTGCCAGAGCCACTCCTCTAAGAGGAATACAGCCCCAGGAGCATAAGGGCTATGAGAAGCAGTCCATGGGGATAGAGGAAGCTTCCCCAGACACAGCATATTTAACCAATTCAAAGACCTTAACATCTCTGAGATTGGGATACAGTAATCATTGACCATTCTTTTCACTCTTTAAAATCTCCAAAATCAAAATCATTTGCTGAAATACTGCCACAACATTTAGTTAGACAGAACCTCATGTATGAAGTTCTGGAAAACATGAAGCATGTAAAAAAAAACACACACACACAAAAGAATTTCGATATGGTTGGCAGATATTCTCCTTGAGGGAGAGAAGACTGAGAATTAAGAAGAGTGGGGCCGGGCCACAAAGCTTTCCTGTTCTTCCTGCTTACACTGCAGGCCAGTGGTTCCCAAAGTATGTCCCAGACCTGAGAACTTGTTAGAAATGGGAATTCCCTGGGCCCCACCCCAGGCCTCCTTGATCAGAGACTCTAGGGGTGGGATCCAGCAATGTGGGAGTTAACAAGCCCTCCAGCTGATGACACTGAAGTTTGTCTTCTTAAGTATCTGACTTGGGAACAGAAACCAGTGTATGTAGAACAGTATAACTCTAGTCTCAGCACTCCCTTGCTTAAAATCCTCTAACATTCCCCAGTAACTGCTTAGTAGGCAGAGGGCTGACCCTTGTGCGTTCAAGTCTAAAGTTCAAATTCCTTAGAATAATTTAAAAAGAAATTACAGTCTTCCCCAATTTCTTCTATTCAGTTTCAATTGGAGGGGTTCTTGGTGCCTGGGTAGATGGAGGAGCTCCTGGACTAATTGTGTTCCTTCATGATGTGAAAGAAAAGTGGGCTTTGCAATAAAACTGACAAGCTGGTGGGGGGAGGGCAGGGAGGGAGAGGGAGACACATGGCGAGCCTGACAGGTTCGGTGACCAAAGGTAACCACATAGGATGGTCTGATCATAAATTCCTAACTACACAGCCCATGGTGGGTCGTCACATCTCAGGCCTATAGCTTCCTTAGCAAAGGTCTATCTTTAAGTGAGCTCTGTCCATTGTTCTTATGCATCTAGGATAACATGCCTTTGAAATGTCAGAGTGATTTTCTTTTCTAGACCTCTCAAAGGCGCAACTGCAGGCAACAGAGCACAGAACCCTTCATTGTTATCTCCCATCTCCATGTGCTGCCATTGTTAATTATTAACTATTCTGTACCCATCAATGTAAAAGAAATATGTGTTCCTCCATTTGGCTTATCACCTAATCCTAGAAATTTCCCCGATATGCTTTCTCCCACCTCCTTAACCTATCACCCATGGATTTCATGAACCTTCCTAACGTCTTCTCCTTTGATTCTAACATATAAAAGGAACTGCAAAATTGCCATTCTCCAGACCATTTCTCAATCTGTTAAGATCTTGCTTTCAGGCATGCACTCAAAATTTGGCTCAAACAAACTCTTATAAAATTTTTTCTATATTTGAATGTTCATGAGGTCCAAAATGTCACCCATCACACCACTTTTCAGAAAATTCAAGGTGTTCACTGAGGTAAACTGCCGGGGTTGACCGGCAGACCCTGAACGATGGATGAATTATTACCCTGACACATGTTTCTGTGAAAGAGAAGCTAAGGGGCTAGTTGGCATAAGGAGCCAAAAAAGCCCTGATTGCCTGCCTCCTTAGGCTTTTATTGTAACAACAGCTTGACCTAAAATTAACCTCTAGATACAATCAGCAGGGTAAGTATCCTTGAGAAAGCACATGCTTCTACAAGCTCAGGTCTAAAAGACTAAACAGAGACCTTGGCAAAACACCCAGGGCTCAGACTTGTTTGGAAAAGTCAAGGTAGGGGCTGCTGCCTTTGGCAAGGTCTCCCCAAAGGCCTCCAACCTTTCAGAGAATCCTCCTTACAGACATTCCAACCAAGTCCCATGCTTCCCCACAGTAAACCTGGCCCCACAGCTACTCATTGGCAAAACGAAACCACCACCACCAACAACAACAACAACAAAAGCCAAACTCTGGCCTTTAGAGCAGTTACTCAGGCAAATATTATGTTCCAGACACCAGTACCTTGATGATGCTAAAGATGACAATAGCTGAGAGAGGACAGAGGAACTGTGGTGTCCGCTTCACCAGGGAAAAACTAGTCAGGCCCGGTTATCCAGAATCTACAATTTGCATACTCATGGTTCTTCCAGAGACTATTCCTACCAAGAAATTAATTACAGCACTCTGTTTACCATTGCAGGGGCGTGGGTGGAGGGTTCTCCTGTGTGCCTACTGTTTCCCTTCAAAGAGTAGTGTAGGGGTTCAGAATAAGCTGCCCCACTATGTGCCTCCATGGTATGCAGATTACTTTGAGCTAAAGGCAGCCAAGACCCTACAGGCTCAAAAGAAACTTCTGCTCCACACTTAACTCTCTAGAATAATTAAATTAAGAGCCTGGCCCACAATAAGAGTTATCACCAGCAGCCACATTTTACCTATCCGTATGGCAGGGCAAACTCCTGATTACTGAACATGTGCTCTTCCTGCAATTACCTTCTGAGCCCCAAGGTGCCTTAGCTCATCCCTAATTTAGAATGTCTTATAGACCTTATTTTCTCTTTCTGTCTCTGAACCTCTTATACCTGGAGTCTCTGGCTCTCTCATGTATTCATGTAATGGGGTGACCTGTGGAGACAACCACCAGGGACTCAGATCAAAATTTAAGAGCCTTTATTAAGCTGGCCAGCAACTACAGTTACAGCACCCTGCAGAAGCAGAGGCTGAACTGCAGTCTCGACTACAGGAGTTACAGCGTTTTTATTTGCAAAAACCACAAAGTTAGTTACAAAGCCTTGTTTACACAATTTGTTCCCGGCACAGTACAGTATCAGTACAGTGACTACCTTCCTATTTATGTGTTCTAGGACAGCGTGCCCTGCCTGGCCAAAGCGCCAGATATGCAGCCCAGCACCTCCGGGCCTTCTGAGAAAGAAGGCCTGTGTGCTGGGAAGGGGCCATGAGACCACATCCCAAGGCCTGGCCTGGTGTCAGCACTAACAACTCAATTTAGGACATAGTTTACGGCCTCTCTGGAATGGGAGTAGTCCTATTTTCCTTATTATTTAAGACAGAAGCCAGAATAGCAGGGTTAAAATTTCAAACAGCAGTTTTTATATAAGATGGATACTTCATGCAGAGTTCCCATACTTATGTATGTAATTAAATTTGGTTGTTTTCTCCTGTTAAGTTGCCTCACATCTATTTGAGGATTAGAACAGAACCTGGAGGGCAGAGGAGTCTTCTTCCCCATAGGAGCATTGAAGACATCCCTACTTTCTTCCCAAGTTTAGAAATTTGCAGCAGCCTAATCATTACATCCTATTCATATCTCTTTTTTTTTGGTTTCTTTCTGGTTTATTGAAGAATTCTAAACTGTGATTTCGCCCTTTGAGTCTTGATCATTTAAAGCTAGAAGTGAATACACAAATGCTCTGTACACATGGGACCTGCCTGTATTTTAAAGCTCTGACTTGCAGACCTGGCTGAAAAACACCATGACAGCAGCAAATGATTGTTACAGCCATAATGATTAAAAGTTCTTTTCTTCATAATTCGGTGCTTTTCACCTTTAGTGCACAATAGAATCACCTGGGAAGCTTAAAAAGAAAAAAGAAAAAAAACAATACCTGGGCTCCACTCCAGATAAATTAAATTCAATCAAAATTTGGGGGATGAGGGTGGGTGAGGAGTCGAAGGATCTGGGCATCTGTTTAATACGTTTCCCCAGGCAGATTTAGTGTGCTGCCAGGGTTAAGAACCATGTGACTTGCTGACGCCTTGTGCAGTCACTGGTTCCTCTACGCATCACTATTCCTTGGTTTACCTCCTCATTTTGATTAAATACATCCTCCAGCAGCCTTTTAGGAAAGGTGTACAGGATGTAAGTTTTCTGAGTCTTAAAATGTCTGAAATGTCTTTTATTTGGTTCTCACCCTTCACTAAAGTATGATGAACGAATAGTTAACTATATGAGCTAATACACTAAGAGTTTGCCTGTGCACAGAAGTTTATGTTACCATAATGATCCCTCAGAATTTTGAAAAACTGCTCAGGGACCCTGAGTTTTTCTTGGAGATTCTTAGAGTATCCTATAAAGCTATTGAGGAGCCTCCTGCTTTTCTAATTCTCATTCAGTCAACTGGGATCTATTATTTTTCTCTGGAAAGTTTAATCTTCTTTATCTGTGGTGTTTAGAAATTAAGCCTGAGGAAGGGAAGGGAGAGGAAAAAAGAGAGGGAGAGAGATTATGTTTATATATTGTATTGGAATATACTGGGCCATTTCAGTGAGGAGACTCATGTCAAATGTTTTAAAAATTATTTTCTTAATAATTCCCTTCTCTCCATTTTCTCTATGTTCATTTTCTGGACTCCTACTTGTTGATCACTTGACCTCCGGATTTGATATTTCAGACATTTTTTTCACTCTCAAATTTTCCGTCCCCCCCACCCCCAAGATATCTTTGACTGTTTTCCAACCATATCACCAAATTTCTTATTTCAGACAACACAATTTCTTTTTGATGCTATTTAAATAAACACAACAAAAATTTTTCTAGAACCCCGCCGCGGGGGCGAGCGCGGAGGCGCCTTCTAGGAACCCGCTGCACGCGCGAATCTTCACTGTTGTGGGCGGCGGGGCTACTTCTTCATAGACATAAAAAAATCAGTATTTGTTTGGAAACGAAGCATCACTTAAAATCCTCTCCAACTCCTAATTCCAAAGAATTGATAACATCCTCTGATCAAGAAGAGAAGTGACTGACTGTGTTAAAAGTATTCTGGCACTGGTCCCGTTTTTTCCCTCCCTACATTTGAAGAAACATGGAGAAATGGTACTTGATGACAACTGTGGTCTTAATAGGACTAACAGTACGGTGGACAGTATCTCTTAATTCTTATTCAGGGTAGAGAAGGCATGTTATTAGATTGAAAGGAAGAGCTCAGTGGAGAAGAAGATTGGGAGTGATGTGAGAGAAAGGGAGGGAGAATTGATGGAGTGTGGACCAGGAGATTGGAGATGGGATTAAATTTAACCCTGTGCTAAAAAAAAAAAACCCTATGTTTGGTGATTATGAAGCTCAGAGACACTGGCAAGAAATCACTTTTAATTGACCAATCAAACAATGGTATTTTAACAGCAGTGATAACAATTTACTGTATTGGGGATTGGACTATCCACCTCTTACAGCTTATCATAGTCTTTTATGTGCATATGTGGCAAAGGTTATAAATCCAGATTGGATTGCTCTCCATACCTCACGTGGATATGAGAGTCAGGCACACAAGCTCTTCATGCGTGCAACAGTGTTAATTGCTGATTTGCTGATTTACATACCTGCAGTGGTTTTGTACTGATGTTGTTTAAAAGAAATGTCAACTAAGAAAAAGGTTGCTAATGCATTATGCATATTGCTTATCCAGGCCTTATTCTTACTGACTATGGACATTTTCATATAATTCTGTTCGTGCTGTTAGTTAAGCTGGCGTGCACTGTTGTGATTTCCTTCGTTCCCTGCTGGCTGCCGTTTGTTACAGAAACGGAGCAAACCCTGCAGGTTCTAAGGAGGCTCTTCCCAGTGGATCGTGGATTATTTGAGGATAAAGGAGCCAATATTTGGTGTAGCCTAAGCGTCTTTCTGAAGATCAAGAATATTTTGCCACATCATACCCAGATAAAAATCAGTTTTTGTTTTACATTTTTGAGTCTGCTTCCTGCATGTATAAAATTAATACTTCAGCCCTCTCCCAAAGGATTCAGATATACTCTGGTTACCTGTGCATTATCATTCTTTTTCTTTTCTCTCCAAGTACATGAAAAGTCCATTCTCTAAAAAAAAAAAGAAAGAAAGAAAGAAAATTTTTTTCTGGAAATATTCAAGCGTATTTTGACATTTATCTGGGAAAATAAACAACAAAAGCCCTTAATGTTCTAAGAGGTGATACATTGAGAGGGGACAAGCCTTGTCAGATATTAAAACATACACAAAGCCTTAGTAATAAAAACAATGTGGTATTATGCACAAAAAGACAAATAGAGCCTTGTAGCAGAATAGGAAGTCCAAAAACAGGTTCAATCTTATAAATAAATTTAATTCATGAAAAAGGTAACATTTCCAATCAGTATAGTAAAAATAGGCTTTTTAGAAAAAGATATTGCAGTAACTGGGAAGCTATTTGGAATAAGCTACAGTTGGATTCATACTTCACACCAGACTCAAAATGGACCAAAGTTTTAATGTAAAGAATTAAACTGTATAGCATACAAATATCTAATAGAAGAAAATAGGGGTGATGTTTTAAAACTAAGAAATAGAGAAGGCCTTCCTAATTATGACTAAAAATTCACAAATCTCCACAGAAAAGATTGATACATTTAACTACATAGAAAACAAGGAAACAAACAAAAATTTACATGGCAAAAATACCAAAAGAAAAATCAAAAGATAGAGTGGGAAAATATTTGTAAATTATATCACAAAGGGCTAATTTTTCTAATGCATATCAATGACCCTTACACATATGAAAATATGAACAACTTCACTTATAAAAAGAAAAATATAAATGTAAACTGCACCAGGATGCCATTTTTAACCTATCAGATTGGACCCCCCCCCCAAAAAAAAAACACCCTAAAAATTTGCTATCACACTTTGTTAGAAAGGCTGGGGAGAAATAGGCACTCCCATATTTTGCTGGTGCAAAATCATACAACTGCTTTTTGAGGGAAATCTGGCAATTCTACCAGGAATACATATATATCTTCCTGTTGACCCAGCAATCTCTCTTCTGAGGATATAGCTTACACATCTTTTCCGTAAGTAAGATTTAACATATGTACAAGTTTATTGATTGTGGCATAATTTTTAAAATTTAGAGATTATAAACAACTCCTATATTCAGTGGTTAAATACTAGTTAAATAAGTGAAGGCACGCCCATTTGATGGAATACTATGCAGCCGTAAAAAGGAGTGTGGAAGACCCCTACTGATGTGAAGAGATCTATCTACAAGGCTGTATCATTAAGTAAGGAAATGAAGGTACAAAATAGTGTATATAGAATGTATAGAATATGCTACTTATAGTGAAATAAGAATATCTATTATATTCATCTTTATTTATACTTATTTACATTAAGAAACAGTAAGAAACTAAGAAAATATATTCTCTTTAGGAGGAATGATTAATCAATATTCAATTCCTCTGAGGATATGAAATGGATTTGAGTGAATTGTGGAGGCTTTATTTGTTTTTCTGTTTCCTGAATTATTTACTTTGGTCTCTATATCAGTTAGAAATGTTTTCAGCCACAAGTCACAAAAAGCTTAAATAAACAAGAAATACGGTGTTAGGCAGATGCTGGGCATTGGTTAGGGCTGGTATCTCACAGTTCTCTTTTTGCATTTTAAAAATCTTTATTGTTGAGAGCATTACAGATGTCCTCTTTTTTCTCCCCATTGCCACCATCCATTTCTTCACCACCCTATTGTCTGTGTCCAAGGGCAATGCATATATGCGTATGTTTTTGGTTAATCTCTTCCCCCCGCCTCCCTTCCCTCTGAAATTCGTCAGTCTGTTCCGTGTTTTCATGCCACTGGTTCTATTTTATTCGTCAGTTTATTAGACCACATATAAGTGCGGCCCCAAGCCTGAAGACTGTCCTGGCTCCTGGTCTCTTTAAGGCAGTGGTTTTCAAATGAGGTGCGATTTTGTTCCCCAGATAGAGTTGCCAAATTCAGCAAATAAATATACAACGAATGATTTGTTTGTATAAGTGTGTTTCAAACATTGCATGATTTATCTGAAATTCTCATTTAACTGGACAGCCTATATTTTATCTGGCAGCCCTATTCCCAGGGGATATTTGGCAATGTCTGGAGACATGTTTGGTTGTCACGACTCCAAGGGTGGGTAGAGGCCAGGGATGCTGTTACACATCCACAATGCCCAGTGCAGTCTCCCACCACGAAGAATTATTTGATCCAAAAAGGCAAGAGTGTCAAGATTGAGAAACCCTGCTCTAAGGCAAAGCTGTTTCCTTTCAGCTTCTGAGAATAAAGATCCAAGCTCCTGCCTGACATTTTGTGCCTAGGGTGGGGCACACTCATTTATTTTTTAAATCTCAGCATAATTTATTTTCCACGGTCATAGCAAAAATCAAACATTCTTCTTAGTGTTCTTCTATCGCTAATAGGCAGGCCACAGAAACCCTGGCCAAGAGAAGACAGCATCTGCATTAAGTCCCTGGCACTAGGGCCAGCCTGCACATGCTCCTTGAGCCTTTCCTTGGTAAAGCCAGCCTCACAAGCAGCCCTGAGCTGGGGGTGGGTTTGGAGGGAGCCTTCCCTTCACATTCAGGCGGGGAGTCCCACCTTCCTGGTGGCAAGGAGAGGGACGTGGCCGGCCACACACAGCTGCACTGCTCATGAAGAGAGGCTTTCTTTGCAGGCCCGGGGTGGGAGGGAGAGGCAGCAGAAGGTGGGGATGGTATGCATGGCTGTTGGAGGACGACGTTTAAAAGAACCGGAGAGGAAGGAAGCAAAGGGGCGGGGAAGGTTTTCTGGTTGGAGATGTGTATAAATTCATGGGAGGTTATTAGAGGATATTTACCCCAAGCCCTATTCACAGTTGTCCTTGACATGAATGCCGGAACATTAGAATTCAGGGTCATCGCTCCTTTTCTGCAATTTCCTTCCCTCCCAGCAGACCCCTGGTTATAGCAGAAACGCAAACCCTCACACATGCTGGTGTGTATGCAAACAGAATGAACACGGATCCTCATTCACCCAGTTTGTAGGCTTTGATGTTCCTGGGGGAAAATTACTGGTAGGTTTTTTTTCTCCCCTTTATTTTATTAATTTTAAAAATAAAGACTTTTTTTTTTTAAATCACTAACTGCTGACTCAAGGATAGAGACCAGGGGTTTTTTCGTTTTTGTTTCTGAAAATTTAAAAACTAAAAATTCATCAGGAAGTCAAGCATGATGAATCAGGCTGTTAGCTATATAAAAGCCTGGCTTTTTCTGGAAAATCTGTCTTAGCAGTTCTCTGCTTGCTGGAGAAAAGAATGCAAGAAGCATAAAAAGCCAGACTGTGCACACAGCTTTATAAACACTGGGAAAACCCCTTTTAGGCTCAGCTGTGGTCTAGCACAGCCTAGATAACAAAACCTATGAGTGAGGGGTAGAGCTTGGGGAGTGGGCACTCATGACTGTTCATTGTTTGTCTGCAGTAAGGTCCTGAATTGACTGCCAGATAGTGTTTGTAATTTTTGTCTGAACTTTAGTGACTTCATCTATTTCTATTGGAAAGTATTGTAAACTATACTAAATCATATATGTCTAGATATTTTTAAAATAGTCTGATCTATTTGTGCATTGTAAAAGTAGTAGAGATGTGTTAGGGGAAAGAATCGGAAAAATTTAAAATAGAGAAAATAATACTTGAGCCATATTTGAACCCATAGTTGTTTACCCACAGAGACAATCCTTTCCTTTGACATATGTCTTTCCAGGTTTTCTCTAAGGCTTAGTTTTTAGATTGAAATCTTATAATGACTCTTTAGATGTAAGGTTCTAGCTCACTCAAAAAAAAATAAACAAAACAAACACAAGAAATAAGAACTATCATTTATTGTGCAATTACTGTTTGCCAGACATATTCCTAACACTTTATTTACGTAAATCCACTTATTAATCAAAACAACCTGATGGAGAAGAGACTGTTGTTACTTCCCATTTTATAGATGAAAAACTGAGTCTCTTACTAGCCACAGAGTAAGTGGCAAAACTAAGCATACCCTACTGTTTTCACACTTAATTTTGAACATGACCTTTTCCCTGTTATAACTCTAAACATAATTTTAATTGTGGTCAATATATTGAGTTGTTATTATTTATGAAACATTTATTTATCATTGGACATTTGGGTTACTTCCAATTTCTTGTGGGTAATGTTAAACTTTTATCTGTGATTGTGGATAATGTAACAAATATCTTTGAGCAAAACTATTTTTAGATTTAGATATTTTAGGAATAGATGGAATTTCTCTGGCCAGGTAGTTCAGTTGTTTAAAGCATCGTCCTGACATGCCAAGGTTTGGGGTTCAATCCCTGGTCAGGGCACATACAAGAATCAGCCAATGAGTGCATGAATAAGTGAAACAACAAATCGATGTTTCTCTCTCTCTCTCTCTCTCTCTCTCTCTCTCTCTTTCTCAAAATCAATCAATAAATAAAAAAAGAATAGATAGAATTTCTAAAAATATGTTTAAGGAGTGCTACATATAGAGAATTACACTAATGTCCAAATAGGCCCCTTTCTCTGTATCTTTATGAGCAATGGAAATTATTATTGAAAAATAATTTAGTTGACTTTTTAGAAAGAAATTTATACTAAGTGGTTGAATTTAATTTTGCTTTATAAGTAGCCAGATCAAAATATTTTTAATTTATTTTTTGGCCAGAAATAAATCTCCTTTTATGAAGTTTTTCATCCAGCTATTTATTGGGGCTTTAATGTTTTTCCAACCAAATTCAATGAATAATTAGATAGTAAATATTTTGTCATTTGTCATGGTCTCAGTATTGTCCTCAGGTTTCTATTTTTCTTTTACATTTGATTACTTTTGTCATAACATTTAGAAATGTTTATTTTAAACCTCCCGGTGTTTTCCATTGTGCTGTCTCTCATGTAGAGTTCAGACACTCCTTTTTTTCTCCAAGTAAACTGTTTTTAATACTTCTGAGAAATTTCTCAGTAGTATTTATATAAATTAAGGTTCAAAATAACAGAGAAAAACAACATACCCCTACCTCAACCCCAGCTTTACTTGAAAAATTTGATTGCTGTGAGCTGTGGATTTCAAACCAACCAGAACTGATTTGTGCCAGCCAGCCCCGGGCACAGTTCTGGCTCCTGCATTCCCCTGGCAAGCCAACCCAGGGTTTAACAGCTCGCATTATGTGAGGTCAAAAATTCTCCAGTACAGCTCGTTTGAAACTCTTCTTCTGCCACGCAGATCCATTTGCCTTTGTTCCATTCTCAGCACAGCCAGAACAGCTAGGCATTGTCCCCTGGGGAACACTTGCCCAGTGCATGGTAGGCTCTCAATAAATAGTTTTTGATTAAAATTTATATTTAAAACCTCTAAATAGAGCATTCTCAGGCTCCCTCTCTCTAAGTTAAATGAGCTAATAACTTTTTTTTTTAACCCTTTCGATCATCTCTGTGTTTCTCTCTAACTTACTTCCAGGCACTCCCAATCTCTTCAGGCATTGTCTCCAAGCTGAGAGAGAGAAGTCTGTGTCCTCGCGTACCCCCACCCCAGAACCTCAGGGTTGGGCTGAGAGTCACTTAGCACCCTCACCTACAGTTTGGCTCACCCGGAGATGTGATGTAGGTGACCTTTATTCTCCCTGGAATAGATACAGGCTGACACAAAGATGCAAGGCCAGAAGAGGTAAGATTGGCTGGGAACGGAACTGAGCTCTCAGGCCCAGGAGTGCCAGGCACAGGCAATAGCTAGCTGAGGCTCACAAGCTGGCATTGAACTGAAGATCATCCTGTTTCAAAAATAACCCTCATTAGCAGTGAAAATATTTGGCATTAATGTAAGTTGATACATTAATGTCATCAGATAGTCCCATATGCTCTTTACTAGAGGCCCAGTGCACGAAATTTGTGCACTGGGCGGGGGGTGCGGAGGGAGGAATCCCTCAGCCTGGCCTACGTCTTCTCGCAGTTCGGGAGCCCTCGGGGGATGTCTGACTGATGGCTTAGGCCCGCTCCCCTTGAGCCAGCAGTCAGACATCCTTAGCGCTGCTGCAGAGGTGGGAGAGGCTCCTGCCACCACCACTGTGCTTGTCAGCCGTGAGCCCGGCTTTTGGCTGAGCAGCACTCCCCCTGTGGGAGTGCACTGACCACCAGGAGGCAGCTCCTGCATTGAGCGTCTGCCCCCGGGTGGTCAGTGCACGTCATAGCAACCCATTGTTCCGCCGTTCGGTTGCTTTGCATATTAACCTTTTATTATATAGAACTAGGGGCCCGGTGCACGAAATTCGTGCACTGGGTGTGGGGGGAGGGGGCGGGGGGGAGTGTCCCTCAGCCCAGCCTGCCCCCTCTCACATACTGGGAGCCCTCAGGCGTTGACCCCCATCACCCTCCAATCGCAGGATCGGCCCCTTGCCCAGGCCTGACGCCTCTGGCCTAGGCGTCCGGCCCGGGCAGCGGGGACCTGCAGTGGCAGCGGGGGGCACCGCGATTGGAGGGCTCCGCCCCTGCCCCTGCAGGACGCCTCTGGCTGAGGCGTCCGGCCCGGGGAAGCGGGGACCCGCAGCTGCAGCGGCTCCACCCCTACTTCCTGCTATCACTGGCCAGGGTGGAAAAGGCACCTGATTCTCCGATCATGGCTGGGGGGCAGGGCAAAGGCGGCCTCAGGGCCGCCTTTGCCCTGCCCCCCATCTCTTAGCTCCCCCCTGGGTTTCCGATCACTGTCAGTGGCAGGGGGCTTCTTCCTGCTTTCCCTTTCGCCTCCCTGCATTGTGCCTACATATGCAAATTAACCGCCATCTTGTTGGCAGTTAACTGCCAATCTTAGTTGGCAGTTAATTTGCATATAGCCCTGATTAGCCAATGAAAAGGGTAGCTCGTACGCCAATTACCATTTTTCTCTTTTATTAGTGTTGATAGTAAGCTAACTCTCAAAATATTTAAGATATTGTCCGAGAACAGCATGCATGCCCCCATCCTTAAAATATCCTCAGGAAAGATCAGACTAATACAAATAATAGCGCTATAAGCCTTGTTCCTATGTCACTCTATATTTGATGCAGTGGTCACCATTATTACTTTTGAAAATAATAATAAAGGAGCTAGAAACTGGAAAATGGAGGGGCTTTGATAGCTGCTGTTTTACCTGAAAATGGTGTGTAGTTTTTATTTTAAATTATCAGAAGTTTCTCTTCCCAGTACTTGATAACCTTAGTTGTTACTAAAATCAAATTAAGAATGGGTGACATGAGAGCTCAAATGCTGTGCAAAAACCTTGCTCAGAGGTGAAAGCCATTTTCAACATAAGCCAAAAAGAGGTCAGTACCTTAACCTGCTTAGGGAAAGAAAAGGAAGACCCTAGTTTTTAAAAAGATTTAAAAGTGGGATAGGGAGAAATATAACATTATAGCCACTACCAGCAGCTTACTAAGTGCCACACGTCTTAACAAATGCTTTATGTATGATTTTATTCAATTCTGTGAAACAGGTATTATTTCCATTTTACAGATAAAGAAACCAAAGCTCAGAGAAATTAATTTAGTCAAGTCCATACAGCCAGTGAGCAGGGGACCATGATTTCAATTAAAACCTGTCTGATACCAAAGCTTAGACTTTTAAAAAAACATATTTTTTTATTGATTTCAGAGAGGAAGAGATAGAAACATCAATGATGAGAGAGAATCATTGATCGGCTGCTTCCTGCACGCTTCTACTGGGAATCAAGCCTGCAACCGGAACCGGGACCCTTCAGTCCACAGGCGACACTCTATCCACTGAGCCAAACCAGCTAGGGCAAAGCTCAGACTCTTAATCCTTACTCAGAGCTGTTTGAAACCTAGCTTAACCACTACTGTATGGCCTTAACTAAGCTACTTAACATCCGGAGCCTTAGTGTCCTCATACATCAAATGAACTTCTGTAGTGACATCTGTCATTTTTGGCTGCCCAACATCTATTTCCCAGGGGACTTCTAACAGTATATTGATTTTCTCTTGGGTGATCACTCTCTTCCATTCTTATTTAGTGCATGTGGCTCAGATGCAGCTGACCTACCTCTCCACTCCTTGGGGGATTTGGAACCCACGTCTGGCCAATCATCATCTTCCAGCCTCCTGGCCTCAGTGATTACTTTTAGGGTGGTCACATGACCCAAGCTAAGCCAATGAGATTCAGCCCCTGTCTGGTAGCCTCACTGGCGCCGAGACATTCTCTTCCTACCGGTGTAAACCTTTTGTGGCCACCTTTACCACTACCTAGAAAGAGCATGAGAATAAAACCAAAAAGAAGCAAAAACTGCATGTCTCTGCACTTTATCGTTTCTGAAAATTCTCACACACAAAACCACAACTAGATGACAAAAACGCTCTGTTCCTTAAGCCAGTTTGAAGTAGGTCTCTGCCTCTTGCAATGGAAGTTTCCATTAAAGCATTATGTAAAATGCTTAGCATCGTGTTTGGCACCTATGAAACCTTCAACAAATAATAGTTATTATTTTTTAGGACATCTTCCCCAAAGTGCATGCACTATTTAAAAATTAAAAATAAAAAAGGAACTTTTGCTTTGTTTTAAAAAGAAACTGCTAAAAAAGAACTACATTCCCATCTCCCCCCCTGTCCCCATTTTAATATTTGTCAGGGGGAAAGGAGTTAATGTGGCTTACTTAAATGTCTCATGTCACCTTCATTGGATACTAAATATAGTTCCCAAAAAAGAGGATTTCACCAACCAGGAAATATGTCCATGAGCTTGGCGATGCTCAGCTCAGACTTCCAGTTAAGTGTTCTTTCCAACATCCATACCTGCTTCCCTGGTTCATGATCTGGACACTGAAATGTGGCAGAACCCCAAAGTAATTGGTTGTTTTGTTGGTTTTGTTGGTTTGTTTTTTGAGCCAGCAGCAGAATTACTGGATGGTCGATTTGGAAAATTACCTTTCAATAGTTTAGCTGCTGGGTTTTGTTTCTCCACACTGAACAGGCTCTGTTCCCACCTGCCCTGGGTCAAATGACCCTATACCACTTGCCTTCTCTAGAATAATGCTTTCCGCTGCCTAAGAAATAAACAACTGACAGCTAAGAGGTTAATTGGTATCCAGAGGATAGAATGCAAGAGTGAACCAAGAAGTTGATGTAGGCCCAAGCTTTTTCTACTGACCCTGCAGAAGGTTCATTTTCTTCGGTTCTCTCATTAAGTCACTATTGCTTAATTACAGGGTTCTCTGAAAGGCAAAGGAAACCAAGTTTGAATTCCCTTCCGAAGGTTTTCTTCAGCCTCTCTGAGGAGCGTAAGAAGGAAAACTGGAAGACAAGCACTGTTCTGATGCTTGTCCGGAGGTAGCACCTATTGATTTTGTATGGCAGGGCCCTGGGTTGCCTGTGAGTGCTTTTAACCTTCCCTTGCTTGAGAGTCCTACAAAAACATATTGCATTTTTTGCCAAATACGTTTTAAATGGACCCTGCTACTAAGCAAAGAATAATAGAATATTAATTTCTAATCACACTTAAGAAATGACTCCTTAGCTTAAGCTAAAATTCTCTCTTTTTTAAATGATTTTTGAGAAAGTGTGAGAGAGAAACGTTGACTTGTTCCACTTATTTATGCATTCATTGGTTGCCTCTTGGATATGCCTTGACCAAGGATCAAACCTGAAACCTTAGTGTATCTATGGGGGACATACTAAGCAACTGAGCTACCCAACCAGGGCTAAAATTCTCTCTTTTTAATATCAATTTTAGTGACCCAAGCTCTAAGTCACCTCTTCCATTAGCCCCTCAGAAGGTCATTTTTAGAACATGAGTGTGAATGTATAAAAACACAGGGAGAAATGTCTGAAGTGGCAGTTTCAGTGTCTAAGCTTAAGGCCTTGAACCGCACTGATTTACAAGTCCTATCACAGCATGATTATCAGCCCTTCTTGGCTAACACTCCTCCAAGCCAAGTTTTAAACAGCTCATCACTTAATTTCTCTCTTTCCTTTGAGTGGCCTGGCTCAAGAGCAGCCTTCTTCCAATGAATGATATAGTGTTGGACTCTTCTTTTTGTATTGAATTACACTATACAATCCCAGGTTTGACAGTGCCTCACCACCAGACCTTGGGCCAGTCACTTAACCTCCATGTCCAAGTGGCTGCACTTAAAGTGGAAGATGTTAACACTGACCTGAAAATTCAGGAAAGAATAACTTATTAATGATTTGAAAGCACTTAAGACCCATAAAGCACTATAAAAATCTCTCTTGCAATAATATGCAACTAGCATTAAATGAAGCATGATAGCCAATTGCCATAGTGGAAGCGAACCACTTAAGCACCGTTTTGGCATCCTGTGAATTCAAGCAAAGGAGGATATATATCCCTTTTCCACCACAAGGTTTTTGCCAAAGGACAAATCCATCAAAGTAAGTGGACACTTGTGAATTTTCCTTCTGCTCATTTCCCTGTGGTTGTACTGTAACAATTTGATGTAATTCAATCTCTCTTTATGTGTCAAAAAGTCTGGGGTCTCCTCATTGCCGTTGTTTGTTTTATTATTTTTTTTCTTGACCAAGAAGATAGAAAGCAAAGCTTGTACTATTCAACAAGTTGGAACAGAAAATGCTAGTTGGTTTGGTGTGTGTAAGAGTCTTGTCTCAAAACTGCAGTGGAATATGTGGAAGAGCGATGGACAGGCAAGTGGGTCCTTGTCAACCATCTCAGTGTTTTGCAAGAGGTATAGATGTGCTATTGTAATGCGAGTCATTTCTGGACCCAAAGAGGCCAATTTTAGACAACACTTTAAAGAGACAGTGTTTACTGTCACAGTGGATATTGTCCCCTTGCTGTACCTGCTTCCACTGTTGGAGAATTCTCCCATCTTAGGAATTTTGATAGGAGGCAGAGTCTGCCTTGGATTCAAGAAGGTGAAAATGCAATATTCTCACTTTCCTAGGACACAGCCACAGGACAGTGCCCAACAAAGGCACCTGCCCTGGACTTTGAAGACAGAGCTAGGAAGGGGCCAGAAGGAACTCTCTCTCTGACAGTGGTGAAGGATGTGGAAGCTCAACTCCCTGGGCAGGAGAGAAAGCGATGCTGTGGCAGCATCCATATCCAGAGTGAACAGAGTCCACAGCTCAAGTTCAGATGTGGTTCCCAGTGGGGCTGGCTATAAAGGTGTTCTTTCTATAGCAGCTCTACAGTGGGATTTTGAACATTGCTCCTGATAGGAGATCTCAAACTTGCTCCCAGTGATTCTGTGAAATACCTGGTACCCTTTTGCTGTTGTTTACCTTTAAATGTGAAATTTCCAAACATACACAAAAATAGAGGGAACAGTCTAACAAACACTCCTTACCTATCTGCTATCTCCCCACCCTCCACTCCTTCAGGTATAATAGAGCTGCTAGCCAAGATCTTTTTTTATGTTTTAAAAAATATTTTTCATTTTGAAACAATTAAAAACTTACAGAAAAGTTGGGAGTACCATACAATTAACTTTCTGAACCATTTGTCAATAATTGCTGATCTGATGTTCCATTATTTCCAAGTACTCTAGCATATATTTTCTACAAACAAGAGCATTCTCCTACATAACCACAGGACAACAATTAAAATCAGGAAATTAACTTTGACACATCACTACCACCTAATCCTCAGACCCATTAAAGTTTATTCATTTGATCCAATAATGAATTTCACAGCCAAAGCATGCAGGTCATGATCATGTGAAGCATTTGGCTGTCATGTTTCTTTAGTCTCCTTCTGTCTGGGACAGTTCCTTAGTCTTTCAGTGGCTTTCATGACCATGACCTCGATACTTTTCAAAGATAAGAGCCAAGTTATTTTGTAGAATATCCTTCAACTGGGTTTGTCTGATGTCTCCTCACTATTAGATTAAGTTACCATTTTTGGAAGTGATAGCATCCTATAAGTTCTGATTGTCCCATTACTGATGATGTCTACTTTCAACCCTTTGATTTAGGTGATGTATACCAGGCATAATAAGTATTTTCTGGCATGGTACTTGGAAAATATCTAAATATCCTGTTCTGCATCAAAGTTTATATATAGACAGTGTTATATATATTACATTCCTATGGTTTTCTTTTTATTTCATGGGTTATAATCCTTTATTTTTTTTTTTCATGTTTAAATTGTCCCAGATTTGGCCAGTTGGGAGCCCCTTCACACTGGCACCTGTTACCTTCTGATGTTCACATTGTTCCTGGAGCATGTTCTTGCTTTCTGACACTACAAGATGTTCCGGCATCATTTCGTTCTTTCCCTGTGCCAGGCATGCTAATTGATAGTAGGGTATTGCTGCTCCCAGTCTTTCAGTAGACGGAACTAGGACTATATATAAGCATATGCATATACACACATACACATTCACATTACATCTACATTTCTATCTACCTATCTATCTATCATCTATCTAATGAAAACTGTAAGTTTACACTGATACCTCCAATTCCAAAACACTAGAGTTTATTTTAGTTTTTCTTCTTTCTTTTGACTGCCAGTGAGACACATCGTTCATATTATTGCTGAATCATATGGCAGTTCTAATTTTAATTTTATTAGGAAACTCCATACTGTTTTCCATAGCAGTTGTGCCATTTACATTCCCACCAACAGTGCACGAGGGTTCCCTCTTCTCTATATTCTCCCCAACACTTGTAATTTCTTGTCTTTTTCATAGTAGTCATTATAATAAATATGATGTGATATCTCATTGTGGTTTTGACTTGCATTTCCCTGGTGATTAGTGATGTGGACTACCTTTTCATGCATCTGTTGGACATCTGTATGTCTTCTTTGAATAAATGTCTATTCGGTTCCTCTGCCCCTTTTAAAATCAGATTGGGGTTGTTCAGGGCTATTTTGCTATTGAGTTGTATAAGTTCTTTATTTTAGATAGTAATCCCTTGACACATATATAATTAACAAGTATTTTCTTTGATTCCGGAGGTTGCCTTTTTATTTGTTGATAGTTTCCTTTGCTGTTCAGGAGCCTTTTAGCTTAATGTGATCCCACCTGTTTATTTTTGCGTTTGTTGCCTTTGCTTTTGGTGCCAAACCCCCAAAATCACCAGCAAGACCAATGTCAAGGAGCTCACTCCCTATGTTTTCTAGGACAGTGATGGCGAACCTATGACACGCGTGTCAGAGGTGACACGCGAACTCATTTTTTTGGTTGATTTTTCTTTGTTAAATGGCATTTAAATATATAAAATAAATATCAAAAATATAAGTCTTTGGTTGCAATATAAGTACTATGGTTGCAAATATCAAAACATTTCTATATGTGACACGGCACCAGAGTTAAGTTCGGGTTTTTCAAAATGCTGACACGCCGAGCTCAAAAGGTTCACCATCACTGTCCTAGGAGTTCTGTGGCTTCAGATCTTATGTTCAAGTCTTTAGTCCATTTTAAGGTGACTTTTGTTGTAGTGTTGTGGAGGTCGGACTGCTCTAAGACATAACCTCTGCCTGATGCATGAGCTGGACCCAGATCAGGGGATAGAAATTGCTTCTCACAAACACCTCTTGGAGACTGTCCGATTGCAATCAGTGTTTGTTGTGACATAAACCAAGACCCCTCTCCTGCCTCCCACTATATGCTGGTTCCTAGAACAGGCTGTTATCCTGACCTGGTCAAACATGTGAAGTAATTTTCTCTACCTTGTAGCATTCACATACTAGTACCCATGACTACCCTCCCACCCCCATATAATTCTTTGGCACCTGCCAAGTGGGGCAGGAATCCATATTGTCTTTAAGTCACTCAAGACATACCTCATATGTAACTTTCCCTTAATAAATTCTATTAATTACCATAGTGGAATGACCAGCCTCTTTCTTCGGTCTTTCCCTGCCCTCCGCTTGGGTTATAGATTTTCAGTTTGGGGACCTTTCCTTAGGTCTGTGAGTACTAACAGGTATAAGATAGAGGTACAGTTTCATTCCTTTTCATATAGCTGTCAAGTTTTCCTGACATGATTTATTGAAGATTATCCTTCCCCATTGTATAGTCTTGACTGCTTTGTCATATATAATTGACCAGATACACATGGGATTATTTCTGGGCTTCCTATTCTGTTCCATTGGTGTGTGCATCTGTTTTTATGCCAATGCCATACTATTTTCAGTACTATAGCTTTGTGATATAGTTAAAAATCAGGAAGTGTAATACCTTAGCATTCTTCTTTCTCAAGATTTCTTTGGATACTCAGGGTTTTTTGTGGTTCCACACAAATTTTAGGACTGTTTGTTCTATTTCTCTGAAAAATGCCATGGGAATTTTAATAGGGATTATATTGTTTCTATAGATTGCTTTAGGTAGTATGGGCATTTTTAACAATGTTCATTCTTCCAATCCATGAACATGGAATATCTTTCCATTTATTTGTGTCTTTCTCAATTTCTTTCATCAGTGTACAGGTCTTTCCTCTTCCGTGTTAAAATTATTCCTACGAGGGAGGGGGGTAAGAGATCAACCGAAGGACTTGTATGCATGCATATAAGCATAACCAATGGACATAAGACACTGGGGGGTAGGGGAGGCCAGGGGATTGTCAAGGGCGGGGAAAAAAAAGGACACATAGTTAATACCCTTTGTAATACTTTAAGCAATAAAACAATAAAAAAAATTATTCCTAGGTATTTTGTTCTCTTGATGAAATTATAAATGGGATTGTTTTTCAAATTTCTCTGCCTAATCATTTGTTATTAGTGTATACAAATACAGCGGAGTTTTGTATGTTGATTTTGTATCCTGCAACTTTACTGAATTATTTATTGTTCTGACAGTTTTTTGATGGAGTCTTTAGGGTTTTCTATATATGATACCATGTCACCTTTAAATAGAGACAGTTTTACTTCTTCCATTCTAATTTGAATACCTTTTATTCTTATTTCTTGCTTAATTATTCCAACTAAGACTTCCAATACTATGTTGAATAAAAGTGGCAAAAGTGTGAATCCTTCCTTATTCCCTATCTTAGAGAAAAATGGACAGAACCTAGACACAGAACCTACACAGAACCTAGAGACAGAAGAACTTCGCTGGAGAGAACATGGCAAAAGATCCTGGACACAAATCCTGGTCTGCAGAGCTCAGGCGGAGAACCAAGATGGCGGCAATATAGGCAGACGCGTCCCAGGTCGTGTCCCGGAGCAAATGGAATGAGCAGCTGAAACTAGTAACACCCACACCGAATTGGCGAAATTGCTCAGCTGGTGAGAGGGTTTGCAGCCGGGAAGAGCAGAACTCCCCTGGAAAGGTAAAAAAAAACCAGGGATTTGGGCAGGAAAGTTTGCCAGACCTCTGAGCCCAGAGAGTCGGAGGGAGACCGCGTGGCAGACAGCCGCGTCCCCTGGGACAGGCACAGCCCCTGACGGGGGAAAGGAGAACCGCAGGATTCCTGGCGCTGCCAGGGAAATTGAGAGCTGGGTTCTGTGACCGCGGAGGACTGAGCCTAAAGGGGGCAGCCTGAAGAGCTGACCTGACCATACAGTCCCGGTAAGAGAAGAAGCTTACAGAAACCAAGCCTTCCCCGTTTCCGCGGCTGGCGTTTGTTTGTCTGTTTTCACTGAATCCTGTTCATGGGACATTTCGGATACAGACACTCACCTGTGCTGAAGAGAGGGAGAGTGTGCGGAGGAGTGGAATCTGGGGAGAGACCGGGGAGAGAGGGGGAGCTGGGAGAGGTGGCAGCGAATTGAGTGCTGAGACACCCCTGAGCCCAAGACTGGGGCAGCCATTCTCTCCAGAGAGTGAGACTCCTCCCCCTGGCCCCCAGGCAAGGAGCACAGCCACACCCAGATTCCACCCTGTACGAGATCAAGGATTAAAATAACCTTATCAGTCCCTGGGAGTTAACAGGGTCTGGCCTATAGAGGGATTTTCAATCCCAGCAACAACATAGCACCGGTAACTAACTATTACGCAGTCAGCTCTGGGCAGTGAACTTCCACTGGAAAGAGAGGCCCTATAGCCTCAGAGGCCAACCCCAGAACACTGCCACCCAGAGGCTGACCCACAAACTGACTCTTTGCTAAACACAAAATAAGGCAGTCTGGGAAATAAATGCGACCTGCTTTAAAATAAGGACTGTGGTTCACAACACAGAGGAACAGTATATCGCAGGGAAACTCAACACTCTCCTGAATACCTGGAAGGTCTAAGGCGAGCCACACTGAAGAATAGAAGAACCGAAGGACCTTCACTACTGCATTTTTTTTTTCTTTTTTCACTTTTTAACTAAGAAATCAATTTTTTTTTCTGTTCTTTTTTTTTTTTCTCAACAGAAACACATCAGGCCAGAAAAGAATGGACTGAAATTTACAAAGTGATGCAAAGCAAAGGACTGAATCCAAGAATACTCTATCCAGCAAGGCTATCATTCAAACTTGAAGAGGAAATAAGAAGCTTCACAGACAAAAAAAGGCTAAGGGAGTTTGTCACCACCAAGCCAGCAATGCAAGGAATGCTAAAGGGACTGGTATAAAAAGAAGAAATAAAAAGCTCAGAAAGAAAACAGCCACACACACACACAAAAAGAAATGGCTACAAACAAGTACCTTTCAATAATAACTTTAAACGTAAACGGACTAAATGCTCCAACCAAAAGACATAGAGTGGCTGAATGGATAAAAAAACATGACCCATACATCTGCTGTCTACAAGAAACCCACCTCATTAGAAGGGACTCACACAGACTGAAAGTGAAAGGATGGAAAAATATCTTTCAGGCAAATGGAAAGGAAAAGAAAGCTGGGGTAGCAATACTTATATCGGACAAAATAGACCTCAAAGTGAAGGCCTTAACAAGAGATAAGGAAGGCCACTTCATAATACTAAAGGGATCAATACAACAAGAAGATATAACCCTGGTAAACATATATGCACCCAATGTAGGAGCACCCAAATTCATAAAAAAACTCCTGGAAGATATCAAAGGAGAGATCGACAACAATACAATCATAGTAGGGGACTTTAATACACCATTCACAGCACTGGATAAGTCCTATAGACAAACAATCAGCAAAGATACAGCAATCCTAAATGACTCACTAGATCAGATGGACTTAATAGACATCTTCAGAACACTTCACCCCAAAGCCAGGGAATATACGTTCTTCTCAGGTGCTCATGGTACATCTTTAAAAATAGACCACATATTGGGTCACAAGCAAAGTATCCCCAAATTCAAGAAGATTGAAATCATAAAAAGCATCTTCGCAGACCACGATGGCATAATACTAGAAATAAACTACAATAAAAACAACCCAAAATACTCAAACACCTGGAAGCTGAATAGCATGCTATTAAATATTGATTGGGTTACCAATGAGATCAAAGAAGAAATTAAAAACATCCTGGAAACTAATGACAATGAAAACACAACAATCCAAAACCTATGGGACACAATGAAAGCAGTCCTGAGAGGGAAGTTTATAGCTCTACAGGCCTATCTCAAAAAACAAGAAAAAATGGTAGTAAATCATCTAACTCTACAACTCAAAGAATTAGAAAGAGAGCAACAAGAAAACCCCAGAGTGAGCAGAAGGAAGGAGATAATAAAGATTAGAGCAGAAATAAATGACATAGAGACCAAAAAAACAATACAGAAAATCAATGAAACCAAGAGCTGGTTCTTTGAAAGGATAAACAAGATTGACAAACCTCTAGCCAGACTCACCAAGAAGCAGAGAGAGAGGACCCAAATAAATAAAATCAGAAACGATAGAGGTGAAATAACAACAGACCCCACAGAAATACAAATGATTGTTAAAAAATACTATGGACAGCTCTACTCCAACAAACTAGACAACATGGAGGAAATGGACAAATTCCTAGAAAAATACAACATTCCAAAACTCAATCAGGAAGAATCTAAAAATCTCAACAGGCCAATAACTATGGAAGAAATTGAAGCAGTCATCAAAAAGCTTCCATCAAACAAAAGCCCAGGACCAGACGGCTTCACAGGGGAGTTTTACCAAACATTCAAGGAAGAACTAAAACCTATCCTCCTCAGACTACTACAAAAAATTCAAGAGGAAGGAACACTTCCAAGCTCATTCTATGAAGCCAGCATCACCCTAATACCAAAACCAGGTAAAGACAACACAATGAAAGAGAATTACAGGCCAATATCCCTCATGAACATAGATGCCAAAATCCTCAACAAAATCTTAGCAAATCGGATCCAGCAGTACATCAGAAAGATCATACACCATGACCAAGTAGGATTTATCCCAGGGATGCAAGGATGGTACAATATCCGCAAATCAATAAACGTGATACATCACATAAACAAATTGAAAGAAAAAAACCACATGGTCATATCAATTGATGCAGAAAAAGCATTTGACAAAATTCAACACCCATTTTTGATAAAAACTCTCAGCAAGGTGGGAGTAGAAGGATCATACCTCAACATAATAAAAGCCATATATGACAGGCCCACAGCCAACATCATACTCAATGGACAAAAACTAACACCATTTCCCCTAAGAACAGGAACAAGACAGGGATGCCCCCTCTCACCACTCCTGTTCAACATAGTACTGGAAGTGTTAGCCATTGCAATTCGGCAAGAAGAAGAAATAAAAGGCATCCAAATTGGAAAAGAGGAAGTAAAACTGTCCTTATTTGCAGACGACATGATATTATACATACAAAACCCTAGAGATTCCATCAAAAAGCTACTAGACTTAATACATGAATTTGGCAATGTAGCAGGATACAAAATTAACCCCAAGAAATCTGAGGCATTTCTATACACCAATAGTGAACTTTCAGAAAGAGAGATTATAAAAACAATCCCGTTTACCATCGCACCAAAAAAATTAAGCTACCTAGGAATAAACTTAACTAAAGAGGTAAAAGACCTCTACTCAGAAAACTACAGGACGTTGAAAAAAGATATAGAGGAAGACATAAACAGATGGAAGAACATACCGTGTTCATGGATTGGTAGAATCAACATCATTAAAATGTCCATACTACCCAAAGCAATCTATAAATTCAACGCACTTCCCATTAAAATACCAACGGCATACTTCAGAGATCTAGAACGAACTCTCCAAAAATTCATCTGGAATAAAAAAAGACCCCGAATAGCTGCAGCAATCCTGAAAAAGAACAAAGTAGGTGGGATCTCAATACCAGATATCAAGTTGTATTACAAAGCCACTGTTCTCAAAACTGCCTGGTACTGGCACAAGAATAGGCATATAGATCAATGGAATAGAATAGAGAGCCCAGAAATCGGCCCGAACCAATATGCTCAATTAATATTTGACAAAGGAGGCAAGAACATACAATGGAGCCAAGATAGTCTCTTCAATAAATGGTGCTGGGAAAATTGGACAGATATATGCAAGAAAATGAAACTAGACCACCAACTTACACCATACACAAAAATAAACTCAAAATGGATAAAGGACTTAAATGTACGACAGGAAACCATAAAAATTCTAGAAGAATCCAAAGGCAACAAAATCTCAGACATATGCCGAAGCAATTTCTTCACTGATACAGCTCCTAGGGCACTTGGAACTAAAGAAAAAATGAACAAATGGGACTACATCAAAATAAAAAGCTTCTGCACAGCAAAAGAAACCATCAACAAAACAACGAGAAAACCCACTGTGTGGGAAAACATATTTGCCAATGACATATCTGATAAGGGCCTAATCTCCAAAATTTATAGGGAACTCATACAACTTAACAAAAGGAAGATAAACAATCCAATCAAAAAATGGGCAAAGGACCTAAATAGACACCTTTCAAAAGAGGACATTCAGAAAGCCAAGAGACATATGAAAACATGCTCAAAGTCACTAATCATCCGAGAGATGCAAATCAAAACAACAATGAGGTACCATCTCACACCTGGCAGACTGGCTATCATCAACAAATCAACAAACGACAAGTGCTGGAGAGGATGTGGAGAAAAAGGAACACTTGTGCACTGCTGGTGGGAATGCAGACTGGTGCAGCCACTATGGAAGACAGTATGGAGTTTCCTTAAAAAACTGAAAATGGAACTCCCATTTGACCCTGTGATCCCACTTCTAGGAATATATCCCAAGAAACCAGAAACACCAATCAGAAAGGATATATGCACCCCTATGTTCATAGCAGCACAATTCACCATAGCTAAGATCTGGAAACAGCCTAAGTGCCCATCAGTAGATGAATGGATTAGAAAACTGTGGTACATCTACACGATGGAATACTATGCTGCTGTAAAAAGGAAGGAACTCTTACCATTTGCAACGGCATGGATGGAACTGGAGAGCATTATGCTAAGTGAAATAAGCCAGTCAATAAAGGAAAAATACCACATGATCTCACTCATTCATGGACAATAGAGACCATTATAAACTTTTGAACAATAATAGATACAGAGGCAGAACTGCCTCAAACAGATTGTCAAACTGCAGCGGGAAGGCCGGGGAGGGTTGGGGGGCAGGAGGTAGGGGGGTAAGAGATCAACTAAAGGAATTGTATGCATGCATATAAGCATAACCAATGGACATAAGACACTGGGGGATAGGGGAGGCTAGGGGACTGTCTAGGGCGGGGGGATAAAATGAATACATATGTAATACCCTTTGTAATACTTTAAGCAATAAAAAAAAAATATTTACAGGCAAAAAAAAAAAATCCTGGATAGAAACTGGAGACAGAACCTAGAGACAGAACCTAGCAAGAGAACATGGCAAAAGATCCTGGACAGAAACTGGAGAGAACAGAACCTAGAGACAGAACCTAGCGAGAGAACCTGGCTGAAGAACCTAGAGACAGAACCTGGCTACACAACCTGGATAGAACATGGCATGGAGAACCTGGAGAACCTGGCTGGAGAACCTAGCAAGAAAACATGGACACAGAACCTGGCTGGAAATCCTAACCAGAACTTCGCTGGAGATCCTGACCAGAACCTGGCTAGAGATCCTGGCTACGCTGCTGATCAACTGAACGCTGCCTCTGTGTCATTCCTTCTTCGCTGACTCCATCTACACCTTTGGGGACCCCTGGACCTGCTGGGGTTGGACCCCAGCAGATTAACAACAACAAAAAATTAGCAATGTTAGACTTAATTTTAACCACCTGATTTTCTCTGCAATACATGATTTTATTTGCCCAAACAATTCCAATAAGTTTGTCATGCATAAACATGCAGCTATCATATTAAAGTGCAAAAAAAAAAAAAAGAGAGAAAAATCTTTCAACTTTTTACTGATAGATATGATGTTAGTTGTGGGTATTATTATGTGGAGGTACACTCCCTCTTTACCCACTTTATTAAGAGTTTTTATCATGAATTGATGTTGAAGATTGACAAAAGCCTTTTCTGCATTTATTGAAAAGATCATATGATTTTTTATCCTTCATGTTGTTAATGAGGTATGTCACATTGAAAGTTGATTGATTTGTGCATATTGAACCATCCTTGCATCCATGGAATAAATCCCACTTCACCATTGTGTATGATCATTTAACATGTTGTTGAATTAGGTTTTTAAAAGGACTTTTGCATCTGTGTTCTTCAGGGATATTGGCCTGTAATTTTCTTTTATTGTAATGTCCTTGTCTTATTTTGGTATCAGGGTAATGCCGGTCTCACAAAATGAATTTGAAAGTATTCCCTTCTCTTCTATTTTTTGGAAGAGTTTGAGAAGGATTGGTATCTACACTAATAAAAGAGAAACATGGTAATTGGCGTACGACCGCTACCCTTCCCATAAGCTAATCAGGGCAATATGCAAATTAACTGTCAGCCAAGATGGCGGCCGGCAGCCAGGCAGCTTGAAACTAACATGAGGCTTGCTTGCCTCAGTGACGGAGGACCCTTGGAGGAAACCAACGTTCCCCACCTGCCTTGCAGGCCTCTGAGCCTTCAGTTTCAAACATTGTAACAAATATAGAAGCTAAACAAAACTCCAGAAACCAGCTTTCAGCCAGCTGGGATCTCAGAGCTGGAGTTGATACAGAGTTTCGAGAACCTGAAACAAACCAGATACCTGCTTTCAGGAGCGGAGGCCTAAGAGCTGGAGCCTCAGAGCTAAAGCTGGCCCAGAATAAAAAAAGAAAAAAGAAAAAAAGGAGCAGTTGGGAGCTTCAGTCCCAGCCTGAAAACAGCCCTCAGCCCCTCACCCAGACTGGCCAGGAACCCCAGTGGGGACCCCCACCCTGAAGGGTGTGTGACCAGCTGCAAACAGCCATCATCCCCTCATCCAGGCTGGCCAGGCACCCCAGTGGGGACCCCCACCCTGATCCAGGACACCCTTCAGGGCAAACCAGCCGGCTCCCACCTGTGCACCAGTCCTCTATTCTATATAGTAAAAGGGTAATATGCCTCCCAGCACTGGGTTCAGTGGAGCTGAGAGGCCTCCCGGCACCGGGATCAGCGTGACAGGGGGCAGTGCCCAAACCCCCTGATCGCCCTGCAGCTCTGTGTGTGACAGGGGGTGGGGCCCAAACCCCCTGATTGCCTGCAGCTCTGTGTGTGACAGGGGGCAGGGCCACAACCTCCCTATCGGCCCTGCTCTGTTTGTGACAGGTGAAGGCGCCCCAACCCCCTGATTGGCCCTGCTCTGTGGGTGATAGAGGGCGGCACCCCAACCCTTCCCCTCCCCATGGGCCCTGCTCTGTGTGTGATGGGGTACAGCCATAATCTCCCCATCGACCCTGCCCTGAGTGTGACAGTGGCAGTGCCCCAACCCCCTAATCGGCCCTGCTCTGTGGGTGATAGAGGGTGGCGCCCCAACCCCCTGATCCGCCCTGCTCTGTGTGTGACAGGGGGTGGTGTGCCAACTCCCCTATTGGCCCTACTCTGTGAGTGACAGGGGGGAGCTCCTTAACCCCCTGATGGGCCCTGCTCTATGCGTGACAGGGGGGAGCTCCCCAACCCCCTGATTGACCCTGCTCTGTGCGTGACATGGGGCAGCGCCCCAACCCCATGATTGGCCCTGCTCTGTGCGTGACAGGGGGGAGCTCCCCAACCCTCCTGATTGACCCTGCTCTGTGCGTGACAGGGGCTGGCGCCGCAACCTCCCCATCGACCCTGCCTTGAGTGTGACAGGGGACAGTGCCCCAACCCCCCAATCAGCCCTATCCTGAGCGTGACTGAGGGTGGCATCGCAACCTCCCAATCCGCCCTGCTCTGTGCATGACAGGGGGCGGCGCCCGAACTCCCCAATTGGCCCTGCTCTGAGCCCAACCAGGGGCTGCACCTAGGGATTGGGTCTGCCCTCTGCCACCCAGGAGCAGGCCTAAGCCAGCAGGTCGTTATCTCCCGAGGGGTCCCAGACTGCGAGAGGGCACAGGCCGGGCTGAGGGACCCCGCCTCCCCCCCGAGTGCACAAATTTTTGTGCACCGGGCCTCTAGTTAATTATAATTTAAATGTTTGGTAAAAAGCACCAGTGAATCCATCTGGTCCCGTACTTTTGTTTGTTGAGAGGTTTTTAATTAGTGATTCAACCTCTTTACTAGTAATTGGTCTGTTCAGATTTTCAATTTCTTTATGATTCTGCAGGTTGGTAGGTTGTACATTTCTAGGAATTTATCCATTTCTTCTAAGTTATTCAATTTGTTGATGTATAATTATTCATAGTAGCCTCATGATCCTTTGTATTTCTGTGGTATCAGTTGCAACATCTCATTTCTGATTTTATTTATTTCAGTTCTTTTCTTGGTAAGACTGTCTAAAGATTTATCTATATTTGTTTATCTTTAAAAAGAACAGCTCTTAATTTCATTGATCTTTCTATTGTCTTTTTAGCCTGTATTTCATTTATTTCCACTCTGATATTTGGTATTTCCTTTCTTTTACTAAGTTTGGGCTTAGTCTGTTCTTCTAATTCCTTTAGGTATAAAATTAAGGGGGTTTTTTTTGGAGATCTTTCTTATTTACTAATGTAGGCATTTATCACTATGAAATTCCCTTTTTCTTTGCTCTTGCCGCATCCCATAAGTTTTGGTATGTTGGTCTCCATTTTCATTTGTATCAAGACAGTTTTTGATTTCTCTTTTTGTTCCTTCTTTGACCCACTGGTTGTTAGCAGCATGTTGTTTAATCACCACATGTTTGAATTGTCTAGTTTTCTTCTTGTAATCCTATATAATAAAAGCCTAATATGCTAAGTGTCCGACCTTTGGACTGTTCGACCAGTCGCTATGACACTGACCACCAGGGGGCAGATGCTCCAACCGGTAGGTTAGCTTGCTGCTGGGGTCCCACAGATTGGGACTGGGCGAGATGGGCCGGACATGCCCTGGAGCCCTCCCGCGGTCCCTTCCCAGGCCCGATTGTGCAACGGTGGGGTTCCTCGGCCTGGGCTGTGCCCTCTTGCAATCCAGGACCCCTTGGGGGATGTCAGTGAGCCAGTTTTGGCCCAATACCCACAGGCCAGGCTGAGGGACCCCACTGGTACATGAATCTGTGCACCGAGCCTCTAATTGATTTATAATTTCATACCATTGTGGTGAGACAAGATGTTTGATAATGATTTCAATCTTCTGAAATTTATTAAAATATCGATCATAAGATTTATTATGAAAAATCTTCTGTGTGCACTTGAGAGAAGTGTGTATTCTGCTTCTTTTAAATGAAATGTTCTGCATATGTCTATTAAGTCCATCTGGTTTAACATGTTGTTTAAGTCTAATGCTTCCTTATCGATTTTCTGTCCAGGTGACCTATCCACTGATGAAAGTGGGGTATTAAAGTCCTCTAATATTATTGTAGTGCTGTCTATCTCTCCCTTTAGGTGTGTTAATATTTTCTTTATATATTTGGGTGCTTTTATTTTGGGTGCTTAATCTTTATAAATATTATATCCTCTTGTTGGAGTGATCTCTTTATCCTATATAATAAAAGCCTAATATGCAAATCAACTGAACAGCAGAACAACCGGTGGAATGACTGGTCACTATGATGCGCACTGACTACCAGGGGACAGATGCTCAATGCAGGAGCTGCCCCAGCCCACAGGCCCCAGGCCAGCCAAGGCAGGTGCCAGCGGGGGCCCCCAATCACCCCACTGGTTGCCCCACAGATTGGCCCTGATGGCGGCCAGGCCTAGGGACCCTACCCATGCATGAATTTTGTGCATTGGGCCTCTTGTCATTATATAATGCTCTTCTTTGTCTCTTACTACAGTCTTTGATTTAAAGTCTATTTTGTCTGATATTAGTAAAGCTACTGCAGCTATTTTTTGGTTTCCATTTGCACGGACTATCTTCTCCACCCCTTCACTGTCAATCTGTGCATATGTGCCCTTAAACCTGAAGTGTGTTGCTTAGAGGCAGCAAATAGTCAGGTCTTCTTTTTTTTCTTGTGTGTTTTTTTTTTTCCTTCATTCAACTACTCTGTCTTTTGATTGGAGCATTTAGTTCATTTACATTTAAAGTACATATTGATTGGAATGAAAGTATTATTATTTTAGCAAGTGTTTATGGCTGTTTTAGAATTCCTTTTTTATTTTCTTCTTCTCTTGCTCTTTTTTGTAATTGATGATTTTCTATAGTGGTATGCTTAGATTCCTTTCTCTTTATTTTTTATGTACTACCATAGGGTCTTGTTTTGTTGTCACCATGAGGCTCACTTAAAACAACTTATATTTATAACAGTGCATTTTAAGTTAATAACAGCTTGTTTGAATGCATTATAAAGCTCTACATTTTTATTCTACCTCTCCCCATGCTTTATCTTGTTATCAATTAACAAATTATTTAAAGTTATTTATCCAATATCTTTAAAAATACATTCATTTTTTTTTCTAATTAAATCAGCCAGAATTACTTTCTGTTGCTGCAATTAAGAACCAGACTGCTGCCCTGGCTGCTGTGGTTCAGTTGGTTGGGCATCATCCTGTGCACCAAAAACTTAGGGGCTTAAAACAACAAACATTTTCACTATCTTACAGGAAACAGAAGTAGCTTAGCATGAAGATCCCTCAGCACCAGTCAAGCCTTCAGATGATAGCAGCTCTTAGCTGACATCTTAGCTGCACCTTCATGAGCGATCCTGAGCACCGTCACACGGCTAAGCTGCTCCCAAATTCCTGACACAGCAACTGTGAGATAATAAGTGTTTATTGTTTGGAGCTGCCAAGTTTTGCCATAATTGGTTACATAGCAATAGATAATTCTAAACCTATACCCTCGTTTTCTGTTTATAACCCTTTTTTCCTTTCAAAACATGTTTTTATTGATTTTAGAGAGAGGAATGGAGAGAGAGAGAAACATTGATGTAAAAGAGAAACATCCATTGGTTGTCTCCCGCACGTACCCTGATCAGGGATCGAACCTACAATCCAGGAATCAAACCAGCAACCCTTGGGTGCACAGGACAATGCTCAACCAACTAAGGTACACAGACCAGGGCTACAGTTCTTATTTTTTAAAGTCAGGTTGTTGAGATATAATTTATATACAGTAAAATTCATCATTTTTAGGGGTACAATTTTATGAGGTTTGACAAATATATGTATAGTCATATAATCCCCTCTACAAAGAAGAGATACAATATTTCTATCTCATGCTTTTTTGTAATCAATCCTTTACTCCACCCACATCACTGTCATCTAATCTGATTTTTATGCCTATAGTTTGCATTTTCTAGAATGTGATATAAATTAAGCAAATTTTGAGTTTGGTTTTTTTCACTTAACATGATGCTTTTGAGAGTTGTCCATACTGCTGCATAGGTTATTCATTTCTCCCTTGTTATTCCTTAGTAGTATCTCTTTGTAAGGCTCTACCACAATTTGGTTATCCATTCACAATTGATGGACATTTGGGTTACTGCCAGGTTTTGGTGATTTAAAATACAGCTGCTATATACATTAGTTTTGAGATGTTTCTGTGCACATGTTTCCATTTTAATTGAAATACCCACGACTGAGATTTCTGGATCAAATGGATCACAAACCTAAATGTAAAACCTAAATCTATTAAACTTCTGCAGCTACATTTTCCAATATAACTTTCTGTAGTGATAGAAATATCTTATTATTCTGCCCCCCTATCTCCTGTTCACCATTCCTTACAATTCAGTTCAGTTATTTGTGTCAATTTTATTTTTTTAAGTGTGGGTTGTGTGTATTGTTGCTGTATTAGATGCAGACCTGTTATATACAGACTAGAGGCCTGGTGCAGGAAATTGTGCACTCGCGGGGAAGGGGGGGGCAGGGTCTCTCAGCCCTGCCTGTGCCCTCTCACAGTCTGGGAGCCGTTGGGGTATGTCAGGTTCAGGGGTTCTGGCTGAGTGGCACTCCCCCTGTGGGAGCACACTGACCACCAGGGGGCAGCTCCTGCATTGAGTGTCTGCCCCTGGTGGTCAGTGTGCATCATAGTGACCAGTCATTCCACCATTCAGTCGATTTGCATATTAGCCTTTTATTATATAGGATGTGATGACTGACTGATGGAGGTGAAAGCCACACACCTTGGATGCTGTGTATGGGATCCGGCTTAGGGCAGGCAGGTCATTCTTAGTGTCAGCTGCTTCTCTGGCCTCACACTGGAACCTAAAGAACCCGAGGAGCTGTGCAGACAGGACCTTGCTCTCTTGCTTTTCTCCACAAAGATCCCAAGACCAGTGCGTGATGATGTTACATTGTGGAAATAGACTGGAGCTGGGAAATACAGAATCTAGTGGGGCTGGGACTTAGCAAAATTTCTGGATTGTGTTTATGTTTCTTGCAGTTTTGCAATCTTGAGGTTTATTTTCTTGTTGTTCTCCCTTTTAAAGTAAAAGCCTTAGAAAATTTCAGCTTTCTCCTAGTGAGTCAAAGTCAATCAACCAAAAGGCAGCAAGCACAAGTGTTCATGTCCATATTTATATTTGTACCAGAGTCCACCTCTGAAGGGCAGCATGATAATCAGTAAAGTTAGTGACCTTGAGAGGATATAAAGTTCAGGAGGCAGGTAAAGGGTGGTATGTCTGAATTTCACTTAAGAAAGGAAATAGTACTATCTTGCCAGGATATGCACTGCTAACTTATGCACCTACCTGGTTATCCCAGGAAAACCTCCATTAATAGCATGAGTTCTTGATCCAGTGCTATTTTTTATTAGTTTTGAGAGAGGGAGTAAGAGAGAGAGAGAAAGAGAAACACTGATCAGTTGCCTCCTGCGGTATGTGTCCTGACCTAGAATTGAACCCAACATCTTTTGGTGTATGGGACAGCACTCCAACCAACTGAGCCTTACCGCACACTGGCCGGGCGATCTACTTTTTTTTTGCTAATTTTTTGTGTGTGTGCTGCTAGGCACTTATAAACAACTAGAGACCCAGTGCATGAAATTTGTACATGGGTAGGGTCCCTGGCGGCTGCCTGCTGCCAGCTGGGGCCTGCCTTCCTGCAGTTGACTGGCCCCAGCCGTGGGCAAACTATGGCCCGCGGGCCGGATCTGGCCCGTTTGAAATGAATAAAACTAAAAAAAAAAGACTGTACCCTTTTATGTAATGATGTTTACTTTGGATTTATATTAGTTCACACAAACACTCCATCCATGCTTTTGTTCCGGCCCTCCGGTCCAGTTTAAGAACCCATTGTGGCCCTCGAGTCAAAAAGTTTGCCCACCCCTGGTGGAACTCCCGGTCAAACTCCAGGTCAAGGGGACAATTTGCATATTAGGCTTTTATTATATAGGACTAGAGGCCTGGTGCACAAGATTCATGCACAGCGGGTGTGGTCCCCTCAGTGAGCCTGCACCCTCTCCAATCTGGGACCCCTTGGGGGATGTCCGACTGCCGGTTTAGGCCCGATCCTGGGGATCGGGCCTAAACCGGCAGTCAAACATCCCTCTCACAATCCAGGACCACTGGCTCCTAACTGCTCACTTGCCTATCTGCCTGATCGCCCCTAACTGCCTCCCCTGCCAGCCTGGTCGCCCCTAACTGCCACCCCCCACCAGCCTGGTCACCCCCAACTGCCTTCCTTGCCAGCCTGGTCACCCCTCACTGCCCTCCCTGCTGGCCTGGTCGCCCCACACAGCCTGCTATTTGGTTGCCCCTCACTGCCCCCCCTGCCGGACTGGTCACCCCACACAGCCTGTTGTTCAATCGTTTGGTTGTCCCTCACTAACACTCCTGCTGGCCTTGTCGCCCCACTCAGCCTGTTCGGTCGTCTGTTTGGTTGTTTTGGATGTGATGGCCCCTGGCTCTTTATATATATAGATAAGAAGGAGAAAGTAATTTGCTTCTCAATTTTAATAAAGATAGCCAAACCATTAACCTGAGTTCTGGGCGCTTTTCCTGTGAGGCTGTTCATTCATTTAATACATATTACACCAATAAATTGAGCATCAGGCACTGAAGGGCTGGAAATATCATGGTGAGAAATAGAAACAAAAGTGTCACCTTCTATGTTCATAGCAGCACAATTCACCATAGCTAGGATCTGGAAACAGCCTAAGTGCCCATCAGTAGATGAATGGATTAGAAAACTGTGGCACATCTACACGATGGAATACTATGCTGCTGTAAAAAAGAAGGAACTCTTACTATTTGCAATGGCATGGATGGAGCTGGAGAGCATTATGCTAAGTGAAATAAGCCAGTCAATGAAGGAAAAATACCACATGATCTCACTCATTCATGGATAATAGTGACCATTATAAACTTTTGAACAATAATAGATACAGAGGCAGTGCAGCCTCAAACAGATTGTCAAACTGTAGCCGGAAGGCCAGGGAGGGGTGGGGGGCAGGATGGAGGGGTGTAAGAGATCAACCAAAGGACTTGTATGCATGCATATAAGCATAACCAATGGACATAAGACACTGGGGGGTAGGGGAGGCCAGGGGATTGTCAAGGGAGGGGGAAAAAAAGGGACACATATGTAATACCCTTTGTAAGACTGTAAGCAATAAAATAAAATTTAAAAAAAAAAGTGTCACCTTCAGTGAGCTTATAGTGGAGAGAAAATGTGATCAAATAAACAGAAATACATTTGAAATTTGATGGGATAACTGCTGTGGTACAGTAAAAGCCTTCATTAAAGACAAAGGACCTCACTTAGTGGGGCAGGGGAGGCTGGCTTCAGACAAGGCTTTCTTGAGGAAGTGACAATGAGCTAAGACTGGAAGGGAGAGAGGAGTTATTATGGAGTGAATGGGAAAAGAACATTCCTGGAAGAGGGAACAGCTTCTTGTTTTGGAAGGACAAGAACATCAAAAAGTTAAGCTGAAGCCCAGCTGCTGTGGCTCAGTGGTTGAGCACTGGCCCATGAACCAGGAGGTCAGGGGTTTGATTCCCAGTCAGGACACACACCTGGGTTGCAGGCTTGATCCCTAGTTGAGGGCATGTAGGAGGCAGCCAATCAATGATTCTCTCTCATCATTGATGTTTCTATTCTTCTTTCTCTCTCCCTTCCTTTCTGAAATTAATTTAAACATTTTTTAAAAAATTAACCTGGACTTGCTTGAAAGGTGGAAAGAATGGTGGCTGATGTTTCAAGAAGAGGATGTAGCCTGAAACTTGTGAGGAAGATTCAGCTCTCCCAAGCCTGGAAGAAAGGATGGGGTTGAAGGGTGATATGGAGGGTAGCTGGGGGTGGTAGACTCCTGGACCTTGATGGGATGCAATGTCTCAGAGGTGGCCCAACTATGGGTGGTAACAAAGGGCTACATATTGGCCCTTCAGACCATGGAAGGCTGCAATGAGGGCACTGGCCTCTCCCTTCTCTACCTCCCCCCCCCCCCCATGTCTAGATGAAGGCAAGGATTAACACTTGATGGCTAATTCAT
Organism: Myotis daubentonii; assembly: GCF_963259705.1. Lineage (NCBI taxonomy): Eukaryota > Metazoa > Chordata > Mammalia > Chiroptera > Vespertilionidae > Myotis > Myotis daubentonii. Next base: position 136,485,740 of record NC_081842.1, read on the forward strand.
AAGCACAAAAAGCAATGCAACAATAATACCTGAATGAGAGGCAATATGTGTGGTGGCAGGCTAAGTTCAAATCCCAGCTATACTACTCAACAGATTTTCTGCCTGGGCAGTTACTTGACTTCCCTGGGCCTCAGCTGCCTCACCTGTAAAGCAGAGATAACAAAATCTGTTATACCACGTGGTGGGGGGATTTTAATTGGCTAATACATGTGAAGTTCTTAGAAGTGTCTGTCACAAAGTAAGTTCCACATACAAGTTAGGGGGGAAATGGCAGCCAGATGTGAGGTCCTCCTCCAATGATCTTGGAACCTGTACGATCCTGAGGGGCCTGTAGGGGCCAGAGGGGCTCCAAAGTGGGCTGAATTCCCAGCTAAACTGTGGGAAATGGTTGAAGTTTGGGAAAAACAAATGTTAATGTAACTTTTTTTTTTTTTTGCACCGGAGTTCTCAGACCACTGCTCTTTCGGATCCATTGGCACGCTCCAAAGCAATTACATACATTCTAGGAAAAGCAGTCCTGGAGGTAAACTGGATTAAAGAAAAAGAAAGAGCCCTAACCGGTTTGGCTCAGTGGATAGAGCATCGGCCTGCGAACTGAAAGGTCCCAGGTTCGATTACGGTCCAGGGCATGTACCTTGGTTTCGGGCACATCCCCAGTAGGAGATGTGCAGGAGGCAGCTGATCAATGTTTTTCTGTCATTGATGTTTCTAACTCTCTATCCCTCTCCCGTCCTCTCTGTAAAAAATCAGTAAAATATATTTTAAAAGGAAAAGAAAGATGCCGGATTTTAAGTCACCAGTCCTCGAAGCCCTGAAATTGTTTCCTTCCCACGGGCAGGGGTAAGGACCCCGGCACCAGCACTCGGGTTTGGTGGGCTAGCCTGGGAACCCAATGAACCACCACTGGAAATTGATGTTCCGGGGAAAGCCCCGACATCTGAAACGCTCTGTCCTGATTTGTGTGATGCAGCTGCGGCTCAAGAGGGAAACAGGGAGTAATTCACGACATCACGACATATCTGGGAAGCTCTCAGAGGCCAGGCTCGGCGCGGTCTCCTGCCTCGCTCCGCCGTCACCCAAATAGGAAAGCAAAGAAACGAACGTTAATGATGAACAAGACCCGGGACCGGCCCCCACCGCTCGGGAGCCGGGCAGGTGTGGGTCTCAGGCAGGGGCCGCGGCAGCCCGCGCAGTTGGCCGCTCCGCCCCGCCCGGCCCCGCCCCACGCCGCGGCCTCCTGCCCGCCCCTGCGCCCGGGAGCCGCCGCCGCAGCCTCCTGCAGGTGCGTGTCCGGGGCCGGGTCCCGGGGCCTCTCTCAGCTCCCGCCCGGGTCCCGCCGACGACGCGCTCCCGCGGGCCGCGCGCAGCTTCCCGTGGCGGACCCGGGCCGGGGTCGGAGCGCGCATGCGCAGCCAGTCTCTTCCCGCCCTCTCCCAGCCGCATCCCCGCCCCCGCCCCCGCGCTCGGGGCTCCCGGCGTCGGCGGTTGGGCGGGGGAGGACGGGCGGATGCGGGGAGGGGAGCGGCCCGGCCTCTGCGGGAGGGCCTAGGCTCCTCGGCCCGGTGTCCTCTGGCCCCGCACCGGGGCGGCGGCTGCACGCGAGACCAGGGCGGGGGCAGGAAGCCAGGCTGCAAAGTAACGCGGCCCGAGCAGGTGGGCTGGTGGGCCGCTCGAGGGGGGCCCGGGAGCCCCTGCGCGGAGCGGAGCGCCCCCTCGGAGCAGTCACCCTGGTCACCGCAGCGTCCGGGTGGCAGAGGGTGGGGGCCTGGGGCAGCGCGGTGGCCGTGGGCCTGGGAGGCGGGTGGGGTCGGGCAGAGTGTAAGGTGCAGCTGTCAGGACAGTGACCAGCCTGGCCGCGGGGTGTGAGAGGGGAGAAGCTGGCCGAGGAAGGTGATGCCCTAGGCCTAGGCTGTGCGGGTTGCAGGTCCGGGGACAGTTCGGAGCTTGGTCCTGTGGGTGGGAGCCGTCCGTCTGGAGCCCTGTCTGGAGCCCGGGGAGGAGGGGCCTCGGAGAGTTTGGTGGGAAACCAGGCGAGGGCGTCCCGGGAGCCAGGAGAAGCAGGAGGAGAGGTGAGCAGATGGGTGGGAGACTGGACTTCATTGAGGTTTGACCTGGCGGAGGTCGCCAGTGACCTTGTCGGGAGCACGTGGTAGAGGAGGGCGGGGAAGGAGCCTGCTGGTGTTGACAGCCTAGGACTGGTGCGTTGCATAAGTTTAGCTCGTGGGTGTTCAAAGTATTTATTGAACGCCTGTGTAAGTTTTGGGAGTTTCTTTGCAGTATACTTCTCATGTGCTTTCATTTTTTTTGCGTGAAATATTTTTCTCTTGCATTCCTGATATAACCTTTCATTTATTATATTTTTCAGAATTAGTAGGTTGCCCCCTTTTTTCCACAGGGAACATACATTTTTCTTTTTTCCTACTTCCATAGGTGAGTTTCAGGTTTCAGAAGAAAGCCTGGTTACACTGGGGACTGCCATTCCAGTGGTTCTCAACCTTCCTAATGCCGCGGCCCTTTAATACAGTTCCTCATGTTGTGGTGACCCCCAACCATAAAATTATTTTCGTTGCTACTTCATAACTGTAATTTTGCTACTGTTATGAATCGTAATGTAAATATCTGATATGCAGGATGTATTTTCATTGTTACAAATTGAACATAATTAAAGCATAGTGATTAATCACAAAAACTATATGTAATTATATATGTGTTTTCCGATGGCCTTAGGCGACTGCTATGAAAGGCTCCTTCGACCCGCAAAGGGGTCGCTACTCACAGGTTGAGAACCTCTGCATTAGACTAATGCCAGTGTTTGGGAGCCGGTACCACCTCCAGAAAGCCTGTTTCATGAATGAGTTTATTTCCTCCCCGGCTTGTCTTCTCCCCCTGAAGATACAATCAAGGCAGAATAATTGGTAGTTTCAGCCAGGGCAGTGTTCACCCTGGGGGTTTCTGAAGGGGATAACCGGAGTTCTCATTGCCCTGTGGCCTTTCCCTTTTCTTCTGGGAACTTGCTTTTACACTTGAACAGGGCTGTGAGCGTGTGGAAGGTAGGACCACTGCTCACTCGCACTCCCCCCAGGAAAGCAGATATATGTTGGCACTCAGACAATAAATATTTTGTGGTAGCCTCTTTAAAACAGCCTTATGATCTGAGCATTTCTGATCTTGGAAATAAATTTCTGGTGGCACTGACCAGAAAAGATGCGAACATTTTGTTTTCATTCTCTACTTTGCTTTCCCATTTACTGAGAGATTTGCAGACCATCTTGTAAATTAACCGGAAATTTGGCAAAACAATTACCACATTTATTTAAAAAAACAACAACATGTGAAATGTTGACTAATAAAACTGGTAGTAGAATGGATTTTGTAACCTGGCAGATCAAAATTTTTTCACTGGTTCATTATGTCAGCTATACATTAGATTTTCAGTAATAATTAGTATGATAAAAGATTTGAAATTCAAAAATACACACTGAGAGCATTTTTAATTTTATGCAATTCTTGAGTGTGTGTATACATGTATGTGTGTATATATAATACATGTACGTCATTAAACATAATTCACACGAGAACTAAAGCTATCTTTACAAAATACTTGCTGATTGCATTGCCTAGGCCAGTGGTCGGCAAACTGCGGCTTGGCAAACCACGGCTCGCGAGCCACATGCGGCTCTTTGGCCCCTTGAGTGTGGCTCTTCCACAAAATACCGACTTCTGCACATGGGCCACAAAGTTTCAATCGCACTGTGCATGCGTGCCCGCACGTGGTATTTTGTGGAAGAGCCACACTCAAGGGGCCAAAGAGCCGCATGTAGCTCATGAGCCGCGGTTTGCCGACCACAGGCCTAGGCAAAGGAGTGATTTTTTGGAAATGTTGAAACATGAGCAAGTATTTTTTCTATTTTTTTACTTTGAGTTGAGTGCTCTGGTGAAAGTAATTATTATTACTTAATAATAAAAACATTTGAGTAAAGAAACTTAGATGAAAAATAGTAACATTTTAACCAGATAATACAAGTCCTAATGTTGTCAATCCTACAATTAAAAATTCCTTAATATTCTCTGACAACGCAACAAATTCAAACTCATGTTCAGAGTAGAATGAAGACTTGTCTTCATTGCACAGCTACTCAGCAGATGACCCATCCTTAGATCCTCATGTAGAAGAGTTACACTGATAGCAGCATAGTCAACTGGTTTATGTTGCTGCCTCTGCCTTGTAAAAGCATCCAAACCTGTAGTGAATTTTTATAAGAATTTATTGGAGCCCAAACTGATGACATTGCCAGAAAGCAAGTTCTCAGTTCTCTGGAGAATGAGATTAGCAGTTTCTTTTTCTTCTTTTTATTTATTGATTCTAGACACAGAGGGCGAGAGGGGAAGCGAGAGAGAAGCATTGATTTGTTGCTTCACTTATTTATACATTCACTGGTTGATTCTTATATGTACCCTGACTGTGGATTTGAACCCTCAACCTTGGTATATGGGGATGATGCTCTAACCAACTGAGCTATCCAGCCAGAGCCTGAAGTGTCTTTTTTTTAAAACTTCACCCCAGGATATGTTTAAATTGATTTTTTATTTTTTTTAGAGAGGGGAAGGAAGAGAGAAATAGAAACTTCGATGTGAGAGAGAAAAATTGTCTGGTTGCCTCCTGTATGCACCCCTCAAGGATCAAACCTGCAACCTTTTGGTGTATGGGATGACACTCCAACCGACTGAGCTACCTGGCCAGGGCTGCAGTTTCTTTTATGTATTGAAATTAAAGAGGTAACTAAGGAAGATTACATGAACAAGATTATATGCTTTCTTGAGGGTGATTATGCTTATTTCAAAGGTGTGTTAACCTAGATGCACAAAAACAATGGACAGGTCTTGTTTAAGGCAGAGATAAACCTCTTAACTAAAAAGTTATAGGTCTGCAGTGTGACTACCCACCATGACATGCGTAGTAAAAATTTATGATGATCAGATCACCCTGTGAGGCTCCTTTCCTAGAACCCATTTTTCATCCATACCTCTATTGATTATCTGTTATTTTTTATTCTCACCAGAAGATATTTTTTCCATTGATTTTTTAAAATATATTTTATTGATTTTTTACAGAGCGGAAGGGAGAGAGATAGAGAGTTAGAAACATTGATCAGCCGCCTCCTGCACATCCCCTACCGGGGACGTGCCCGCAGCCCAGGTACATGCCCTTGACCGGAATCGAACCTGGGACCCCTCAGTCCACAGGCCGATGCTCTATCCACTGAGCCAAACCGGTTTTGGCTCCATTGATTTTTTAAAGTGGTTACCAGTTTTCTCATTTTTAAAAAATATATTTTTAATAATTTCAGAGAGGAAGGGAGAGGGAGAGAGAGACAGAAGCATCAATGATGAGAGATAATCACCTCCTGCATGCCCCACACTAGAAATTGAGCCCGCAACCCGGCATGTTCCCCGACCGGAAATCGAACTGTGACCTAGTTCATAGATCGATGCCCAACCAGAGCCACGCCAGCTGGGCCATTGATTTTTTTTTTATTATTATTATTTTTTAGAGAGAGTGGAAGGGGGGCAGGCAAGACAGAAGAGAGGGAGAGAGAGACATCAATGTGAGAGAAACACATCCATTAGTTGCCTCCTGCACATGCCCTGATTGGGGATGGGGATGAACCTACAACCCAGGTATGTGCCCTTGACTGGGAATTAAACCTGTAACCCCCTTTGATGCACAGGCTGACACTGTAACCACTGAGCACACCAACCAGAGAATTGTTGATTGGTTTTTAAATCTTTAGGTTCTTTAAAAAAATAATAATAAAATAATATATATATATTGATTTCAGAGAAGAAGGGAGAGGGAGAGATAGAAACATCAATGATGAGAGAAAATCATTGATCAGCTACCTCCTGCTTGGCTCCCACTGAGGATCAAGCCTGCAACCTGGGCATGTGCCCTGACTGGGAATCAAACCATGACCTCCTGGTTCATAGCTCCATGTTCAACCACTGAGCCACTCCAGCTGGGCTTTAGGATCTTTTGAATTATTTTTCTTCTGGTTATTTCTCCATTGATATTTAAAGAGAATGGAAGGGAGAGAGAGAGCGACACATCGATTGGTTGCCTCTAGCACAGCCCTGACTGGGGCTGGGGATGGAGTCTGCAAAGAAGGTACATGCCCTTGACCAGAATTGAACCCATGACTCTTCAGTCCGTGGGCCCACATTCAATTCACTGAGCCCAACCAGCTAGCCCTAAATTCTTTTTATTTTTTAATTTTTTTTAAATTAAATGTTTATTGTTCAGATTATTACATTTGTTCCTCTTTTTTCCCCCCATAACTCCCCTCCTCCCAGTTCCTACCCCACCCTCCACCCTCACTCCCCACCCACTGTCCTCATTCATAGGTGCATGATTTTTGTCCAGTCTCTTCCCGCATCTCCCACACCCCTTTCCCCCCCAAGAATAGTCAGTCCATTCCCTTTCTATGCCCCTGATTCTATTATAATCACCAGTTCATTCTGTTCATCAGATTATTTATTCACTTGATTCTTAGATTCACTTGTTGATAGATGCGTATTTGTTGTTCATAATTTGTATCTTTACCTTTTTCTTCTTCTTCCTCTTCTTAAAGGATACCTTTCAGCATTTCATATAATACTGGTTTGGTGGTGATGAACTCCTTTAGCTTCTTCTTGTCTGTGAAGCTCTTTATCTGACCTTCAATTCTGAATGATAGCTTTGCTGGATAAAGTAATCTTGGTTGTAGGTTCTTGGCATTCATCACTTTGAATATTTCTTGCCACTCCCTTCTGGCCTGCAAAGTTTCTGTTGAGAAATCCGCTGACAGTCGTATGGGTACTCCCTTGTAGGTAACTGAGTTTCTTTCTCTTGCTGCTTTTAAGATTCTCTCTTTGTCTTCTGCTCTTGGCATTTTAATTATGATGTGTCTTGGTGTGGTCCTCTTTGGATTCCTTTTGTTGGGGGTTCTCTGCGCTTCCTGGACTTGTAAGTCTATTTCTTTCACCAGGTAGGGGAAGTTTTCTGTCATTATTTCTTCAAATAGGTTTTCAATATCTTGCTCTCTCTCATCTTCTGGCACCCCTATAATTCTGATGTTGGTACGCTTGAATCTGTCCCAGAGGCTCCTTACACTATCTTCGTATTTTTGGATTCTTTTTTCCTTTTGCTTTTCCGGTTGGGTGTTTTTTGCTTCTTCGTAATTCAAATCTTTGACTTGATTCTTGCGCTCCTCTGGTCTGCTGTTGGGAGTCTGTATAATATTCTTTATTTCAGTCAGTGTATGCTTAATTTCTAGTTGGTCCTTTATCACAACATCAAGGGTCTCATTAGATTTCTTGTAGATCTCATTAAGTTTATCGGCGGTCTCTAGAAGACTCTTGAAAGACCTCAAAAGTGTGGTTTTGAATTCTATATCCAGCAGCCTGCTTTCCTCCAGTTCTGTCATTTGTGTCCTATTTCTTTGTCTTGGCATTTTTTATGCTTCTCTGTGTCGATAGAGTGGCTTTCTGTGCTAAGTGTCCCAATTACCTGAGGTAGACACTCTTGGTGCACCCCCTTGTGGTCTTTGTGCACAGTCTTGTTGTAGCCAAGCCTGATTGTTGTAGGTAACACTGGGAGGGATTTGACCTCCAGGCCAATTGGCTGTGAGAATCAGCTGTGTCTGCAGTGGGAGAACTTCTCTCCTGGCTCTCTAGGGCGGCACTAATCTAGCCTCTGCCTGAGGCTAACCAGCAAATGCCTCCGTGCAAGGCTTGGGCGGGGCGGATCCCAGGGGATCAACAGGGTGGGCGGAGCGAGCAGTTATGGCTGCTCTCAGTCCCGAACCCAGAGGCTCTGCCTCTCAGTGTCCCAGTATCCGCTGCAAACCCCTCAGAGAGAAAGCTGCCCTCAAGTTCCGACCGATGCCAGACAGTCCCACTTCTCCCATTTGAGTCTGGATCCCCAGAGACTCGCCCCAAATTGGAGCTCAGAGCCTGAGACTCCCTCCCAATTGAAACAGACCACCCCACCCTCAGCTGCCAGCCCGCTCCGCACTCACCTCCGCACCTTTGTATTTTCTGCACTGCACCTCCTCTGAGCCTCGGTATGCTTTTCTCTTTCCTTCTAGTTGTAGAATTTCCCCTCAGCCAGCCTTCCTGTGGTTCTGGGTGATGTCCATTCTGTCTTTTAGTTGTATTTTTGAAGTGGTTGTGCGAGGCAGCAATCTCCGGTGTTTACCTATGCCGCCATCTTGGTTTCTCCCTAAATTCTTTTTTAAACAATTTATCTTTATTGTTGAAAGTAATACAGATGTACCCTTCCCCCCCCCCCCCCATTTACCCCTTCCAGCCTCCACCCCGCCCCCCCCCCGCCCCCTGCCCAGGCCTTCACCACACTATTGTCTGTTTCCATGGATGGTGCATATCCTATATAATAAAAGTCTAATATGTAAGTGTCCGGTCAGTCAGCCTTTCAACCAATTAAAACATAATATGCTAATGATATGCTAAGACCGCTCAACCACTCGTTATGACATGCACTGACCACCAGGGGGCAGATGCTCTGACTGGTAGATTAGCTTGCTGCTGGAGCCTTCCTGTAGTCCCTCCCTGGCTGGCCAACCTTCCGCATCCCTCCCCAGCCCAATCATGCACCGGTGGGGTCCTTTGGCCTGCCTGCGCCCTCTCACAATTGGGGACCCCTCAGGGAATGTGGGAGAGCCGGTTTCCGCCCAATGGCAGAACAACTGGTCACTATGATGCACACTGACCACCAGGGGGCAGCCACTCAAAGGAGCTGCTCCCTGGTGGTCAGTGTGCTCCCACAGGGGGAACGCCACTTAGCCAGAGGTCTGCTCAAGGCTGGCGAGCACAGCAGTGGTGGTGGGAGCCTCTCCCGCCTCAGTGGCAGCGCTAAGGATGTCCAACTGCCAGCTTAGGCCCTCCATCAGTCGGACATCCCCAGAGGGCTCCTGGACTGCTAGAGGGCATAGGCCGTGCTGAGGGAACCCCCGCCCCTTGTGAGTGCACTGGGCCTCTAGTATGCATATAAGTTCTTTGGTTAATCTCTCTCCATCCTACCCCCTCACCTCTGCCTTCCCTCTGAGATTTGACAGTCTGTTTCATGCTTCTATGTCTGTGGATCTATTTTGTTCATCAGTTTATTTTGTTCTTTAGATTCCACGTATGAGTGAGATCATATTATACTTGTCTGACTGGCTTATTTTGTTTAGCATAATGCTTTCCTGGTCCCTCCATGCTATCTCAAAGGTTAAGAGATCCTTTAAATTCTTAATGACTTTTAAAATCTTACCTTCATGTCTGCCCTCGCCAGTGTGGCTCAGCTGGTTGGTCATTGTCCCAACCACTAAAAGGTTGCCAGTTCCATTGCCGGGGCACATTTCCTGGGTTGTGACTCCATCTCCCATAGGGGACATTCAGGAAGCACCTGATCAATGCTTTGCACTCACACTGATGTTTTGGCCTCTCTCTCTCCCTCTCCTTTTCTCTCTCTAAAAATCAATAAAAAACGCCCCCAGTGTGGCTCTGTTGCTCGAGCATGGTCTCATGAACCAAGAGGTCACCAGTTAGGCCTGGCTGGTGTTGCTCAGTGGTTGAGTGTTGACCTTTGAACCAGGAGGTTACAGTTCAATTCCAGGTCTGGGCACATGCCCAGGTTGTGGGCTCGATCTCCAGTGTGAGGAATGCAGGAGGCAGCCAATTGTTGTTTATCTCCCTCTCCCTTCCTCTCTCTAAAAAAGTAAAAAAAACAAACAAACAAAATACACATTTAAAATATCAATAAAATATTTTTTAAATATAATTTAAAAAACAAAATAAAATCCTACCTTCATGTCTGAGAAAAAAATATGACAATTTATTCAGGAGTTATTCAGAATTCTTTGACCATAAATGGGAATGTTTGCTAACATTTAAAATTAACAGAAGAAGAAAAATTTTCTAGATCAAATTAATGTCTCCTAATTAAAATATTATAAAGCAACAGTGGAATCAAACATCTTTGGGAGAAATAACTAAAGACATATATTAAGCTCAAAATGATAACGTAGTAACTTCATGCAACATGTAAGGAGCTTTTAGTAAAGTTAGACAGTATTGAGTACTTTAACCTTCACAGTTTTCAAGATGTGCAAGTTTAACAATATCATCTATGACAATATCTTAAAGCCTCAAATGGATCTGAAAAAACTGCTTTTTTTAAAATTTAACGTTATTGTTGAAAGTATTACAGATGTCCCCCTTTTTCCCCCATTGGCCTACTTCATCCCACTCCACACACCCCCTCCCCAGGCCTTCCCAGCACTAGTGTCTGTCCATGGGCTATGTGTATATGTTCTTTGGGAAAACGTATGCATATAAGTTCTTAGGGAAAAAAAACTTTTCTTGATAATTATTGAAGCTAGGTGATAGAACAATAACTCCTATTTTTATAGATGTTTAAATCTTTCCATAATTAAAAAAATAAACTGTAGTAACACCTTACTTATCCATTACTAATGTATTCCGATAATTAATTTTTCCAACCAAATTGAAGCTTGCCAAAGCTTATCATGCCCCTGCTGGTTGAAAATCATGCCAAGCTATTTTCTCCCATGGGATGATTTTCATGACGTTTGGGCATTCCATTGTTAGAGTCTACAAGCTGCTCACCAGAGTGGCCTTCTTGGTGGTGGTGTCTGAGTCTGCACACCTTCTCCCCTGGTAACCAGTCAGCCAAGCGCCTTTTCTGACTCTGACCTAAATTCCCTGAGAAAATGGCTCCAGGCAGCCAGAGGCTCTTGTCTCCTGAAGTGTTCTGGAAACCAGCACTACCCCATTTTCTCTTCAGTATTCCAATCTTCTCATTTAGTTTTTTGTTTTGTTTTGTTTTTTAAATTACAGCAGAGACAGGTTACAATGAAAATTTGTTGACATGCTTTCTTCTTGTCATTAAGTGAGGTTTATTGAAATACAATTTGTATACTATAAAATTCACTCTATTATAAAGTTCTATGAGATTTGAAAAACAAGCAAAAAATACACAGAAAATACATAGAATTTTTCATTGCTTTTTTTATTGATTAAGGTATTACATATGTGTCTTTATCCCCCCATTGCTCTCCTCCCCCCTCCCCCACTCATGCCCTCACCCCCCTGGTGTCTGTGTCCATTGGTTAGGCTTATATGCATGCATACAAGTCCTTTGGTTGATCTCTCCCCCTTACCCCCACCCTCCCCTACCTTCCCTCTGAGTTGTGACTGTCTGATCAATGCTACTGTGTCACTGGATCTATTTTTGTTCATCAGTTTATGTTGTTCATTATATTCCACAAATGAGTGAGATCATGTGATATTTATCGTTCTCTGACTGGCTTATTTCACTTAGCATAATGCTCTCCAGTTCCATCCATGCTGTTGCAAATGGTAAGAATTCCTTCTTTTTTTACCACAGCATAATTCCATTGTGTAGATGTACCACAGTTTTTTAATCCACTCATCTGCTGATGGGCACTTAGGCTGTTTCCAAGTCTTAGCTATGGTGAATTGTGCTGCTGTGAACATAGGGATGCATATATCCTTTCTGATTGGTGTTTCTAGTTTCATTTTTTTGCATGTCTCTGTCCAATTTTCCCAACACCATTTATTGAAGAAACTGTCTTGACTCCACTGTCTTGTCTCCTTTGTCAAATATTAATTGAGCATAGTGGTTTGGGTCGATTTCTGGGTTCTCTGTTCTATTCCACTGGCCTATATGTCTGTGTTTGTGCCAGTACCAGGCAGTTTTGAGAACAGTGGCTTTGTAATACAGCTTGATATCTGGTATTGTGATCCCTCCTACTTTGTTGTTCTTTCTCAGAATTGCTACAGCTATTCGGGGTCTTTTTTTATTCCAGATGAATATTTGGAGAAATTGTTCTATGTCTGTGAAATATGCCGTTGGTATTTTAATGGAGAGTGCATTGAATCTATAGATTGCTTTGGGTAGTATGGACATTTTAATGATGTTGATTCTACCAATCCATGAACACGGTATGTTCTTCCATCTGTTTATGCCTTCCTCTATCGCTTTTTTCAGTGTCCTGTAGTTTTCCGGGTACAGGTCTTTTACCTCCTTAGTTAAGTTTATTCCTAGGTATCTTAATTTTTTTGGTGCGATGGTAAATGGGATTGTTTTTTTAACCTCTCTTTCTGTAAGTTCACTATTGGTGTATAAAAATACCATAGATTTCTTGGCGTTAATTTTGTATCCTGCTACATTGCTAAATTCATTTATTAAGTTTAATAATTTTTTGATGGCATCTTTAGAGTTTTCTATGTACAGTATCATGTCATCTGCGAATAATGACAGTTTTACGTCTTTTCCAATTTGGATGCCTTTTTTTTCTTCTTCTTGTCTAATTGCTATGGCTAGCACTTCCAATACTATGTCGAAAAGGAGTGGTGAAAGTGGGTATCCCTGTCTCGTTCCTGTTCTTAGGTGAAATGGTTTTAGTTTTTGCATATTGAGTATGATGTTAGCTGTAGGTTTGTCATATAAGGCTTTTATTATGTTGAGGCATGATCCCTCTATTCCCATTTTGCTGAGAGTTTTTATCAAGAAAGGGTGTTAGATTTTGTCAAATGCTTTTTTTGCATCAATTGATATGACTGTGATTTTTATCTCTCAATTGTTTATGTGATGTTTCACATTTATTGTTTTGCAGATATTGTACCATCCTTGCATCTCTGGGATAAATCCTATTTGGTCATGGTGTAGGACAGTAATGGCGAACCTTTTGAGCTCGGCGTGTCAGCGTTTTGAAAAACCCTAACTTAACTCTGGTGCCGTGTCACATATAGAAATTTTTTGATATTTGCAACCATAGTAAAACAAAGACTTATATTTTTGATATTTATTTTATTTATTTAAATGCCATTTAACAAAGAAAAATCAACCAAAAAAATGAGTTTGCGTGGCACCTCTGACACGCGTATCATAGATTCGCAATCACTGGTGTAGGATCTTTCTGATGTAATGCTGGATCCAATTTGCTAGAATTTTGTTAAGAATTTTGGCATCTGTGTTCATGAGGCATATTGGCCTGTAATTCTCTTTCATTGTGTTGTCTTTATCTGGTTTTGGCATTAGGGTAATGGTGGCTTCATAGAATGAGCTTGGAAGTGTTCCTTCTTTTTGAATTTTTTTTGAATAGTCTGAGAATAGGTTTTAGTTCTTCTTTGAATGTTTGGTAAAACTCCCCTGTGAAGCCACCTGGCTCAGGCTTTTGTTTGCTGGAAGCTTTTTGATGACTGCTTCAGTTTCCTTCATAGTTATTGGCCTATTGAGATTTTTAGATTCTTCCTGATTGAGTTTTAGAAGGTTGTACTTTTCTAGGAATATGTCCATTTCATCTAGGTTGTCTAGTTTGTTGGAATAGAGTTTTCATAGTATTTTTTAACAATCCTTTGTATGTCTGTAGGTCTCTTGTTATTTCTCCTCTTTCATTTCTGATTTTGTTTATTTGGGTCCTCTCTCTTTGCTTCTTGGTAAGCTTGGCTAGAGGTTCATCAGCCTTGTTTATCCTTTTAAAGAACCAGCTCTTGGTTTCATTGATTTTTATTTATTTATTTTTTTTGGTGTCTATGTCATTTATTTCCACCCTGATCTTTATTATCTCCTTCCTTCTGCTCACTCTGGGCTTTTCTTGTTGTTCTCTTTCTAATTCTTTAAGTTGTAGAGTTAGATGATTTATTACCATTTTTTCTTGTTCTCTGAGGTAGGTCTGTAGAGCTATAAACTTCCCTCTCAGGACTGCTTTCACTGTGTCCCATTGATTTTGGATTGTTGTGTTTTCATTGTCATTCATTTTCAGGATGTTTTAAATTTCTTCTTTGATCTCTTTGGTAACACAATCATTGTTTAATAGCATGCTATTAAGCTTCCAAGTGTTTGAATTTTTTATTTTTTTATTATAGTTTATTTCTAATATTATACCATTGTGATCTGAGAAGATGCTTGATATGATTTCAATCTTCTGGAATTTGGAGAGACTTTGCCTGTGACTCAATATGTGGTCTATCTTTGAAAATGTCCCATGTGCACTTGAGAAGAACGTATATTCCGTGGCTTTGGGGTGAATTGTTCTGAAGATGTCAATTAAGTCCATCTGATCTAGTGAGTCATTTAGGATTGCTGTTTCTTTGCTGGTTTTTTGTGTAGAGGATTTATCCAGTGATGTCAGTGGTGTATTAAAGTCCCCTATTATGATTGTATTGTTGTTAGTCTCTCCCCTGATATCTTCCAGGAGGGTTTTTTTTTTTTTAATGTATTTGGGTACTCCTTCATTGGGTGCATACTAGTATATTTATTACCAGGGTTATATCCTCTTGTTGTATTGATCCCTTTAGTATCCTTATCTCTTGTTATGGCCTTCATTTTGAGGTCTATTTTGTCAGATATAAGCATTGCTACCCCAGCTTTCTTTTCCTTTCCATTTGCCTGATAGATATTTTTCCATCCCTTCACCTTCAGTCTGTGTGAGTCCCTTGTTCTGATTTGGATCTCTTGTAGACAGCATGCATATGGGTCATGTTTGTTTGTTCTTTTAATCTATTCAGCCACTCGATGTCTTTTGATTGGAGTATTTAGTCCATTTACATTTAAAGTTATTATTGAAAGGTACTTGTTTGTAGCCATTTTAATTTTTTGTGCCTGTGTTCCTTCTTCCCTTTTTATTTCTTCTTTTTATACCAATCCCTTTAGCATTTCTTGCATTGCTGGCTTGGAAGTGATAAACTCCCTTAGCCTTTCTTTGTCTGTGAAGCTCATTATTTCCCCTTCAATTTTGAATGATAGCTTTGTTGGATAGAGTATTCTTGGATTTAGTCCCTTGCTTTGCATCACTTTGTAAATTTCCTTCCTTTCCTTTCTGGCCTGATGTGTTTCTGTTGAGAAATCATTTGATAATCTAATGGGATATCCCTTGTAGGTAACTTTCTGTCTCTCTCTTGCAGCCTTTAAGATTCCCTCTTTGTCCTGAACGTTTGCCATCGTAATTATGATGTGTCTTGATGTGGGTCTTTTCGGGTTCACCTTGTTTGGGACTCTCTGTGCTTGTGTGCCTTTTTTCTTCTCCACATTAGGGAAGTTTTCTGATATTATTTCTTCAAATAGGTTTTCTAACCCTTGTACCTCTTCCTGTCATTCTGGCACCCCTATTTTTCATTGCTTTTAAAAAAGTTTCTTGGGCCTACTTGTCTCCTCCCTCCCCCGGACCCTGAAAACCACAGATGTGATTTCTCTACTTACAGTTTTGCCTTTTCAGAATATCATGTAAATGGGAAGCATTTGAAATCTTGCTCCTGGCATATGTCATCAGTTTGGCTCACATAAACTCTTATAAATATTTATTCTCTAGAGGTTTGGATGTTTCTTACCTTCACATTATACACTAGAAAGGGCATGATGATGAAATTGACAAAAAGGTGCAAATGTAAACATGGTTGGAAGAGACTTCTCTAAGGAAATGATATTTAAGCTGAGATGTAATGCATGAGAAGGGCCAAGGGAATTATATAGTAGCAAAAAGAAAATCAGGTACAGAGAACCTGAGCAGAGACTAAATAAGGGTATGGTAGGCAACACATTGAATGCAGGAACAGATATGAGAAGTGAGTTATATTCTATTTAACCCAACATTAAAGAGATTTGCAGAAATGTAATCAGTACCACTCCTTTAAGTACATTTTTGTTATTGTTGAAAATATAGTTCTTTTTTTAATAAAAATATATAATTGGTTAAAAAAAGAATATCTCAATGGTCACAAACATGTAGCCTTTCACTTAGTATAATGCTTATCTTTATCTTCCTTTTTTTAAAGAAAACTTTATTTTGAAATATTTTTAAGTTTACAGATATGTTGCAAATATGTACACAGAGTGCCCACATACTATTTACCCAACTTCCCCTAAGGTTAATATCTGACATAATTACAGTACAGTGGTCTGAACAAGGACATTTACATCTATACCATACTATTAACTAATTTTCAGACTTCATTCAAATTTTGTCAGTTCTCTCACTAAAGATCTTTTTCAAGTTTTGAATCCAATCTAGAGTATGACATTGCATTTAGTTGTCCTGTTTCTTCAGTCTCCAACCTGGGACAAGTCCCCAGTCTTTATCTTTCATAACCTTGATAACGTTTTTAAAGAGTATTAGCCAGTTTTGCTGTAGAATGACCCTCAATTGGGATTTTTCTGATGCTTTCTTATAATTAAATTGAGCAAACAAGTGCATTTTGGGGGAAAAATACAACACAAATGATGTTTTGCCCTCCTCATTGCATCCTACCAGGAGGGTACATGAAGTCAGTGTCTTATTACTGGGGGATTGACTTTGACTACTTGGTTAAGATAGTGTCTGCCAGGTTTTTCCACTGCAGGTTACTATTATCTAATTCTTTAAAAATTCATCCATGTTGTTTTATGTATTAGCAGTTGGTTCTTTTATTGCTGAACAGTATTTCATTGCATGGATAGACCACAATTTGTTTACCCATTTATATGTTGATGGCCATTTGAATTGCTTACAGTTTTTAGCCTCGCACTATCTCATAAGCCTTGGTGTTCTCCTATTAAACATAAATAATTTCACAGAACACCTTTATCCTGTTTATTGTCATAAAAATATTTTTTATGCTTACTTTAGTTCTCAGAATTTACATTCTTATAGAACAGTATTTTAACCAAAAAATGAGAGGCCAATGATTTTCACACCTTTTTAAAAGCAGCTGAAGCTGTTTTTCAAATGAATTCTCACATCTAACCCCTTCTCAATCTTCTAAGGCAGATTCTCAAATTTGAGCATCAGAATCACCTGGACACAAATGTGGGCCCCCATCCCCAAAATGTCTGATTCATAGGCCTGGGGTGGAGCCCAAGACTTTGCATTTCTAATAAAATCTCAGGTGGTTCTGTTGCTGCTGGTCTGGGGAACCACACATGAGAACCACTGCTCCCAGGCATGTAGGTGCTCTTGAGAACCAATTGAAAACAGCTGAATACCATGAAGATCTAACACTAAAAATATTGTGAAGGCCTTCATATATAATATATGTACATATATAATATATATTTGTAAAATACAATTATTTTCTGATTGTTTCTATTTGTTTTTGTGATTTTTCTGAAGTCCATCTCAAGAATTAATACTATAAAGAAAACCTGATGGGACTTTTCCAGATTGTCCCCAGCCGATTAATTTCCCAACTGTATTGTGGATTGAAGTCTCCAGTTGCCACAGGAACCAAGATTTGCCTAACAATGGCTCGTCCAAGTTCAAGTAGGTCTTTCTTAGCCTGCCATCTCCTCATCTCTAATGGAATTTGAAGTACCTGAAAGTTCCTACACTTTGAGGGGAATGATTATATTGAAGTGGGTGCTGGGCAAGATTTTGGAGGAGGCCATTCTGTCCTTTTCTCCTTAGGCAAGCCCCTTCCAAGACAGGTCAGAGATGATCTCTTAATAGTTAAGGTAAGTCTGTTTAAGAATTTGTTGCTTCTCATAAAATATTTGCACTTAAGCCTTTCACACATTATTTGTATTTTAAACCCTTCATCTCTCTGCAGGGAAGAAAAGCTGTTGATTGTCCTACAGGGTAATATTGGATTAAATTTTTTACTGGTTAGAAATGATTTGTATCTCTAACCAAACACAAGCAACCAAAGCCAAACTTGTAAGATAGGTGCTGGTGAGAAGGAAAGAGGTTTATTCAAGTGCTGGCAACCTGAGAAGATGAGGGACTCTCATCCCAAAGATCATCTTAACATCTCAGTGCAGGCGGAGGTTTTTATTAGGAAGGAGAGGGAAAGCAGAACAAAGAAATCAGGGGTAGTTGGGGTTGAAAGTTCCCTATATGTAAGTAAGCACAGTCCATTCCCAATGATTATCTTAAAGCTGGTCAAGTGGAGGTCATTTTTATGGTCGAGAGTAAGCAAGTCTCCTGGAGCCAGCATGTCCTTCCCTGAAGCTAGTTAGCTAGTTCCTGTTATATGCTCAGAAGGCTGCTAGCAATTTATGGCAGGCATGACAAGCCTGACCTTTGTTTTAAGGCATCTATCCTCTTCCCTGATTTGGGGAAATTATATGTTATTTAATCAAGAAGGTTATTTTGTTGATTAGCATAAGATTTCATGTATCCTCTGTAAATCTCTACCTGACAAAAACCTACAAGTTAACATATCTGGGCCCTTCCTCTGTAGTGGGTATAGAGTTTAACATATTTATGTAATAAATGATCCCTGTTAAACAGTTCTTCAATGTGGCATTGAAAGGCCAAGTTGAACTCTTTTTGCCTCATTTTCAACTTTTGGATAACTTTTTCTAATATTACAAGTCTGCTGAATTGTAATAATACCTCCTTCCATTTTGCCCAATCTCAGGAACAATAAAGAGCCCAAATAACCCAGTTCCACTCATCTGTCCAACCGTTGGTGTTCACAGCTATGCAGGACAGGCTGCTAGAGGCTGTAGTGGGACCCAGAAGCATGTGCTTGACAAAAAGTGGGTCACCTGGGTCTGAAACTGTAAAACATGCTGGTGTGTTTTCCTTGAGCAGTTAGGAAATGTCATCTATAACACAGCTTTAACAGTATTATAGCTTACATCCTGTTTTCCAAAAACCAAACCTGAGTTGACTTCTTTATCTGTTTCTAGAAATTGCTTAAAGTGGTACCTTAGCAGAACTCACTCTGACCTGGGAATCTATTCATCAAAAGGATGACAGACTTTACATTTGAGGTAGAAAAGGCATTCAGAGCAGGGGAAAGTTTGAAATCCTTAAATATGTTTGTATGGTTCAACTCAGGAGTCATAAATAGCTACAAGATGTAGTTAGCATCTTGTTCTCTCAGTGGATAGATTGGACTACAAATTCTGATCCACTCAGATTAGATATTTTTTTCAGAAATATTCTTGGTTGGACAGCTTTAGCAGGCCTTATTTTTCACATCAGTCCATTTCTGAAAGGTATGTGAGGGTAGGCAGAGTGTTAACATGGCTGGCAGGTAGTTGGGCTGGTTATACCTAAAGGCAACAGTGTGCCTGAGCCATCTTCATTCCCTTGAGCCTTGCTGCGAGAAAAGTGATCCCAGAGATCTCCAGGAATGTGGCCAGCAGGGAGCTGGAGCCTCAGCTTTTCTGTTTCTGAAACCAGTTCCATCTCTTAGTGTGTGCTCAGTCAGCCCAAGGGTTAACCTTGGTTGCCATTGGAAGACCAGAAAGTCCACTCCATCAGCTGTGGGACTCACTTCCATTTTTGCTGAACTTTTCTGTTAGCAGGTTGGCCACTCCTAGATGTCTGCTTCGTAGCCCAGGCCAGCCCCAGGCAGTGCTGGTCTGGCACTTGCTTTTCCAGGTAGAGGGCAGAGAGGGAGTCTCACTTCTCCCTGAAGTTTATGCTCAGCTCTGTACGGCTTACATCTGGCTTGCTGGAGCTAAGCACTTACTCCTCGCATGAGGGCCTGCAGAGCCGCAGTGTCTGTGAGAGAAGGGTGTTGCTCTCAGCCATATGCTGGGTCCTGACCTAATACTCTGCCACCCAAGAGACACAGTGGCACTGTCAAATCTGGCTCCTTGTTCTTATCCTGGGATGAGGACATTCCCTTCAGGGGCAAACTCATCTTGTGACCCATATAAAATGCTTGGCACAGCCTGGGGTGCAGTGAGCCCTCACTCTGTAATGGCTACTGCCTGTGTTGGTCTGAGATCAGGGTAGAATGCCTGAAGGTGCAGAGCAAGGCCTTTGATCTAGAGGGCAAGCCATGGTCTGTGACTATGATTACGTGCTGCCGTGTTATTCTCTATGTTCAATTCCCTTTTGTTACCCCAAGTCTCTGATGACATCTTGTTGAAAAGTCTAGCTCTTATTTGAGCCATAAAGGAAAAAGTCACGTGTCTAGGTTTAGGGCACAGCATTTGTTCACAGGGGAGGGGCCCTCATCCTGACCTTTGGTAGTGATGCTGAAAGAAGGTAGGATTCTTTTCCGCGCGCACACACACACACACACACACACACACACACACACACACACACCTTGTCTTTACTTTCTTTACTTTCATGAAGGAAGTTGCATTCCCATCCATTAATCTTCATAGCAGCCCTGTTCTGGGGAGGACAGTATTGTGCACACTAAAATGTCACGGGAGCCCAGGATAGCAGAAGGTCAGTGATTCACAGAAGATCTCACACATGAGTGGAGGTGGAGCTGATTCAGAGCCAGTGCTGTGTGCCTGAAGGCCCTGCTTCTTTCTTAAGATGTTGTACATTCACACATCAAGGGCGTGGATAGCGTTTTCATGTTACAGGAATGATTTTTATTTGAGTATCTTAAAGTATAATTTCACACAAGGTCAAGTTTCAAAATATAGATATCTCCTGCTTTTCCAAAGTTTGCTCTACACCAGCGGTCGCCAACCGGTGGTCCATGAGGTCCAAAAGGTTGGCAACCACTGCTCTACACCACTTCACTATTACATAAAACTAAATTAGTATCTGTTTTCGCTAACCAAAAGAAAACTGAAGAGGATTTTGCATTGAAAAAAGGTTTAAGATAAAAATAGCATTCAGCATTAGTCTTGCAGCGAGTTACAGAGACAGAGCACACCCCAGCAGCAAGAGGGCCCCCCAAGCTCCTTCTCTGGAAGCTACATTCAGCATCAAGCACTGCAGCTTTGAACTGTGTCTGTGAGCATCTGTGCTTTATCTCCACTTATTTTGTGCATCCGTTAGCAAAACGTGCCCTAAGGTAGTTGCTTCTCTGCTTTATGCAAGTTTTCATAAGAAACACTCTACTTTCAGAGAGCAGGGGAAATCTATGCAGATGATTGGTATGAGATATAAATATCCAAATGGTGCACTGGATTGATAAAGATTTTATTCTCTCTTTAGGTATGGCCGATTTTCGGAAACTTTTTGCAAAAGCAAACCACATAGTCATCATTTCAGGGGCTGGTATTAGTGCTGAAAGTGGGATTCCAACTTTCAGAGGAGCTGGAGGTTATTGGAGGAAATGGCAAGCTCAGGTTAGTAGTGTTTCCAGAATATTAAGAGGCTGTTCTGAAAGAAGCCATAACAGAGTTTGACTCAGAACCTAATGATGGCTGAAACCCAGAGAGCAAAGTTTTGAAATTGGCAGTGACTCTTGTCCTATTCATTTTGGCATCGACACAATGTCCATATGATTAAGATCTGAGATTTAAGCAAAGCAGCCATGTCCTTTATTTTTTAGGTAAGTATAATTTGCATTTTTTCAGATAAAAAAGGTAGAATCAGAAAACCTTGATTAGCATAATTCATTACTATAGATATTGAAATTAGGTGTTACACATTTTAAAGTTTCTGTGAACTTTACATATTAACATTGAGTTGAATTCTTGAAGACCTAGAGCTTAATATTCAAAACTTTATATGAAGGCCATTAGAAATTAAGTTCTTTGGGGGTGTGGATTTTAAAAAAAAAATTTATTGAGGTATATTAGCCATACAATAAAATTCACCAATTTTAAGTACACAATTCAGTAACTTCTAACAAGTGTATACAGAGTGTAGCTACTACCAAGATCACATGTGGAACATTTCTGTACCCCGGATTATTCCCTCAGGCCCTTTGCACTCCCCCCGGCAATCCCTAATTTTGAGGGCAGGGAATTTTGTCTGTTTCATTCATTGTTCCTTCCCCAACTCTGAGAACTCTAGAACAATGTAAGTGCTTAATAGATGTTTCTTGGTTGAATGAAAGCAATCATAAATAATTACTTCAATACTTGACTTCCAAATTTAGCAGGTGATTTCTTATTGAGGGTTAATGAACCTGCCCTTCTTTCCTGAATGAAAGGTCTCAGGATGGCAAATGTTTAGGACAAGCATGTCAAACTTGCCGCCCGTGGGCCACATGTGACCCACAACGAATATTTTTGGGGCCCAGCCAATGTAATGGTATGTAAGAAATGTTTTAATAAAAATTCCGTTACTTAATTTTTACAATATCCCATTATACATAATTATTAATAACTACATTTGCTAATGACTGATTATTATAATCATGTTGCATTCATTTCCCTTACGTACCTTACGTGACTTATGCACCTTACGCACAAGTGCACCGTTTCTCTCCACTAATACTAGCAGCAAATATTTTAGCTACCGATTGCCATGTCATTAGTCTTACACTGACTTGCTTGGTGTGAAAAACAGGAAATATTTCACTTTCAGAGAACAAGAAAAATAGGCTTATTTGTGTTATGCTTATTAATTTGTGCACTTATTCAGTGTCTGGTAAGTTAATGTTCAAGAAAAAATATTAATTTTTATTAAAATGTTTTATTATTTTATGTTAACAATCACTCATTTATTTCAGCCCTTTGTATTCAGCGTGTCTCTATAGAAATAAACCTATGTTTCTATGAAAATTGAAGCTTTTGTTTTTTTGAGGCCCACATAAACTTGCTCCTTGTTTACTTGGCCCATGTTAGCCTTTGAGTTTGACATGCTTGGTTTAGGACAGTGGTCGGCAAACTCATTAGTCAACAGAGCCAATATCAACAGTACAACGATTGAAATTTCTTTTGAGAGCCAGATTTTTTAAACTTAAATTATATAGGTAGGTACATTGTTATTAACTTAATTAGGGTACTCCTAAGGCTTAGGAAGAGCCACACTCAAGGGACCAAAAAACCGCATGTGGCTCTTGAGCCGCAGTTTGCCAACCAGGATTTAGGATGTTCTGTCACCTCTCTGCTGCCCTCCAGGTGAAGCCTGGGGATGTAGACATGGCATCATCACCTTAAAGGTGAAGGAGAGGAGAAGGAAGAGTGAGGGCCATTAGGGTTCCACAAGAAAGAGGAGCCACAGAGAGCCTCCCCTGATTTAGAGAATCAGGGGATGGGGCTCAGATGGTGTCAGGAGGAACTTACAGAGGATGTTCAGTCAGGTCAGAGCAGCTGATTTTGTAGGGAAGCAATAGATTACGTTTGACTCCAGCTGTGTTCCCAGGACACATACAGGGTGGGGCACAAAAGTAGGCTTACAGTTGTGAGTTCACGAAGCACAGTTTATTCTTGTTTTATTAATTAATTACTGTAAATCCACTTTTCCCCACCCCTGTATATCAGGTTCATGTGCTCCAGGCCACTTGTGCTCTGAGTAGAGGGCAGGAAGGAAGGAAGTACAGGGTTGAAATGGATAATCCACAGCGTAGATGATCCACTCCCCAAATGAAGGCTGACATGGCTACCAGGCAGTTAGGGACCTTTACAGTAAAATAAAATGCATGGTACCACCACTGCCACCACGGAGATACAGAATACTTTGGTCATTGCCAAGGTTCCCTTGTATATTTCCTGTCAGCTTCCAGCCCTAGACAACTACTTCTCTGCTGTCTGTTCACTGTAGATGAGATTTGTCTGTCCTAGAAGAGGCATTGCACCTTAAAATACATATTCTTCTATGTTTTGTTAATATAATGTGTATGGTGAGTGTGTAACTGTAAGTGATAAAAACTGAGTTTCTCAACTATGGCCATTTCACTTTTCTTCCTGGACAAATGATACTGACTCCATTCATTTTGGAGCTCCAACCTAAATTATCTTCTTGCATATTACTTTACCTCATGTTCATAACTTCCTTGAGGGTCAAATGGGATAGGTTGTATTTTCTCTGAGTTATAATTGGGGAAATTAAAACCAATTTCTCCAAGGTTTCTTGTTAGTCCCAGGATTGGGACACAGGCTGGTGGCCAGGCCCCTGCCCTGTGTCTGCCACGCTGCAGGAACCTGAGCAGACGTGTGCCAGCTTGCACCCTCCCAGAGCTGCCTGCCCATTGTAGGGAAAGAGGGGCCGGCCAGTGTTTGCCGCCCTGGCCCCGGCACTCCAAGGTTCGTTCGCGCGCCGCTGCCTGTGCTCTGGACGGAGCATGAGCGCTCTTTCCCTCCCTGACTCCTGCCTCCTCTCACCCCCAGACCCTGGCCACTCCCGAGGCCTTTGCCCAAAACCCGTCCCTGGTGTGGGAGTTCTACCACTACCGGCGGGAAGTCATTCAGCGCGTGAAGCCAAACCCCGGGCACCTCGCCATCGCTGAGTGTGAGGCCCGGCTGCGTGAGCAGGGCCGCCGGGTCATGGTCATCACCCAAAACATCGATGAGCTGCACCGCAAGGCTGGTACCAAGAACCTTCTGGAAATCCACGGTGAGAACCCCCAGCCTCACACGGGGAGGGGAACTAGACTTGAAAGCATATGTCCTGCCATTTTCCACCAGGACTCACTGAAACAGAATCTGCATTTTGACAACACACCCAGGTGTCTGGTGTGAGCCTGTTACACCGCGAAAGCGCTAGTCTGCACTGCTGCGTGCCCTCCCTGAGCAGCTCTTGAGGGGGCTGTGCTAGAGACAACTGCCCAGCTGGGCTGAAGGGAACCAGGAGGGGTGGGCCATTGAACAGCTGGCTTTAGCAGGATCTGGCATGGGGGGCCTTGGCATCCCTGGGGTATCTATTTACTTTCCCTTTGTCCCACTTGGTACTGTCTACTGAGGCTGTGCTTCTGCTAAGCCCTCCAGCCTTTAGGGAGCTACCTGCTCAGCGACCTTCTCTGAATCGAGCCCACCAAGTTGTGACACACACAGGTTTTGTCTTAGGTCCCTCTGGCTTTCCCGCTCTTCCCCGACGACAGCCTCCTTTCCCCCTCTTGTCTTCTTACTCCTTTCCCCTCTTTGCTCTCACCAAAAATCTAATAAACCCATTCATACAAGAGCATCAATGGGCAAGCAGGGATTTTTTCCCAAGGACATTTGCATTTAAGAGTCTACAAAACTTTCATTCCAAGGGATGCATTTCTAATAGTGGCTTTTCCAGGAACAGTGAGCCAATGGGGATGGTGCCTTTGTGCGCACGCCGTGAGGTTGCCCATTTTTGCCTAGGCTTATGGTCACCCTGGTAATGAGAGTTGAGCACTGTGTGCTTGGATCCCATCCCTTTTTTGTGTCCTAACAGTGTCAGCCACCTACTAACCGAAGTCTTTTTGGCACCTTCTTCTGTTGGATCTAGGATACTTTCCACATGGCTCTTCTCGTTTCTCTGCAGTGTCAGATTGTAGCCTGTCACTTGCCATGTAGAATGTATAAAATCGGAATCCAGTTATTTTAAGCATTAAATAAGATAATATATACATATTAGTTGGGACTTTTTTTGTTTGCAAGTGATGAGAACTCTCTTCAAATTCAGGTAAAAACAAAAGGAAGCCCTTTCTTTCATCAAATTGAAGATGCAACAGTTTTTTAATGTGATACTTAGAAAGAAAATCATCTGCCCAAACCATGATATTTTATTACTCCTTAGAATTCACTGTTTTATACAAATAGAAAGGGCTTGTTAAAACTTATTTAGATACATATTTTTAGAAACTATCACTCTCATGCATATAAAAAACAAAACATGGGTAAAATAGAGTGGTTACGATATTTCTTCTGAATGACCTCTGAAGGCCTCCACAGCGTCAGCGACTGTTTTCCGCAGTGTGTGGGACCGGTGACGCTGCATTTCCTAAGGGGGATCCTCTCATCTCTGTGTTTCCCTCCCAAGCTGCTGACACACATTCTGCGGGTTTGACGTTGGGCCTTTCTTGATCTTACCAAAAGGTGTGAGTGGAAGGTTCTAGATGGCAACCAGGACTCATTTTTCTTCCCCAAATGGACCTTAACTGGTTTGTTGGCTGAAATATGCAGAGGCTGCCTTTGTCCAGTCAGGACACATGTCAGTCATTGGTGTAATCCTTCAACAAGTCTGTGCAAGTGCTGGCTGTGGCAACCACATCACACCTGTCATGTGGCCAGTGGCAGTTACAGGACGCGTCTGAACTTCAGAGATGCTAACGGGAAAGTAGCCATGCTAAAACTGACAAAATACGTACATTGGTTGGCAACACTGAGGAGCCTGGGAGAAGCTGACATCAGCAGCAGGCTCACTGTCTTTCTCTCCCTGTCTCTCTGCCTCTCCTTCCCTCAGCTTTGCTCACTCGGAGTTATTTTACCTCTCCCTCTGTAGTTGATTGCCTTCATGTGCCAGCAAAGTAACGTCTGGCAGCTCCAGGCTCACTCTAGCTTAGCTCTCTCCTCAGAAAACAAACCTCGGGGAGCCTTGCTTGGGTCACTTACCTGCTTTTAACCAAACACTATCACCAGAGGGATGGGGTACTGGGATTGGACCAGTCTGAAACGTGTATCCAAGCTTGTATTTTAGGATGTGATTGACACCTTCATCAGCTTGGCATGGGATAGAAGAGAGATGGGTCCTCAACAAAGTGACACTGGACAATGGAACAATGTGTATCCACCACAGTGTGTGTGACATGCTCAGCACAGCACTGGGCACATGACAATATGTAGTGAATTGTGGTCACCATTATTGGGTGAGCTTAACAAATGGTTGCTAGTTTTACAGTTATTTTCTTCATTTATTAGTTGATTAATTATTGATTGATCTTGTTTTAGATAAAATATTCAAGCTTTATTAATTTAAAATTAAGATTTGTAAACACATCCCAAGCTACTGAACCTTTATCAATCATGTACTTAGTAAATCATGCCCTTAGTTGGTTGGCTTCATCTACCCTATTGATCAGTTCAGGCCTACCTGAGCATCACTCTGAGTAATGTGAGAGCTCCTTAGTCATGAATGATTATTTCATCTGTCTCTCTTCCCTCTAGAGTACAAAGTCCAGGAGGATAGATGCTCCTGGCTTGTTCAATAATACTGCGTGACTTTACATTTCCCATGATGCCTAGGGTAGGCCCATTTGCTAAAATGAACGTATAAAAACTAAGTGATTTTGTACCCTTTTGGACATGGAGACAGTTGCTCTTGATATAATTTCTGGTCTTGCTTGACTTATGTTTTTCAGGTAGCATATTCAAAACTCAATGCACCTCTTGTGGGGTTGTGGCTGAGAATTACAAGAGTCCAATTTGTGAAGCTTTCGCAGGAAAAGGGTAATTATGCTGTACTATAGAATAAGCGTGTGTTGTTTTCTCTTTTAAATTGAACATAAATGCGAGGAAATGAAACATTAATCTAAGATTTGCATGGATATTTATAAAAAATAGGATCCAATACATTATACCATATTATGAAAGAAATATTTTGCTCTCAATTTATAATATTAAGTGAAAACCACAGGATCTAACTCTATATAGTTTGATCCCAACTTTGTATTGTTTTTTAATCCTCACCCAAGAAATGAGGATATTTTTCCATTGATTTTAGAGAGTGGAAGGGAGGAGGGAAGATGAGAGAGAGAGAGAGAGTAAGGGAAAAGAGAGAGAGGGAGATATTAACATGACAGAGATATATCGATTGGTTGTCTCCCACAGGTGCCCCAGCAGGGTGGGGATCAGACCTGCAACGCAGGTACAAGCCTTTGAGCGCCGGTAATAAGGAATGGAACCTGTGGCCCTCGGTGCTCAGGCCCACACTCTAACCAGAGCATGCCAGTCAGGGCCCAACTTTGTATTTAATATCTCTCTCTCTCTCTCTCTCTCTCTCTCTCTCCCTCTCTCTCTCTCTCCCTCTCTCCCTCTCTCCCTCTCTCCCTCTCTCCCCCTCTTTCCTCGCATGTTGATGTATTTGTGTATAGATGACAGACCTAAAAAGAGCACAGCAAAATTTTCACAGCAATTATCAGAAGTGGTGGGATGATAGGTAGTTGTGATTTCTGTTTAATATCTTTTTGAATTTTTCAACATTTCTATGATGAATGTGTACTATTATTGTAGTTAGGGAAAGAAATTAAGAATAGACTCAGAATACTGAGAAAAATTCTACCTGATCATTTTAAATCAGTATAAAGTATACAAGAAATATATTAACATAATGTCATTGAAGAAGATTCAAATGATAACATATAAAATGTAAGTCATGAAACTCCCCCATTAGCGCATATGGCTGCTCCACCTCCTCCCCACATACAAATTCCCTCTTGAGGTAAAACCACTAGTAATTAGTTGGTGTCCATTCTTTGAGTAGCTCATGTATTAATTAGGAGTTTTGTACCATACCCTGTTATGCAAATATACATACGTATTGGGTTATGTTATTCCTTTGTTCTTTGATGATACTAATGACATTTTCTCTTTTCTAATATTGTTTATTCAGTGCTCCAGAACCCGAAACACAAGATGCCAGAATCCCAGTGGAGAAACTTCCCCGGTGGGTAAAATCTTTAATCTATACTTGGTGTTCCAGGTTGCAAGAAAAGAAAATTAGGAATCAAAATCCAAGTTCATTTGGTGAGATGCTTCTTAAATACTCAAATGTAAATACCAGCCCTGACCTATGAGGCCAAGGGCAGAAATAGAGAGGATGAACCAAACCTGTGGAAAGAAAACTGCTTTTCAATCCTTCTTGCTTTTCATTAGATACTGTCATCTTCATCCTCTTCTTCCTCATCAGTGTTATTAATCCAGGTTTATGGAGACAGTAAAAGGTCTTGCAAAGATGAAATTATAGGACTAAAATGTTGTAGATTTTTTTTAAAACCTAGAAAGATTTTTGTCAAGTTTTCAAAGCCAGATATTAAAATAGCACTTCCATCTCTCTCTCTCCCAATTTTATTTTTGGGAGGCAACCAAAATTTTTGGTGGCCTTGTTTTGGCAAGGCAAAATAAATAAATAAAATAAAATAAAATAAAATAAAATAAAATAAAATAGCACTTCCAAAAGTGTTTCAGCGAGCATTATATCCATGTGATGTTCATAGGCATTGCTTGAAAAAAAGATGTTATGTGCTCAGATCACACTAGATTAAACCAAGTCAGAGTATGATTGCTTTACTGTAGGACTTCTCAGAGCATTTCATATGCTAAAGGACATTGTTACTCTCTAAGAAGTGGTTACAATATGCTAATATTTCACTGGTTTATTTGACCACAGAACCCTTTTTATTTTTCTTAATAAGGCTTTTCATTACTAAATGCTAGTTTCTATATGAAAGAACAGGGAATCCTGAGGGGTTCCTGGGTAGGACATTAATATGATGAAAACTATGTTTGGGGGAGGTTATTTTAGAAGGTAGAATAAAATGACTAAGAGAGAGTGGGGAGGAAATGGTGACAGATTTCTAGTAATTGATACTGGAGAACTTGACTATAGACAGGATCGGAGAGAGGCGAATCTCGGAGAAAATAAAAGGAGGTCATTGATGAAGTTAGGGGATGATTGGGGTGTTTGAGACAAATCTTAGTCCAGTGTGCCCTCCCAGGCCTGGGTCACTGAGCAGAGTCATGCCCATGAGGGTGATGAAGTCACTGTGAAAGAGAAAACTGTTTAAAGATTAGGTCAAGCTTAGCTGAAACACATTTGTCTCTAAATCAACCCAATGCATTCAGACAAAATAGAAACTTTATAAGGCAGTTAAAGTTAGTGCTTCATATTCAGGACAAGCTCCTATGGGCTGGGAGGGCAGGGATGGTGATCAGGGGATGAGGTGACCTATCTGGACAGACTGGATTTGGGGCAGCCCCTGGTCTTCCTCCGACCCACCTGGCAGACCTTCAGGCAAGGTTGAGTTAAGGGTGATGTTTTTACAGGTGTGAAGAGGCAGGGTGCGGGGGCCTGCTGCGACCTTATGTAGTGTGGTTTGGAGAAAACCTGGACTCTGCCATTCTGGAGGAGGTTGACAAAGAGCTGGCCCTCTGTGACTTATGTCTAGTGGTAGGTTTCGTTTTGTGGGGATTGTGGGGATTTTCTGAAACACCAGGACTGGGGTGGAGATTAATGTTGTTCCCTCCCTCCCACTCACCCTCCTTTTCTCCCTCCCTCCCTCCCTCCCTCCCTCCCTCCCTCCTTCCCTCTCTTCCTTCCTTCTTCCCTCCCTCCCTTCCTTTCTCTCTCCCTCCATCCCTTCCTCCCTTCCTACTTTCCTTCCTTCTTTCCTTCTCTTAAGATGTGTTTTGAGAGTTGTGGTGTTCTACATAAAAACTAAAAAATAGTGAATAAGAATTTATCTTAAAATACAAAACATGCAAGACCATGTCTTCGGCTTCTCAAATCCTTTTCTCCCCACAAAAAATATCATAAAAAGAGCATGTTATTGGTTCTAATTTTTAAAATAATACATGCTCATTATTAAATTTAATTGAGAAAACACAAAAAGAAGAAATTAAAAATACGATAATTCTACCATACAAAAATAATCAGTTAGCATTTTAGTATGTTTTCTTCTAGACCTGGGATGAGCAAACTGTGGCCTATGGGCCAAATCTGACCTGCCACCTGTTTTTGTAAATAAAGTTTTATTTGAACATAGCCATGCCCTTTCTTCTTTGTATACTCTATAGTTACTTCCACACTACATTGGCAGAGCTGAATGTTTGCAACAGAGACCATGTGGCCTATAAAACCTTAAAAAAAACAGCACTATTTGGTCTTTTACAGAAAAAAGTTTGCACACCCCTGGTCTAGACCTTTCCACATGAAGATGTACACATATTGATTAAAATTTTTAAAAATGGGTTCATACTCCCAAAACACTAATTAGAAAGAATATATGCACCCTATGTTAATTGCAGCCTTATTTAAAATAGTGAAGATATGGAAGCAACCCCAGTGTCTATCAATAAATGAGTGGATAAGAAAGATGTGGTACATATATACAATGGATTACTACTCAGCCATGAAAAGAATGAAATCTTACCATTTGTGACAGCATTGATGGACCTAGAGGGTATTGTGCTAAGTGAAATAAGTTAGAGAAAAACAAATACCATATGATTTCACTTACATGCGGAATCTAAAGAACAAAATAAATGAAAAAATAAAATTGAAACAGACTTAGAGATACAGAGAACAGACTGATGGTTGCCAAAGGGAGTTGATTAGGGGGCTGGGTGGAAAGGTGAAGGAATGGATAATTACTAATTGGAAGTTACGAAACAGTCCTGGGGATGTAAATTATAGCTTAGGGAATCTAGTCAATAATCTACACTAATAAAAGACAAACACACAAATTGACCATACCTTTGCTACACCTTAAGCCACGCCCACCAGCCAATCAGAGTGACTATATGCAAATTAACCCAACCAAGATGGCGGCTGGCAGCCACGGAGCTGGAGCAAGCAGGAGGCGTGGTTGCCCCAATGATGGAGGAAGCCAAGCTTCCCGTGGTGGCTCTGAGCTCCACTCAGAGCAACAAACTTTCAATTATAGAAGGTAAATAAATCCCAGAATAAATAAAAAAAATAAAGAGAGGCTGGGAGCTTCCGTCGCCAGGGGGGCTTGGCCAGCCTGAAAACGGCTCTCAGCCCCTCACACAGATTGGCCAGGTACCCCAGTGGGGACCCCCAACCTAAAGGGGGTGTAACCAGCCTGCAAACAGCCATCAGCTCCTCACCCAGGCTGGCCAGGCACCCCAGTGGGGACACCCACCCTGAAAGGGGCATGACCAGCCTGCAAACACCCATGAGCCCCTCATCCAGGCTGGCCAGGCACCCCAGCGGGACCCCCACCCTGATCTGGGACACGCTTCAGAGCAAACCAGCCGGCCCACACCCATTCACCAGGCCTCTATCCTATCTAATAAAAGAGAAACATGGTAATTAGCGTATGACCGCTACCCTTCCCATTGGCTAATCAGGGTGATATGCAAATTAACTACCAGCCAAGATGGCGGCCGGCAGCCAGGCAGCTTGAAACTAACATGAGGCTTGCTTGCTTCAGTGACGGAGGAAACCAACGAGGAAACCAACGTTCCCCGCCTGCCTTGCCGGCCTCTGAGCCTGCAGTTTGAAACATTGTAACAAATATAGAAGCTAAACAAAACCCCAGAAACCTCCTTTCAGCAAGCCGGGATCTCAGAGCTGGAGTTATACATTTTTTCGATTATAGAACCGAAACAAACCAGATACTTGCTTTCAGTAGCAGAGGCCTAAGAGCTGGAGCCTCAGAGCTAAAGCTGGCCCAGAATAAAAAAAAGAAAAGAAGAAAAGGAGCAGTTGGGAGCTTCAGCCCTCAGCCCCTCACCCAGACTGGCCAGGCACCCCAGTGGGAACCCCCACCCTGAAGGGTGTGTGGCCAGCTTCAAACAGCCATCATCCCCTCACCCAGGCTGGCCAGGCACCCCAGTGGGGACCCCCAACCTAAAGGGTGTGTGACCAGCTGCAAACAGCCATCATCCCCTCACCCAGGCTGGCCAGGCACCCCAGTGGGGACCCCCACCCTGATCCAGGACATCCTTCAGGGCAAACCAGCCAGCCCCACCCATGTACCGGGCCTCTATCCTATATAGTAAAAGGGTAATATGCCTCCCAGCACCGGGATCAGTGGAGCTGAGAGGCCTCCCGGCACCGGGATCAGCGTGACGGGGCAGCGCCCAAACCCCCTGATCGCCCCGCAGCTCCTCCCTATCCGCCTGCTCTGTTCGTGACAGGGGAAGGCGCCCTAACCTCCTGATCAGCCCTGCTCTGTGCCTGTTACAGGGGAGCTCCCCAACCCCCTGATCGCCCTGCGGCTCTGTGTATGACAGGGTGCGGCGCCCCAACCCCCTGATCGGCCCTGCCCTGTGGGTGATAGAGGGTGGCGCCCCCACCCCCCCACCCCTTGCCCATGGGCCCTGCTCTGTGTGTGATGGGGTAGAGCCATAACCTCCCCATGGGCCCTGCCCTGAGTGTGACAGTGGCGGCGCCCCAACCCCCTGATCCGCCTTGCTCTCTGTGTGACGGGGCGGTGCCCCAACTCCCCTGTTGGCCCTACTCTGTGAGTGACAGGGGGGAGCTCCCCAACCCCCTGATCGAACCTGCTCTGTGCGTGATAGGGGGGAGCACCCAACCCCCCTGATGGGCCCTGCTCTGTGCATGACAGGGTAAGGGGCCCCAACCCCCCGATGGGCCCTGCTCTGTGCGTGACAGGGGGCAGCGCCCCAACCCCCTGATTGGCCCTGCTCTGTGCGTGACAGGGGGTGGCGCCACAACCTCCCCATCGACCCTGCCTTGAGTGTGACGGGGGCGGTGCCCCAACACCCCAATCGTCCCTACCCTGAGCCTGGCTGAGGGTGGCATCGCAACCTCCCGATCCGCCCTGCTCTGTGCATGACAGGGGGCGGTGCCCCAACTCCCCAATTGGCCCTGCTCTGAGCCCGACCAGGGGCTGCACCTAGGGATTGGGCCTGCCCTCTGCCACCTGGGAGCAGGCCTAAGCCAGCAGGTCGTTATCTCCCGAGGGGTCCCAGACTGCGAGAGGGCACAGGCCGGGCTGAGGGACCCCCCTCCCCCCCGAGTGCACAAATTTTTGTGCACCGGGCCTCTAGTCCTATATAATAAAAGGGTAATATGCAAATTGACCCTAACAGCAGAGCGACTGGGAATCACTGGTCACTATGACACACACTGACCACCAGGGGGCAGACGCTCGATGCAGAAGCTGCCCCCTGGTGGTCAGTGCGCTCCCACAGGGGGAGCTCTGCTCAGCCACAAGCCAGGCTGACGACTGCCAGTACAGCAGTGGTGGTGGGAGCCTCTCCTGCCTCCTAAGCAGTGCTAAGGATGTCCGACTGCAGCTTAGGCCTGCTCCCCGCTGGCAAGTGTATATCCCATCTTTGTTTGCAATTTGCATCCCTCCTGGGCTGCCAGAGGGATGTCTGACTGCCAGCTTAGGCCCAATTCCCCGGTGAGCGGGCCTAAGCCAGTAGGTGGTCATCCCCTGAGGGGTCCCAGACTTCAAGAGGGCACAGGCCGGGCTGAGGGCCCCCCCCCCCCGAGTGCACAAATATTTGTGCACCGGGCCTCTAGTCTATAATAATAAAAGCATAATATGCTAATTAGACCTTCCAGACGAAGCTGGGGCAGCAGGGCCAAGGCAGAAGTGGCCGCCACGGCAGCGGGGGCCAAGCCCCTTGCACAAATTTCGTGCATCGGGCCTCCAGTATTGTAATAACTATGTATGATGTTAGGTGGGTACTGGAAATACTGGGGGAAGCACTTTGTAAAGAATATGATAGTTAACTGCTATGCTGTACACCTGAAACCAATATAAAATAATACTGGTGTAAATGGTAATTTAAAAAATTTTTAAATGGGTCCATATATGTTCTTTTCTGAAACTATTTTATTCATGTAGCAATTCACTTAGCATATTCCATGTCAGTACATCATCTTTTAATTGGCTATGCAGTGTTCTGGTGTATGCATTTAACCAATTCTCTATTGTTGGACATTCAGGCTGTTTCAAATTTTGATACTTTAAACAACGTTACAGTGAAATAGCCTTAGACTTAACTCTTTTAAAAAATGTATTGATTAATTTTTAGAGAGAGAGAGAGAGAGAAACATCGATGTGATATTCCACTTTTATTTATGCATTAATTGGTTGCTTCTTTTATGTGTCCTGATGGTGGATTGAACCTGCAATCTTGGCATACCAGGATGATACTGTAACCAACTAAGCTACCTGGCCAGGGCCTCAGACATAACTTTTTTTTTTAATAAATATTTTATTGATTTTTTACAGAGAGGAAGGGAGAGGGATAGAGTTAGAAACATCCATGAGAAAAACATCAATCAGCTGCCTCCTGCACACCCCCTGCTGGGGATGGGCCCGCAACCAAGGTACATGCCCTTGACCAGAATCGAACCTGGGCCCCTTCAGTCTGCAGGCCGACACTCTATCCACTGAGCCAAACCGTTTAGGGCTCAGACATAACTTTTAACATGCTCATCAAATTATTGTCTTAGGACAAATTTTCTAGAAGTGGAATTAACTGGACAAAGGGTAGGGATATTTCAAATTTTCCTTAACATGTCTTTAAAAGCAGAGTCACTTTCTCATGGATGCGTACTCATTCAGCCAGTGTTTACTGAGTTCATCCCGAAGTTGAGTATAGGGTCAGTGGCTAGGTGAAAAAAGCTGGTTTGTAAAATATGTTCTGATCTTCCCATTCCTTCTCCCCAATCACCCTTCTCTACCCCCTCACAAAACCTCAGTACTTGAGTCCTGGCTAAGAAAAAATTCAGAGTGAAGACTCAAATATAAGCAAAAGTTTATTTAGAAAGTCACAGAGGTAGAAGAAGTGAGTCAGGGAAGAAATAAGCCAGCTAGTCTTCCCATTCTTGTAAAGAATGTTTATAAAACTCCTAGAGGCCCAGTACACAAAAATTTGTGCACTCGGGGGGGTCCCTCAGCCCAGCCTGTGCCCTCTCGCAGTTTCGGAACCCTCAGGGGATGACCACCTACTGGCTTAGGCCCGCTCACTGGGGAATTGGGCCTAAGCTGGCAGTCAGATATTGCTGGGGTCCAACCCCAGCAGGTCCAGGGGTCCCCAAAGGTGTGGACGGAGTCGGCGAAGAAGGAATGACACGGAGACAGCGTTCAGTTGATCAGCAGCCTAGCCAGAATCTCTAGCCAAGTTCTGGTCTGGATCTCCAGAGAGGTTCTGCTTCGGATCTCCAGCCAGGTTCTGTGGCCATGTTCCCTCGCTAGGTTCTCCAATCAGGTTCAGTCTGAGATCTCCAGCCAGGTTCGGTCACCAGGTTCTAGTCAGGTTCTCTTGCCAATTTCTGTAGTCAGGTTCAGTCCAGGATCTTTTGCCATGTTCTCTCGCTAGGTTCTGTCTCTAGGTTCTGAGGCCAGTTTCTGTCCAAGATCTTTTGCCATGTTCTCTCCAGCGAAGTTCTTCTGTCTCTAGAGAATGTTCTGTGTAGGTTCTGTGCCTAGGTTCTGAGTGTAGGTTCTGTGTTCTGAGTTCTGTCTTGTTACATCTGTATTTATACCAGTCGATTCAATCCTATCAATCTCTATTACAAAGGTTAGGGCGTTTCTTATCTCCATTCCAGGGAGTAAAGATTATTTAGCTTAAGCATGATTGTTCGTAGTTAAAGTGATTAATTACCCGCCTGGCACTTAGTTGAGGGGTTTTATCCCCTCCCTGACTTCAGGGAAAAATCCCTACCTGGGGAAACAACCTTTCTCAGAGACCTTGGTTAAAACACATAGTGCCAAGAAGGTGAGCAAACATATTAAGAACAGTATGCCATATATGCCAGGTCCCTTGAAACAGCAAGCATGGACCGGCTCCCGGCAAGACATCCCTTGGCAGCCCGGCAGCCCTCAGGGGTTGTCCACTTGCCAGCGGGGAGCAGGCCTAAGCTGCAGTTGGGCATCCTTAGTGCTGCTGAGGAGGCGGGAGAGGCTCCCACCACCACTGCTGTACTGGCAGTCGTCAGCCTGGCTTGTGGCTGAGCAGAGCTCCCCCTATGGGAGTGCACTGACCACCAGGGGGCAGCTTTTGCATTGAGCGCCTGCCCCCTGGTGGTCAGTGTATGTCATAGTGACCAGTGATTCCCAGTCGCTCTGCTGTTAGGGTCAATTTGCATATTACCCTTTTATTATACAGGATAGAGGCCTGGTGAATGGGTGGGGGGCAGCTGGTTTGCCCTGAAGGGTGTTCCAGATCAGGTGGGGGTCCCGCTGGGGTCTCTGGCCAGTGTGGGTAAGGGTCTGAGGGCCATTTTCAGACTGGCCACACCCCTTCAGGCTGGGGGTCCCCGCTTGTTGGGGTCCAGCCCCAGCAGGTCCGGGGGTTCCCAAAGGTGTGGACGGAGTCGGCGAAGAAGGAGTGACACGGAGACAGCGTTCAGTTGATCAGCAGCCTAGCCAGGTTCTCTAGCCAGGTTCTAGCCAGGATCTCCAGGCAGGTTCTGTGTCTTATTGCCTTGTTACATCTGTATTTATACCAGTTGATTTTAGTCTTATCAATTTCTATTCCAAAGGTTAGGGCGTTTCTTATCTCTATTCCAGGGAGTAAAGATTATGTAGCTTAAGAGTGATTGTTCATAGTTAAAGTGATTAACTACCCGCCTGGCACTTAGTTAAGGGGTTTTATTCCCTCCCTAACTTCAGGGAAAAATCCCTACCTAGGGAAACAACCTTTCTCAGAGAGGTGACCTTGGTTAAAACACATAGCACCAAGAAGGGGAGCAAACATATTAAGAATAGTATGCCATATATGCCAGGTCCCTTGAAACATATGCTATGCAGATGTTTCTTCCTTGCAGCGACTGTGTCAAGCAGCAAGGATGGACTGGCTTCCGGCACCGGCTGGAGTGCCTGGCCAGCCTGGGTGAGGGGCTCATGGCTGTTTGCAGGCTGGCCACAGCCCCTTCAGTGTGGGGGTCCCCGCTGGGGTGCCTGGCCAGCCTGGGTGAGGGGCTGATGGCTGTTTGCAGGCTGGCCACAGCCCCTTCAGTGTGGGGGTCCCTGCTGGGGTGCCTGGCCAGCCTGGGTGAGGAGCTGATGGCTGTTTGCAGGCTGGCCACGGCCCCTTCAGGGTGGGGGTCCCTGCTGGGGGGCTTGGCCAGCCTGCAAACAGCCATCAGCCCCTCACCCAGGCTGGCCAGGCACTCCAGTGGGGACCCTCACCCCATAAAGGTGTAGCCAGCCTGGGTGAAGGGCTGATGGCTGTTTGCAGGCTGGCCACAGCCCCTTTAGGGTGGGGGTCCCTGCTGGGGTGCCAGGCCAGCCTGAGTGATGGGCTGAGGGCCGTTTTTAGGCTGGCCACACCCCCTTCAGGTTGGGGGGTCCTGCTAGGTGTTATGGGTTCACTCAGCGAGATAGACCACCGACTCAGAATTCAAATTTAAGAGCCTTTATTAAGCTGGCCAGCTGACTACAGTTACAGCACCCTGCCGAAGCAGAGGCTGAACTGCAGCAATGACTACAGGAATTACAGTACTTTTATTTGCAAAAACCACAAAGTTACAAAGCCTTGTTTACATAATTAGTTCTCAACACAGTATAGCATCATACAGTGACTACCTTCCTATCTATGTGTTCTAGGAACAGAGAGTACAGAGTACCGGGAAGGGGCCATGAGACCATATCTCAAGGCCTGGCCTGATGTCAGTACCTTCCTATCTAT
This sequence comes from Myotis daubentonii, assembly GCF_963259705.1. Taxonomy (NCBI): domain Eukaryota; kingdom Metazoa; phylum Chordata; class Mammalia; order Chiroptera; family Vespertilionidae; genus Myotis; species Myotis daubentonii. Next base: position 136,523,673 of record NC_081842.1, read on the forward strand.
GTGTTTTAGGAACAGGCAGCACAGCGCGCCCCGTCTGGCCGAAGTGTCAGATATGCAGCCCAGTACACTGGGGTGCCTGGCCATCCTGGATGAGGGGCTGATGGTTGTTTGCAGGCTTGCCATGGCCCCCAGCCACCCAAGCTCCCAGTGGAAGCTGGCTGGAAGCAGGTATCTGGGATTTATTTATCTTCTATAATTGAAACTTTGTTGCCTTTTGCAGAGGCCACAGCCGGCCAGGGCGGGTGGGAAGCTTGGCTTCCTCCATTGCCCGGACAACCAAGCCTCCTGCTTGCTCCAGCTCTGTGGCTGCCAGCCGCCATCTTGGTTGGGTTAATTTGCATATAATCGCTCTGATTGGCTGGTGGGTGTGGCTTGGGCATAGGGAAGGTATGGTCAATTTGCATGTTCCTCTTTTATTAGGTATCCATAGGGGATAACCTGAAAGAATATCCATCAAAATGTGAGCAGGGGTTATCTTGGGGTAGTAGGATTATGAAGATATGTATTTATTTTATTTCTTTGAGTTATCTAACTTAGAAAAAAAGGATCATGGATTGTTTACATCACTGCAAAGAACAGAAACAAAAACAAAACTAACCTCAAAGGTGATGAGTCATTTCGTTGCCACTTTCTCCATTTGCACAACCCTCCTTTTCATAACACATCTTTCTGAGTTCCAGTGATCAGCCAAAAAGATGCCTCCTAACTCCTGATTTGTCCCTTAAATCCTCTCCATTTATCTCATCCAGCTTAGTTTTCCCCCCACACCTGCAACCACAAACCTGCCTGGGCTTATGTGAGATTTTCTGAAAAAATGTTTCTTCTTGCATAGTGTGGTCATTTGTCTGTTTCCATCTGTTTGCTTTGTAGGTGGGAACTTCCTCCTTGGTTTATCCTGCTGCCATGTTTGCCCCTCAAGTGTCTGCCAGGGGCGTGCCAGTGGCTGAATTTAACATGGAAATCACCCAAGCCACAAACAAATTCAGGTACAGGGATTACCAGGGTGGGAAATGGAAGGCATTGAGCAGGATTGGACATGGTCATCTAAAGACATTTTATCTACTGTTCTGTTCTAATTAAAAAAAAAAAAAGACACACTGAATTTGTGTTTTATTTGGTCTGTCGTTGCTTTTTTGGAAGAACAAAATATTGTTAACTGTAGACTAAGGTGGCTCTGTCTTTTTACAAGGGGTTTGCCATAGGACTTTAATTTTTTCACATTTTGAAAGCTTTCTTTGATTCGTTTGGCTTTGCTTTCATTTGTCTTTTTAAGTCGATTTAGTGATGGCAGGCATTTGGATGTAGGTAAGCTGAATGAATGCTGAGCAGTAAGCCTTGGAGATACCAGCCAGAACTTCTTCCCACTGTTCCCATGGTGAGGCTGCTACACACACGTCTCTGGTCTAATTGCCGAGAATATTTGTACTTGTGGCTTTGTTATGATACTGACTCTGTTTCCCACGTTCGTGTGGAAAGAGGAGATCATCATAGTACGCATTTTTAGCCCATTCATGTCTTCACCTTTTTTCCTTTCTTGTTTCACCCCTGCTTTTTTGTCTTCACTTTTAACTTAGTTTATATTTTATTGTTAGTCTGCTTAATTCCTTTCTAGAATGAGATACAATAGAAAGAACTAAGCATAAATAAATAAAATTCTAAAACACCACTGAAACTCTTGTCATACTTCAGTCAGTGGTTTTCAAACTCGGCTACACATATTTAAAATACTGATGAGTTGGTACCACCCTTGCCATTCTGATATAATATCTTCTCCAGATATATTTTTTAAAATATATTTTATTGATTTTTTACAGAGAGGAAGGGAGAGATATAGAGAGTTAGAAACATCGATGAGAGAGAAACATTGATCAGCCACCTCCTGCACATCTCCCACTGGGGATGTGCCCGCAACCCAGGCACATGCCCTTGACCGGAATCGAACCTGGGACCTTTCAGTCCGCAGGCCGACGCTCTATCCACTGAGCCAAACCGGTTTCGGCATCTTCTCCAGATATTTTTAATCAGCTACAGTGTATCCTCAATCCATAAGTGGTAGGAACTAGAAAGATATCCTTTAAAAAAAATCACTCTCTATGTAAAACTTATACTCTGAAAACTACAGAATGCTAACAAAAGAAGTAAAGAAAACCTAAATATCTATAGAAGGACATCCATGTATATGGATTGGACAACTTAATATTATGAAGGTGGCAATACTCCCCAAATTGATTTGCAGATTCACCCATTCTCTATCAAAATTGCTACTGGCTTCTTTGCTGAACTGACAAGGTGATCCTAAAATTTATGTGAAAATGCAAGGGACCCAAAAAGCCAAAACAAAGAGAAGAATAAAGTTGGAGAACTTATACTTCCCAATTACAAAACTTACTACAAGGTTACAGTTTTCAAGATAGTGGGGTTCTGACATAAGGGTAGACATACAGATCAGTGTAATAGAATTGACAGTCCAGAAAAAAACCCTCACATTTATGGCCAACTGACTTTTGAAAAAGTATGAAGAGAAAGCAGTGATGGAAAGAATAGTCTTTTTAACAAATGGTGCTGGAGCAGCTGGATAGCCACATGCAAAAGATTGGAATTGGACCCCTTTACACCATATACAAAAAATAACTCACAGGGATCAGAGGCCTAAATATAAGAGCTACAAATATATAAAATTCTTAAAAGAAAATGAAGGAGTAAATCTTTGTGACCTCGAGTTTGTCCAAACCTTTTGTATGACATAAAAATCACAGGTAACATAAGAAAAAATGGATAAATTATCGCTTCTAGGCCTTTTGGCTGAGATCAAGTGTGGGAAAATGGATACATTGGACTTTATCAAAATTAAAAACTTCTTTACTTCAATGGACACCATCAATAAAGAGAAAAAGACAACCCACAGAATGGGAGAAAATATTTGCAAGACTAATATTTGATAAGGAATGTGTATCCAGAATATATAAAGAATTCTCACAACTCAATAATAAAAAGACAAGTAGTCCAATTAAAAAGTGGGTCAAAGATTCAAATAGACAGTTTTCCAAATATATACATATGGTCAATAAAAACATTGAAAAGATGCTGAACATCATTAATCATTAGGGAAATGTAAATTAAAAGCCCAAGATACCACTTAACAACCTCTAGTATGGCTCTGCAGAAGTCCCTTCTTATCCACAGGGGATATATTCCACGACCCTCCAGTGGATGCCTGAAATCAGAGATTGCACTGAACCCTATATATACTGTGTTTTTCTATACATACATAGCTATGATAAAGTTTAATTTATAAATTAGGCACAGTAAGAGATTAACAGCAATAACTAATAAAATAGAATACTTACAACAATATATTGTAATAAATGTGATGTGAGTAAAAAAGTATGCAGTTACTCAAAGAAGGGAGTTGTTATGATTCTTTGCAGCTTGTCCTGGGAAAGTATGTTTCCTACTCACTCTTCAGCTGGCTTTATCTATGTCTCTTATTCCCATCTGAGGGATGGCAGGGCTGATTTTCACTGGCCAAGCTCAGTATTACCTTTTCAATGTCAATTGTTATTCTTGGTTTTTGGTTTTTATAGATGGATGTACTGGGAGAACTGGGCTACATAAACCACGAAATGAAAGGAATTTCAGATGGCATGGCCACTCAGATTTTGGACCTCCTTCCAAGTTACATGCTAAAATGCCATAGTAGTATCTTATTTCATTGTCTGTTAACTGACAATTCTATCAGACCCTTTTTCCATTTTATTGAAAGCAAGGATGAAAAGGCCCTATTTGCATAAGGATGTGATATCCAGTCTTTTGTTTTCTTTAATCTACACCAATATTTCAAATGTCTCTTTAGTTAGCACCCGATAGGTTTTCACACTCTGGGCTAAGGCACCATCTAAGATTTGGGGTGAGTGAGGGGTGCAGCTTGCCTTTGTGAAGTGGGGGGAAGGGGAAGTGAAAAGGGGCACTTGAGAGTCACTTTCTTAAGAAGGAGACCACGTGGGATTGAGGATATGGAAATTCCCTGAAAGCTCTCCATGCCTTGGAGGCTATAATTCAGTGGTTCTCAATCTTCCTAATGCCGCGACCCTTTAATACAGTTCCTCATGTTGTGGTGACCCCCAACCATAAAATTATTTTCGTTGCTACTTCATAACTGTAATTTTGCTACTGTTATGAATCGTAATGTAAATATCTGATATGCAGGATGTATTTTCATTGTTCACGACCCACAGGTTGAGAACCGCTGCATAATTCTTGGACAGTCCTCAAGGGACTATGACCACTGTGCTGGGGAGGAGCTTTCTAGCGGCCAGTGTTCAGCGTGCTGAGCGTGGCAGGAGTGGAAATGCCAATGGTCAGGGATGCCCATTAGCGGCACTTTGTGACGTGAACAGTGTTTAAGGGATAAGGCATTAGCGATTTGTGTTGTATCAGAATTGGTAATATGAAGAATTACATTAAGCAAATGCTTTCTTCATTTTCAATTGTGCTCAATGGGTTTTCTTATTAATAATATACTACAAAACCCTGCTATTTTTCTGCCCTAAGTATTTTCTCTTGAAGGACGCAGAAATCATTGATTTTTCTTCCTTCTCTTTGCTTTTTCTTTTTTCTTTTCTTTTTTTCTCCTTTCTGACTACAAGTCAGAGCTCTTTGCGAAAGGTATGGTTTGAGAGGCTGTTGGCGCAGCTAAAATCCTGTGGTCTGTACGGTGCATGAAGTTATTTTTCTCTTTCCTTAGTACATATGAATGCTGTTTTTGTGTGTGTGTGTGTGTGTGTGTGTGTGTGTGTGTGTGTGTGTGTTTAAAATATATTTTATTGATTTTTTTACAGAGAGGAAGGGAGAGAGATAGAGAGTTAGAAACATCAATGAGAGAGAAACATCGATTAGCCGCCTCCTGCACACCTCCTACCGGTGATGTGCCCGCAACCCAGGTACATGCCTTTGACTAGAATCGAACCTGGGACCTTTCAGTCCACAGGCCGATGCTCTATCCACTGAGCCAAACCGGTTTCGGCCATATGAATGCTGTTTTAAAGTAGTATGTAGATATCATAAAACTTAAAACTTTCATTATGGCCCTGGCCCTGTAGCTCAGTTGGTTAGAAAGTCATCCCAGTTCACCAAGGTTTTGGGTTCAATCTTTTGTCAGGGCACATACAAGAAGCAACCAATGAATGCATGAATAAGTGGAACAACATATCAGTGTTTATCTCCCCCCTCCCCTCCCTCTCTCTCTCTTTCTCTCAAACCAACTAAAAATAACCTTTTATGAGTTTGGCAATATAATCATGAAATACAATTTACAATCATATCTCCCCCTGCTCTTTAAAATAAAATTCTTATTTATACCACGTAAAATCTAGGCATTTCCTTTCCTAAAATTTTCTTGATCACAAGGACCAACCATGGTGAAATGTCTATATCTTGAGTTGTCAGAAACTAGATGAAAGAAGTGGGCACAAAAGCTCATAATGACACATTTGTGAGAATTTGGATTTTCCTCTGGGTAAAATTAAGAAATGTGTGACTTGCTGAAGTAGTATGTTGGTTTCGCTCCTAACTGCTGTGTTTGTCCTTCTGTTTCAGGTTTCATTTCCAGGGGCTCTGTGGTAGGACCCTTCCTGAAGCCCTGGCTCCTCATGAAACAGAGACAGTTTCTTAATTGTCCTGGGAAGGAAGAGATTATAGTACATCTAAGTACCAGGCCACAGACAGAAGACACACAGTCTTGTGGATGGGAGCTGAATATTGGAAGATCTAAAAATAGTCTCTGATTTCCTGGCTGGGATCCAACCTGTTGATAAGTGGTAGGGGCCTTGGAGGTAACTGTAGCAAATATAGGTACAAGAAGTCAGAGAGCTGTAAAGTTAATGCATGTTATTTGGTTTGAACTTAAACATAACATACCTCTGATCCTCTGATGTGTTTGATTGATTATTGAGGGGGGGAAATTCTAATTAGATTGTCTTAAAATGTAATTATCCCAATCGTATTTTTGCTATTTGTCAAAGATAGAAGTAGAAAGGTAAAACATTGCTATTTCTGATTTTTATACAAATTTTGATGGAAAATAAAATCACTCTCTACAGGAGGTAATATATGGTATACAGCTGTGACCCTGAGAGATATCTTTATTGAGGATTTTTTCTTTCTGTGTTTACCTTGTTTGGCTGCTTTACCTCAAAATATGTGGGATAGCTTAGAACAGGAACTCAAGAAGGAAAAGTAGCAACAAGGTAGAAAATCAGGATGAGGCCCCCACCCCAAAATGACACAAATATATAGATTCCAAAGGTATTCACAACTGACTAAAATGTAGTAATAGCCTTTTTAAAAAACATGTTTTTACTGATTTCAGATAGAGGAAGGGAGAGGGAGAGAGATAGAAATATGAATTGGCTGCCTCCTGCATGTCTCCTACTGAGGGACATGTACCCTGACCCAGAATGGAACCTGTGCCCTTCTGGTGTATGAGATGACGCGCAACCAACTAAGACACAGGCTGGGCAGTACTAGCCTTCTTAGCAGCCAAGGAGGAAAGGGAGAGGTGATGGTTGACTATTTCTTGATATTATAAACACAGAAGCATATAGGCCCTTCAGGGTCTGCCAAGCTTTCCCAGACACTGAATTCTGAAGGGAGTGTTTTCCATAGGACTTTACCTCAGAGTAAAGTAGCAAGAACACAGTTCTCACCTCAAGCCCCACACCTAATATAGTACCTAGGGCCCGTAGAATGCCTGCTTGCTCTCAGGCAAGCATCAGAAGCCTGACTGGGAGCAGTGGCCTTAAGTAAACGTGTAGGAAGGTCATACATAACAATGGCCCTTGGATCAGCTGGCCCCCTGGGTGATTACACAGTCTCATCCCCTCAGCCCCTTACAAGAATTGATTTAATGTTACATCCTTGGCTTTTGTGGAAATAGATGACAAGACACTATCATACAAAACTTTGTACTGCATTTGCAAGTCATCTATATATATAATACCCTAATATGCAAATAGACCGAACGGCTGAACAATGGAACAACAGAACAACTGGTCGCTATGACGTGCACTGACCACCAGGGGGCGCACACAGAACTTGGCAGCCCTCTGCAGCAGGTGGCAGAGCATGGAACATGGTGGGCATCGGCCACGGTGGGATGGTGGAGCAGGTGAGTGGGGTCGCCAGACCAAGGCAGGGTGCCAGTTGCTGTCATTGGGGTGAGCCTCTGATGGTTACTGAAAATTCTTTGCTCCTGTGTGCCGTGGTCCCACCCCAGCACTCACACCTGCTGCCAGAGCCACCGCTCGCACCCGCTGCCTGCACCCGGCGCCACCCGATCGCTCATCCTGTCAGCGGTGCGAGCAGCAGCTGCTGGCCCCGATCACCCCTCAGGGCCAGCCTTTAGGGTTCACTTCACACGAGTGGCTCAAGGCATATATATTGAAGGGACTTGTGATACTTACAATGTAGTTTTTGCACATAAAATACCGTTGTTCTCTTTCAATAGGTTTGTTGTTGGGCTTCTCCGTTACTTGAAACGTTCCCCTAGTGTTAGCAATGATGGGAATCAGCATGCTGTCTCAGTCTGATTATATTTTTAATCTCTATCTGCCCAAGGCCCAGATATTTCAGTACAGCTCTTTGCAACTCCTCTCAAATTGGGCCTTTGGTACCAGCAGCTTTGTGTGTGTGTGTTATCGTTTGTGTTCACGTTTTGGTTTTATTAGAGAAAATGAAAGGAGAATTGAAAAAAAAAAGTGAGGTAGAAATTATTTAATTCAATTTAGTATTATTGAATGTCTTCCACATAATAGGCATTAGAAATATAATTAGTAAGACGTGGGCCTTGCCCTCAAGGACTTGACAGAATGTTGGGACAACTGTCGTGTAAACTATTATACAATGTAGAAACTGCAGCAATAGAAATTTGTTCAAGATTCCGAGGAAAATGTAGTTAAAGATGGGCAGAGTGGGGATGGGTAGATGTTAAGGTCTTTGAAAGACCTTTAAAGGATGTCAGCCCTGGCCTGTGTTCAGGTATAAATAGTTCCACATGGGGGAGTGTGTGTCATAAAGGGAACAGCATGTACAAATGCACGGCAAGTGTGAAACCTTGGTTTGATGGGAGAATGATAGATGACTCGCTTAGTATTGTATAATGGGTGGGAGAAGATAAACACAGGTCAGGAAAAGCCATGTATATTCCAAAAATGGCATATACTTAGGACACAGAAATAGTACTAGGGTTGCATTCACTGAGTGCAGGGTGGCATTCTTTCACTGGATTCAGGATTTGGGATGGGCTGGCCATTGTTCAAGGTCCTGGGGTTGCACCAGGGAATCAGGTGGGCTCCCTACTCTCTCACAGAGCTTACATTTAAGTGGGGGCTGGGGGGCAGAGTCAGGTAATACACTGTTTGGGAAGTTGTCAGTGATGGACACAGAACAGAGGCATGGACAGGCTGGTGGAGGAGCTGGTGGTCGGGGTAGCCTGATAAACGGGGCCAAAGTCGCCCAGCACACATTTGGTGCCGGGAATTGATTTAATCCGTGTCTGTCAACTTCTCGGTGACAGCAGGTCCTGCAGCTATAGCGCATTCCTTCCCTTTGAGACGCCACTTCTCAGGGAGTGCAGAGTGATGGGAGTCAGATCTATAAACACTGTCAGTGGTTCTCAACCTGTGGGTTGCGACCCCTTTGGGGGTCAAAGGACCCTTTCACAGGGGTCGCCTAAGACCATCGGAAAACATATAATTACATATTGTTTTTGTGATTAATCACTATGCTTTATGTTCAATTTGTAACAATGAAAGTACATCCTGCATATCAGATATTTACATTATGATTCATAACAGTAGCAAAATTACAGTTATGAAGTAACAACGAAAATAATTTTATGGTTGGGGGTCACCACAACATGAGGAACTGTATTAAAGGGTCGCGGCATTAGGAAGGTTGAGAACCACTGGATTAAGCGAATCCAGCTCCTGAGCACCTGATGGCGTGACCCGCGCCAGCCCGCCTTCAGGAGGCGGGGACTCAGCCAGACCTGCTGTCAGCACCCCAGCCAGGAAGGCAGCACGACGTCTGCCCGGCCTGCAAACAGCCCCGCGCCCACCGGCTCCCACCGGTGCGCCGGCAGCAGCGAAGAGGGACTCCGGCAGCCTGGAGCGGAAGGAAACGCCCCCAGCTTTCCTTAGGCCACGCCCTTCCCCGCCTGCGCATGCGCCTCCACTCGTGGGGCTTCAGAACGTGCCGGGAGCGACTAGTGTCGCTTGCTCTTCGCGTCACGCTCGGCTTGCGGGCTGCTACTTCCGGGTCAGAGGTCGGACGGTCCGGCGCGCCTTGGGCCATGGTGCAGCTCAGGCCACGCGCGTCCCGCGCCCCGGCGTCGGCGTCGGCGATGGTGGACGAGGGCCAGCCCGCCTCGGAGGAGGCGGAGCACGGCCTGTTGCTCGGGCAGCCCAGCAGCGGCGCGGCCGCCGAGCCCTTGGAGGAAGACGGGGACGGAGATGGGGACGAGTGGGACGACGAGGCCCCAGAGGAGCTGACTTTCGCCAGCGCCCAGGCGGAAGCGAGGGAGGAGGAGCGGCGAGTCCGGGAGACGGCGCGCAGGTCGGGAGCGCACGGCGGGGCCGCAGAACCGTCCCTCCCGACCCACTGTCTGTCCGCGCACTGACTTGTCTCCCTTTCTCTCAGGGATAAAACACTCCTGAAGGAGAAGAGGAAGCGACGCGAGGAGCTGTTCATTGAACAAAAGGTTCGAGTTGCAGGGAGGCAGCTCCTTTTTTAAAAGGACCGGCTTGGGGTGGAATTCCCGTGCTTGTTGCAAAGCTGGTAGGATACGGAGGTGGGGGGAAGCCCTGTTTCTTCAGACATCGGTGAAAACAAAGATGCTCGTACTTTTGCTGCCCACCGCTTAAAAATGGGGGCGGGGAGAGCTGTGAATTTGCACTCATACGGCCCCGCATTCAGCTCGCCGGCGGTAGTTTGTCTGTGTCGCTGGGTTGCTGCTGGCCTTGGCTGAGGTGCTTTGGAACCTCAGGGCGGTGCCGACGGTGACTGCGCCGCTGTCGGGTGTTTGGCGGATGGGCCGCGGAGAGCTGACTCCAGGGGGACGTGGCCTAACTGCTCTCGGTGCACAGTGGCTGGAGGGTCGGGCGCCCTTCCAGTCTTCACCGGGTCTTCCCAACAGTGTCGAGCGGGCGCTGAGCCCCGTGACCGCAGCTTCCCCCCAGCTTAGAGGCAGTGGGGGCAGCGGGCAGTCGACGTTCTCTATTTGCCTAGGATAGAAGGCAGTCCCCAAGCCTGTAACGTCACAGGCAACCCAGGTATGTTGTCTGTCATGTACCTCACGCTATTCTTTTAAACTGTCTTTATCTAAGAAAAGGAAACTCCTTCCAGACGCTGTTCTAGAGAAGTTAACTGCAGCTTCACAGACAGGGTAAGTAACGGATCTTGTTATATTACTTGCTGACATACAGCCATCTTTGAGATACATATTGGAGCATTTATTTGAATCCATATAAAGAAATAATAAAGCCTAAATTAGACAATAAGGCTTCAGTTACACAGGTTTTTTAATTTGGTGGGAAAGATGGAAGTATTTAACTCTTTGCAGTCTTTCCCCATTTCTTTTTGTTCATTCCCACTGCCAACGCTAGCTTCTGAGTTCCTGATCCCAGAGTATTTATTCAACAATTGTTGTGTATCTGTCATTGTACCAGGCAGGGTAAATGGTGAGTAAAACAGGTGCCTTGAAATTTATCAGTTAGTGGAGTAGCAGACATCTACCTGCAGGCTCCTCCTAAAACTCAACTTGTCCCATACTTGCCTTACCTGCCACCAACCTGTCCTCCCTCCCCGTTCCCCATTTCATTCAGCAGCGTTGCCACCCACTGAATGTTTGAAGCAAATGTCATAGTCATCCTCTTCCTCATCTATCCCATGAAGTCAATCAAACCTTACTCAATTTAAACTTGTAAACATTTGTTTTTCTCTCCTCTCCCCTTAATGCTTAGACCTATATCTTTCACTTGGTTTTCAAATGTCCTGTAGAACTTTTCCAGTTATTCAGATCTTGAATACATTAAACATAAAAACAAATGTATTTGGTGGCAGATTCCCCTTTTACCCTTTAAAACCAAACTCGTGTCACCTCTCATTCTCTCACTCCACCCACCCCATTACTTCCTCCTTGTAGCTTTGCTACTGTGCATGGTATAGGCATCTCATACTGTTTTGTCATTTTTCAGACCAGATTCCTTGAGCCTAGTCCATCTCCCTGCTTGTCTCTTGTGCTTGAACTGTTGAATTATTCCTTTGTGACTTCTCCAAATAAAAATGAGGCCTACCACTTTCCACTTTGGTATTTCACCTTTCACTTTAACTCCATTAACCACAGCAATCTGCTTCTTTGAAGCCTGTTGATATGCTTTCAAATTTTAAATTCTGAGAAGATACTCCCATCCAGTATATACTAGTTTGTTGATTGGGAATTGGTGGCCATGAATTTGGGGGGTGACTTGCTTTCTAAAACTGATTAAAGATCCTGAGTCAAAACTGAGGGTGGTGGTAATGAAAGGGGGTATCTTATTTGCAAAATCAGATTTAACTGTAATGAGTTGAGTAATCTTGGCTGTCTGCCATTCCAATCAGTGTTTTTGTGTTCTCCCTTAGCATAAAGAAATCACCAGGAAAGTTAAAAGAAGGTATGAACTATTCTAAATTAAGTAACTTCTCCTGTAAGTGTCAAAAGCATTTGTAGTCCAATGTTATTGGGACTAGGAATGGCTGGCCAAGTTTAGTTTGGGCCTATTGCCTTATTTCTTACAAGTTGGTGTGAGTAGATATTTAACAATGAACTCCAGGAAATGTTCTTGATTTATTTTTACGTAAGTGCTAGCTAGAAATAAAACGTTTATTTTTTAGATAATTTGCAGAAGAAAAATGAAGAATGTGAAAAAAGAAGTGAGTCCAAGAAAGTTAAAGAAAAAGTACAGTCTATTGGGTAAGAAGAGTCTTTTTTTCATGTAGGATATAAAGGTAACTTTTTGAGAAAAGTGTTGGCTTATGTGGGAAAACATTTTAATTAGTAGCAGTTTCAGATTGGATCGTCTGGAAAACCAGTTGTGATACTTATATAAAAACAAAATATTTGCTCTTACTAAAATGGGAATAAAAACAAAATATTTTGCTTACTAAAATGTATTAGCCAATTCTTATAAAACAGCCCTGGAATTTATTTTTTATTTATTAGCCTATCTGCATTTTGTTTTCACCTTTTGAGACAACTAAGAAAAATACTTGAAGCATGTTATCAACCTCATTCATTCTGATTTTTTGTTTTGACTACCAGCCAGAATAAAAGCTACGTGGCTCGAAGGCTAAAAGATCAAGATCTGAGAGATTCAAGGCAACAAGCAGCCATAGCCTTCATACAGAATTCTTTGTATGGTCCAGGAACCAACAGGACTACTGGTAATTTCCTTATGGGCTGTTTTTCTCACTTTTTATTGAAGTAAACAAAGAAATGATAAATAATTCTCTTTTGTAGTAAATAAGTTCCTGTCGCTTAACAATAAGAGGTTACCAGTGAAAAAGGCTGCAGTCCAGTTTTTGAATAATGGTTGGGGTAAGGTCCAGCTTTATTTTCTTGGTTATGATAGTTTTATATATTGAATAATATTCCTTTTAAGGAAATAGCAAATACTCAAGTACGAATTACCTTTTTTTCTTATAATGGCTTCTATATTATTTTTTAAGTTGCTTCTGGAAAATAGATCAGTATAAGTATGTATGTATATCTGACATAAAACCTAATTTAATAGACCTAATTTTAGTATTTATATTCATATAGAGCAGTGGTTCTCAACCTTCCTAATGCCGCGACCCATTAATACAGTTCCTCATGTTGTGGTGACCCCCAATTTCATTGTTACAAATTGAACATAATTAAAGCATAGTGATTAATCACAAAAACAATATGTAATTATATGTGTGTTTTCCCATGGTCTTAGGCGACCCCTGTGAAAGGGTCGTTCGACCCCCAAAGGGGTCACGACCCACAGGTTGAGAACCGCTGATATAGAGGATCTTGAAAAGTTTTTTATTCTTTTTTGGGAATATTTTCTCTCTAATATTCTTACTGCGCAAACGTTCTATTCTAGGAACCCAGAAAAAACAAAATGCCAAGAGGTTTAAAAGACGGTGGATGGTCAGAAAGATGAAAACTTCTAAGAAGTAAATCAAAGCTAAATGAAGAATGAGAACTTTGTATGTACGCAACTTACAGTTATTTAGTTTAGAAGATTAATTTGTCTTTAAAAATCTAATAAATCATTTTAAAGGATTACAAGTCAAATCTATTTGGGGAAGTACCCCAACACATTTCATCCTTCTGGAATACAATTGTGCCTTTAGTCTTTGAGGGTCCTGGAGGAAATAGCAATTTAAAAGGAACTGTCTTCCTTTCTTTTTATAAATATTGATCCATTTAATTGAATACAAACAATACTGCTAATGGCACCTCTTCTGCCCCTCTTCCCAGTCCACAGTGTGGGTGTGTTGTGGCAGGAATGGCAGGGAGGAAGAGAAATGGACATCCAGGAAGTCTTTACAACTGCAGCTCACAGATGCCTTAGAGGAGGGTGGGCAAACTTTTTGACTCGGCCACAATGGGTTCTTAAACTGGACCGGAGGGCCGGAACAAAAGCATGGATGGAGTGTTTGTGTGAACTAATATAAATTCAAAGTAAACATCGTTACATAAAAGGGTACGGTCTTTTTTTTTTTTAGTTTTATTCATTTCAAACGGGCCATAGTTTGCCCACGGCTGCCTTAGAGTCTCAGATGTTTTGGTGCTACTGATGAGAATTTGCTTCACAAAATATAGAATGAGAAAGAAGTAGCTGTGAAAATGCAATATCTAAGTGTAGATAAATATGTACTTTTCTTAAAGAAGATTCAAACCTCAGTGTACAAAATAATAGCCAAAGTGTATGGTCATCCTCTTGAACAGCTTGTTTAATTTTTACTTTTAACTGGTTTGGGGGTTTGCTTTACTGTCAAGTAACCTGTCTTTATTGTGATTATGAAAATAAGGACATTAATTTTCCCCTTTCTTTCTTTTTCACCCACATTATCAGGTCTGACTCTAATACAGGGAGGCTAGTAAACTGAACAGTTTTAGGTTGTAGAATTCAGACTTACAGTAAAAATTATTCATTAAGCTCTAATTTTATATTAATCATAAGAAATAGGTAAGTACCTAATATATAAATTCAGTTGACACTAATATCTGTAGAAGTAAATTTTTAATGGCTGGTTAATTATATCACTACATTTTTATTGCAATATAGTACTCATTTAAGCACTTAAAAATGGAAGGTGTACAAAGATTAAATTAAGACACAGTAAATTGACTAAATATTTGGTTTTTATATAAATAAAGGTCATAACCACACCGTTGACATATAATACTGTTATAATACAAGTTAAACTTGTGAGTCTACAACAGAATTCGTTGGTAGTTAAACAGGAAACAAAGTTGAAAAGACCATGTTAAAACAAAACTACTGGGACTAACAGGTCGGGATTGTAAGTAGCAACAAACATATTCACTCAGCTCCTGAGTATTTCAAGTTTTACAGTACACATTAAAAATGATTTCTTCCATCAACACTATAAATTCAAACTGTCAGATGTTTATGCATTTTGCAAGTTACACTGATTGAATGCTTATATGGGAGTGGGGGTCGGAACATCTCCCAATTTGAAATTTACATCACCCACATGCTAACACAACACAACTTGTTCCATTTCCTTCCCCCCCCTCGCCCCCCAACAAAGAAGGCAGGATTTTTTGGTTTCTTTTAGGTAATTGTTTTAAAGGATTTGTGATGATAAATTTGAACGTCTGAGATTCAGTAATATTTAACTCTTAGACAACTAAGAGATTAAAGATGGAAAATAATTTCTCCTAACACTAAGTTAGAAAATCATTTGCATCATGCTGTAAACTAGGAAGCAATGTAAAGCGACAAAAACCTGTCCCCAGTACATAATTAAAAAAATCTAAATTTCAAATCAGCAGACCTGGTCTACTTCCATGTTGACTATATGCCACAGTATAAGTGTGAGCTCCTTGAATGCATAGCTAATGTAGGTAGTCTTCCACTGTGGCAAATGCACAGGATCCAATTCCTGACCGAGCCATCAGTCCTAAACATTGTGTGGCCTGTCCCATTGCTAGGGCAAGTGGAGGTTGCTTTGGCAGATTGTGGGTTTCTGAGGAAAAATGATTAAAAATGAAAACAGCAATTAGCAAGATATTTTAAACTTTCAGGAAAATATTGCATTATCTACGAAATTATCACTCTTAACTAGCAAAGATAGTTTCTAAGCAAATGATTGATTACCTTGGAAATACTACTCTGACAAGGTACTAGGCATTCAACTATAAGGAAAATTCTTGCAGAATTAGACTTTTAAAGCATTAGATACTCTAAATCTTTTACTTCCATATTAATTATGATGGGAAATACATATTTTGGCTGCTATTTTAATGGCTGCATAAGGAATATTTAGTATTTCTCTTCTATCTAAGTTAGAAAAAGGCACCAGCGTTTCAGTAAGTTTCATTGACGGATTCTTCTGGGGATAAGACACAGCTGCCTAATTGTTCCCAAAGCATATTGGTAATGTTATTTGGGTTGGTAAGGAGCAAGGGGTGATGGTCACCATGAGAGATGATAGAGCAAAATTACTTACAATTTTGGAGGGGTAATTTACAATTGATAGTTCAAACATTTTAACTATCAAAATATTCAGGGTCCTACATACCAGAAATTTGTCAGACAGTTATAGTACAAACAATAATCTTTGTTCTTTGCTAGAAATGAAAAAAAAAGTGAACGAATGATGAAAATGGCCAAACTTATAGGAGCTGGTACTTTTTCCTTGTGAATAGATGAATTTTAAATTTATATAGATTCCCAATTAATAAAATTAATGGTCCGTTAACAAAGGGCCAAAACAGTGATAAATGACTAGTAAGGCTCCATATGACTTAATTCAAAGGTTGTAATCTCAGAGAAAGAAAAGTTCTAGAACAGTGGTTCTCAACCTTCCTAATGCCGTGACCCTTTAATACAGTTTCTCATGTGGTGGTGACCCCCAACCATAAAGTTATTTTTGTTGCTACTTCATAACTGTAATTTTGCTACTGTTATGAATCATAATGTAAATATCTGATATGCAGGATGTATTTTCATTGTTACAAATTGAACATAATTAAAGCACAGTGATTAATCACAAAAACAACATGTAATTATATATGTGTTTTCCGATGGTCTTAGGCGACCCCTGTGAAAGGGTCGTTCGATCCCCAAAGGGGTCGCGACCTACAGGTTAAGAACCACTGTTCTAGAAGGAGTGAAGCAAAAATAATGAAGCAAGTTCAGGATTTAAAGTACAAGAGGAAAGAAGATATGATTAAGAATAAGACTATGCAAAGAAAGATACACAGATTGGTGAGAAGGAGTAGTTTGAAAAGGTCTTTGGGTTAAGATTACGAAAATACTAGCTATCCTGTGGCAAGATGCTAGTTAGCTAAATTTTGACAAACTTTTTTTTTTTGCCAACTCTACAACAGGGTTGACTTTATAATTTTAAATAATTCTGCCTTAATTTGAATTCCTTTCAAAAATGTCTCCTGAATGTTTTCAGGGAAATAACCTTGTTGAAAGGCAAATATCTGGAGGTACTTTATTACAATTTTATTTGGCCAGGTGAGGCACCTGGTTATAAGCATTTAAAAATTTTTTTTTGCCTGTCCACCGGTGTGGCTCATAGCTGATCATTTACCTATGAACCAGGAAGTCATGGTTTGATTCCTGGTCAGGGCACATGCCCAGGTTGCGGTCCCCAATGGGGGGTGTGCAAGAGGCAGCCAACAGATGATTCTCTTGTCACTGATGTTTCTATCTCTCTCTCCCTCTCCCCTTTCTCTTAAATCAACAGAAACATTAAAATTTTTTTGGATATAAAATTTGCAAGAATTACATACAATTAATAAAACTTCAAGCACTATTTATAGATTACATAATTTAGAATTTATAGATATGCAGACACCCCCACTGCAGTTTAATAATCTTATTAAATTTAAGGACTATATGTGGATGAACCTACATAATATGTAGTACAATATATAATACCTAATATATGGATAATGGTCCCAAGTAATGTACTATTTTAAAATTTAATCCCCTTGAATAACACAAGATATAGAAAACTGTTTTAGGAAAACTGGTTACTTTCAAATTTTTCCAGGTCTGAGTGGTACCTAAATGCAAAACAATGATAGCGCTTTATGATTACTGATAATGTAACTTAAAAATATATAAGTATAGGAAACCATAATTTGCCCTACAATCCCAGCACTGCTACTAAGCTTTTTTTTTCTTTACTAGCAGAGCTACATTAATTTCATAACCAAAGAAATTACAACACAATTAAACAATGAAAAGAAAACTCACATCATTCATTATATACAAGTTCTAAATTTAAGAAAAACTATAACAAAGATATTACTCTTATTCCAAAACTTGTATGAGACCTTAACACGAGTTAAAAATGAGTTTTATAAGGAAAAAAATACAGATTAAGGCTCAAATATGTTGCTTGCTTTATATTCTGGCCATATGAGGGCCCAGGCCCTCATTATAAGTCTCCATGTCTAAATACCCTTTACTCTGTGGAACTGTTCTATCTACCTAAAATAGCTTGAAACATGTTGCTAAAAGCCCCGAATACTAACAGGGCCAAATTGCACATAAAAGTTTTGTAAACTGGAGTCCCATTTTATCTGGGGAATTAGAAAAAGTCAGGTGAAAAATATCACTCTTACCTGAATTACTGAAAAGAATTGCCCAGAAATTAAAACATAGCTTTACATAATTAACCCTATAGAGTTTAAATATAAATGCACAAAATCAGGGGTCCTCAAAGTTTTTAAACAGGGGGCCAGTTCACTGTCCCTCAGACCGTTGGAGGGTCGGACTATAGTTTAAAAAAAAACAACTATGAACAAATTCCTACGCACACTGCACATATCTTATTTTGAAGTAAAAACACAAAACGGGAACAAATACAATATCTGTATTTGCATGTGGCCCGTGGGCCGTAGTTTGAGGACCCCTGCACAAAATATACAGTTACATAATTCATATAAAAAGAGTATGTGTTCAACATGTAAACAATATAATTATATTCTGTAGTGAGCTGCTCATAGGAATGGCAATCAACCGGGGAAACATTAAATTCCAATTTTTCACTTGATGCTCACCCCTGGCTAAGCTTATTTAAATTGCTGTTCTCTTCCTCACTCATTTTTTATTTGGGAAGGGCATGTAGTTGAATATGCTTAACTTTAATGCAACTATAATTTGACTCAAAGGGTTAGTAGTGACAGGGCATTTGCAAGTCACCTGGAAGCCCCTTTGTGCCTGTATTTGAAGCATGGTGGGAGCTGTAAAATGGGTGGCTCAGGCCAGAAATGTTTACATAACACAAACATTTCTAATTTCCAAACTTCCCAATTACCACTGACATGAGTTTGACATAAAAAGGGTGCATCCCAATGTACTGTTTGTAGTCGATTTGAATCCATTTAATCTGGAACTAAAATAATGGAGGAAGGTATATATTCTAAGGTAATCTTAACTTTAAAATGTAGAAAACCTTTCCCTTATGATTTTATTAAAATGTAAAATGCCAACACAAATATCACCTCAAACATTCAAAGTATCTATCTAGTTGGAGTTGTGCTTTTTAGCTTTACTTACCTAATATTGCACTGTTAAGAGCCGAGCATACAGGTTCTCTCTGAATTGGGTCAAGCTGATTTCCAACAGGGCTGTTCCAAGGATCTGAATAAGCTAGTAAACTGAATGCATCCTGTTGAAAAGAGCAATTTGGTTTTTAGTTCAAATAGTTCAACTACTATGCTCAACACGGTTACAAATTGAAACACTAAATACAGCTTTAAGGTACTAGACTACTGTGACATTTAAACCCATTTACTAGATTATGAACCAAAGCCTAATTTTTCATTCTTTTTGTAATACATTCTCATTATCTCCCCCCATCTCTACAATACATACAGAGCAGGAACAAATACTAAAAATTGAAAGAACGAATTCCTGTGAAATAGGCTAATACTGGTTAAGTTAAAGAGGAAGACAAAACATTCAGATACTTTATAATTTATTACCACTGATATGAATTTGACATAAAAAGGATAGGGCCCACCTATATCCAACCATCTTCAAGCCACCCCTCCTAAAGTAGCTGACACATCATAGTCTTTTCAAATGACTTTTTTTAATGGGAGGCACACACACAGTGGTTTCAGACATTGACATCAATCACCAGCCTGCATCATTAGTGTAGCCTTTAGCAATTAACGACCTAAGTATCAGTTTCATCATTTGTGTAATGGGGATTATAAGAGGTCATATTTCACAATGAAATAGGAAATTAGCTAAATGAAATTAGCAATGTTGGTTCATTCTAATCTTTCAATAAATGATGTATTACTACTTTGCCAAAGGGAATACCCTAATCTGGAGTAATATTATAATATAGGTACAGATATAGTTATAGTTAGATACAGGGCACCTTCCCAATTCAGAACACATACATGGAGAGGTGCTGAGGAAATCGTAAATCAGTGAATTCAGTAACAACTTTCAAAATGCTGACTCTGGAAGTGTGGAAGACTGAGATTCCCAAAGATGATTATCTCCTAGGTACAGCTCCAGCATTCCTCTCAGTATCTTATTAGTGTTCTGAGAGAGCAGAGGTGGAGGAAAGGCTTCCTGGTCAACTGTATTCTTACCCTTTCTCATCCAAACTGGCCTATATATTGTGGAAATAAGGGAAGAACTGTCCATAAAGCAAAGCTGTGCCATTAATCCACGGCTACCAGACAGGGAATACGTGTGTCTCTAAACAAACATGTGGGTCCCCCACTGTCGTTATTGCTAGGTATTTCACATCAGACTTCTCACCCCGATTATTATAATGAAAGTTCTCTGAAGATTAAAAAAATTATTATACTGTTTTGAATCCCCTGCAGTTACTGATAGGTGCTTGATATAGGGAAGAAGCTTCACACACCTGCTGATCACAAGACCTGCTTTTTACAGTTTTAAGGTATTTTATGCATCCCACAAAGCTACTTAGGTTGTATTTCCTGAATGCCCCCAATCCTAATTTATTGATGGAAAGAATATTAATAGTCTATATCCTATAAAGCTAACTCTAATCAATCACATTACTTCTAAAGACTGAGCTTTGCTCAAGCCTTAATTTACCCCACAACTATCTAATGAGGTACCACCCCCAAATAAATTTTTAAAAGATATTCTAAAGAATTGTCCAGGGAATAACTGGTACATAAAAATTTTAAGCACAAAACTATCCTCTTGGGTCTATATATGCAGACATGCTACCAAAAAGGTGAAATGTCTCAAATCTCAAATCAAGACCATTTTTCTGTTTACACCCTCTAGTATTTAAAACGAAAACACAATGATAATGACGGTAGTAACTTATCATGCACTAACATTCTATGAGGCAATGTTTTAAGCGCTAATGTGGATCATCTTATTTAATCCTCACAAAAACCTTATGAGGTGGATACTATAATGTTCATCATATAGGGATGCAAACTGAGGCAGTAAGAAGTTAAGATCACACAGCTAGTATTTACTGTATGTACTTCTTTTAGTGAGAGAAGTCCCTTTTAATTTTCAATATAAATTTTAAGAAGAAAACCCAAAATTCTGCCCTATTGTTTTCAGTACAATTCAAACAAATATTTATTGGACACAGCAGCCAGACAACTGAGGACACACGGATCACCGGGACCTTGTCACTGTTTCAAGGACTCGCATAGTTTTGTGGAAAACACAGACACATAAATAACAGCATATTGCTTATTAACGTACAGTGTATTGTGTCGCATGATGCAATCACAGAAATAGGCTCAAGCTACATGGACACAGGCTGAGCAAAAAGAGAAAAAGGCATGGTTGGAACCATGGGTAAGGGGTTAAATCCTAAAATGCCTCTAAAAACACTAAAAAGCTTGAATTTTTTGGCTAATAAGGCAACAGAGTTTTAAATACAGGAGTGGTATAGATTAGACTTGGTTATAGAAGAATCACACAGCAACACTATGAAACAGTTTAGAAGTAGAGTGAAGCTGTAATCAAGAAAACTAACACCTTAAAAAATAAAAAGGTTAACAGCATCAAGTTCCCAGTAGTACGTACCTAGCACCATATCTTCCTTTACAAAGGGAAAGAAATCAACAAAGCAACGTCAATGTTTAAAATCCTGCTATAAAACTTAATTGGTGATGGTAACCAAAGACATTATGGGTTACTTTTTATTTTAAAAACTAGAAGCCCGGTGCACAAAAATTTGTGCACTGGCAGGGAAGGGGGGATGGGGGGATGTCCCTCAGCCCCACTTGTGCCCTCTCACAGTCTGGGACCCCTCGGGATATAACCACCTGCTGGCTTAGGCCCGCTCCCCTGGTGCCTGCCCTGCCTCCCCAGGTCGTGCACACGGCAGGGCTGTTCCGGGGGTTGGGGTGCCGCCCCGGGTCGTGCACACGGCAGGGCTGTCCCGGGGGTTGGGGTGCCGTCCCGGGTCATGCACACGGCAGGGCTGTTCCGGGGGTTGGGGTGCCGCCCTGGGTTGCGCACACGGCAGGGCCGATCCAGGGGTTGGGGTGCCGCCCCGGGTTGGGTTGCACACGGGACGCCCGGGCGAGCCGGTGGATCGCTGCTGCCCCGCCCGGCTGCCCCAGGTCGGGTCACACACGGATGCCTGCAGCCCTGGGTCGCAGATAGCAGGCCCGGATGGTGGCGGGGCAGTCGGGATGGCACCATCCTGCCCTGCCTGCAGTATGCAAATTAGCCGCCATCTTTGTTGGTGGCTAATTTGCATATCGTGCTGATTAGCCAATGGGAGGCGTAGCAAAGGTATGGTCAATTACCATGTTTGTCTATTAGATAGGATATTACCTCAGTGAGAACAATTTCTGAGGGAAATGTGATTTCATTTAGGTAGGTTTCTGAAACTACTAATATTTGCCTTAAAATCTGTAGCAGTTTATAAATAGAATGAGTCTAAATGGCTCTACTGCTTCAATTACTGAAGTAAGAGTCCTGCTAGCTGGGGCTGCTCATGCACATTCGACTCTCCGCACTGCCTATAGCAGTGCCTGGCCACACTGCGTAAGTTCAACAAATAGCTGCTGACCAAAGCCAGATAGTTCCCAGGGAGCCTCTGGCAGGCTTAGGCAGATATGGAACAAAAAGACAACAGGGAAAGAGGAAACGAAGACAGACAAAACTAGAAAAAAGGTCAAGGGAAAATGGACTGCTGCAGGGACTGCCTACCATTTTACCACAGGTGGGCTGCAATGTGCCGGTGACTCCACAACTGAGGGAAGCAAATATTGTACATGTGCACCTTATCATAAAGCATTTTAGGTAATCTTACCTTTGACTTTACCCAAACCATTCTTTCCATATATATGTATATGATTCAGAAGTTTATACAAAACCAGAAAAATAAAAAATACCCCACTACATCACATGTAATCTGAAGTGAAGAATAAAAAGGAATAAAGTCTAAATATTTTCAACTATGGCAAAAACCTTTACTCTTCACGTTGCTTCAAATCCTTCAGCCTTGTTCTTTAGGTACTTTTAAGATTCGTTACTCGTTCCTATCTGAGTCAAGAAAAGTTTGGGGCATGGGAAAGCAGCTCAGAACATAAAGGAAGTCTTTTAAAGCAGTTGGCATTTGCTTAAAAGTCAAGAGATGCAAAATCAAAGCCATCTACATTCTTTAGATGAAGATGAATTACACTTTCACATAGTTCAATATATAATTAAGGAATATCTTTGAGAATAGGCCATGTAATGCCATTTTCTGAGCTTCATGCAAATTGGAATCAAGGACAGTAAGCTGATTGAGTGAAATCTTAAATTTTCAAAGGCACTGCAGAAATCACACATTCCTTCATCATGTTTAATTAGCATAAAGTTTTAGCAAGAAAACAGATGACCTGCTCTAAAAAATGTCTATGAATTCTTAGGATCATCTCATATTGCCAAATATCCACTCAAACAACAGTTCTTAACGTGTAGTCCAGGGACACGGGTCCAAGGCCCTCTCAGAAGGTTTTGTGAAGTCAAAACTATTTTCATAGTAACACTGAAAGACTACTTTTATCTTTCTCCTTCTCTCAAAACTATATAGTGGAGATAAGTATGAGAATCCAGCTCATCTTGATTAAAACTAACATTAAAGACCTGTGAAAATGTAAAGCAATGCTATGCTTCTCATTTATTCCCCATTTTGGGGAAGGTAGTTTTTTTCCACAAGAATATTTAATTAATGGATTTACTGTTATTTCTAATGACTTGTTTTTACTTTTAGTTCTAATTTCTAGTATAGTAAAATCAAAAAACTCTTTGAGAATCTTTCTAGACACCAAAAAGGTTGAGAACCTTGGTATCTAGCAAAATAATTTCCTAAATGGATGACTTTAGCTATCTTAAAATAAACTTAAGAAAGGCCAAGAAATAAGTTTCTTCTTGCCACTCTTTTTTTTAAAAAATATATTTTATTGATTTTTTACAGAGAGGAAGGGAGAGATAGAGAGTTAGAAACATTGATGAGAGAGAAACATCGATCAGCTGCCTCCTGCACATCTCTTACTGGGGATATGCCCGCAACCCAGGTATATGCCCTTGACCGGAATCGAACCTGGGACCTTTCAGTCCGCAGGCTGACGCTCTATCCACTGAGCCAAACCGGTTTCGGCTTCTTGCCACTCTTGATATGAGAAAAGTTTCTATGAAGTTGACAGTGATGAAAATACCCAATCTTGAAAAATCAGTTATACTTTTCAAATGAATTCAATCTCAATTGAATAAACATTCATTGAATACCTAGGTTCTGTATGCATATGATATATTTAAAAGGGGAGGAGTTAAGGAAAGACCTAGCCTGACCTCAAAGAACTTATAGGGCATAATCTTATAGGGCTAATGTGGACAGCTATTTTCCTAATAGTATATGAATGTCTGATAGGGACTTTTTAAACAAAAAATAGCTGCCCATGTGGCTCAGTGGTTGAGAGTTAGGAGGTCATGGTTTGGTTCCTAGTCAAGGCACCTGCTCAGGTTGCAGGCTCAATCCCCAGTGGAGGGCATGAAGGAGGCAGCCAATCAGTGATTCTCTCTCATCAACTGATGTTTCTCTCTCTCTCCCTTCCTCTCTGAAATCAATAAAAATTATTTATTTTAAAAAGGATGAATGTTTAAAAATAAAAACAGCTTAAATCAGACTTAAAGGGCTGGTAGGACTTTTTTGCATATGAAAGAAGCTTTTAAAGGAATAACATCTCCACAGCTAATTACAATCCTGACTGAAAGTAGGAGAAAACTCCAACTTCAAATGATACACCAATTTTCTTTTAAACTTTTTCTTTAAGAGCTGATGATCACTATTAGAAAAGCAGTTTGCTATCCAGTAGATGAAGTACTAAGTATAGTGACTACACCTCTCTTCCCACCTCAGATACTAAAAATACAAGACTGCATACCTTTAACTGGAGATGTATATAGGTGTTTCCTTAACCCATCCTAGATCAAGCAGATATGTAGGTGCATTATTTTTGCTAACTTTAGGCCATAATCAGTGCTACTAGGTGTTGCTACTGGTGCACTGACTCTCAGTTTGAGTCCAGAAGGGAAGTCAGGAGCCTTGCCCTTTGCTACTACGTACATGACACTGAAGCAGCACAACATGAATCTCTCCTTGGTTTTTTGAACTTTCAAAAATTCAGGAGAAAATGTTTATAACTTAGCATCTTTGAGCGCAACCTGATACCACTGTAATAACCTGGTTATTAATAACTAGAAAGAAGCAAAGAGAAGGCTAGATAATGTAGGCATGCCATTTGTACAGCTTTGCCAGGAAGCTGCAGCTTAACGCTCTCTAGGTCTGAGTGACGTGGGAAGGTACTTGTCTGTCAATCACACCGGGGAACAAGCCATAGATCAGAACAGGCATGGTCACTGCAAGTGTGGGAAGATTTGATATTCATTAAACTCCTAAACAAAGGAATTCCTCCCTTTGTTTGGCTCTGTTGGCCCTCCTGCTCTCTTAGCACTCTTGTTGCAGGGGGCATGCTCCCCTGCATTCTCCCACAAGGCCCACACAATGGACTAATGGATTACAATCAGTCTGATGCACTGTTGGACTCAACTCCACCATGGAACAGAAACTTTGGACACTGGTTTTGCTTCTAGCTCTGCCGAACCCCCAGCTGCATATTTTCCAAGACTGGTTTAAGGGAAATGGGACTTTGCAAACCAAGGGATATAATAACACACAAATAAACCTTTCAATATATCTCATTCTCCTGTGAGTCTTAGGAAATTATTTTTCTCAAGACATCCGAAGAACCCCACTCCCACTAGCAACGGAGAAATTCCACCCATGCAATTCTCTGATAACAAACCTAACGCAGGATTGAAAATATATATACAATGGCTACGTTAATGTTTCATAGACTTACAGGGCTGGTAGGACTTTTTTGCATATGAAAGAAGCTTTTAAAGGAATAACATCTCCACAGCTAATTACAATCCTGACTTAAATTAGGAGAAAACTCCAACTTCAAATGATACACAAAATTGTGCCTAACTTACTAAATTGTTTAAATTGTTTCCATCTTACTAGCTATCATAAATGTTAACTAGAAAAGACCTGAAAATGTATTAACTAGATGACCCAAAATCCTTCACCAATCATCATCAAAATGAAAACCATGTACATATTAGACTTTCAATTTGCTACAACTCTGAGCAATGTTACTTGCAAAATAAAAATATCTCAAATTTACAGTTTTATCAGCATACTCACATTTTTCCTAACTTTGCCAATTTTATAGCTGAGAAAAGACTAAGAAAAGTAAGTTGATAAAGTGCACACAATGCTGACAGGTTGCACAATTGGGGATTGAATCCATACTTTTTACTTGAACTCCAGTGCTACTTCCAGTAGAGCAGAACTGCCCAAACACATAGAACACTTTCACTCTCAAATAGGAAGCCAGGGAGGAGTTCATGTGCAACAAGAATTTCTAGCTCTAGTCTGTGTTACAAAACTACAATTTAGTTCCTTTGATGCACTTATATTTTACAGGGGAAAACAAATGTACCTTCAACATTTTTTTATTTGCTGTGTTCTTGCCACATTCTCTCCTCAGCTGTTCACTCATTGCTTGTAGCTCTCTTCCAAAGTGAATCATTCTTTCTATGGCGGCTTGACTTCCTCCACACAACTGGCGTCTTAACTGACTTGAATCAACTTCTGTAACCAAAACAAACAAGTATTTTACTACCTTACTGAATGAAGTGCAATGGAGAAATGAACATAAATATAACATTTTATATGTTTAATTTAGTAACTATTACCTAATGTTTTTCTCTAAATATGCAGATTTATTTAATTTAGTATGAAACTTTGCAGTTAAAAGGTATGTTTTATCTAGGTCTCAAGAGTCTAGGATCCAATATCTAGCATGCAGTTGAAAGTCAGGTGACAACCTTTCTCAGTGTTAGGATGTACCTATATGTCAAGGGAAATTTTATAAAAAGTTAAGCACAATTCTCTAAAACTACAATAAGCAACATTAAGAAAAAAAGAAAAAGTTAGTAACTGCCTGTCAGGCTACTTTAACTGCCATAGAATAGAGACAGAATTAAATGATTCCTGGATGCTAAGGGAGGCTAAATAATCCCAATAAAAACATTATGCTCAGAAGAATACTACTTTTAGAAAATAATTTTAGGGTATATATTTTGGTTGACAGTAATGATTAATAACGTAACCATTTAAATTACTAATAATACATATAATCACAATTGATTATGATGATATATAATATGCACTTTGTTCTATTAGCTTTGCACAGATTAGCTCATTTAATTGTCACAATGATTTATGAAGCAGTTATAATATCCATTTTACAGATGAAGAAACTGAGACACAGAGCTCTTAAGTAACTTGTCCAAGGTTACACAGCTAGTAAGTGGCAGTTGCAGAATTTGAATCCAGGTAATTTGGCTGTATAACTCTTGTTCTTAATCACTATGTTCAAATTACTCTTTGAATTTTTAAGTTGCTGATTATTTGATAAAATAAAACTAGGCGGCCTTTTTAATCATACTCCTTGCTTCAAAAAAGGATTTCTACAGTAGAATACATAATCCCCAGCAACAAGGTAGTTGTATAAATAATAAAATAATAACTACATTTATAAAGTAGTTTCTTATATATACCCATAACAATTTGAAAAAATACCCTTTAACCTCAAAATACTAAGAAGTCTAATGCTGGCCATGGAATTCTGACGAAGAAGAATTTATAAGCTTTAATAATGTTCACTTTCCAACTGATGGGAAAGTTTGCTGATGGTTTAACTTTACAATGCAGTTTACTACACAAGTTGTCAAGAAAGTAAAATTAAGCATGACGTTTAATTTAGGGGAAAGAGGAGGTGGAGTCACACTTAAGTACCTACTAAGTGCCAGGCACTGAACTATGAATAGTCACATATATTCTCATTAAATGAATTTAAGAAATTCTGTTTGATTAGAATTTATAAAAGCATCTCTACCCATTTGGCCTTTATTGGCTACAGCAAAATAAGTATAAAACCTTTCTATATCTCCAACCTTAAATATCCTCTAAAGCAGCGGTCACCAATCTTTCGGACCTCATGGACCGCCAGTGGTCCATGGACCACTGGTTGGCGGCCGCTGCTCTAAAGGATATTTAACACTAAGTTGGTACCACTGCACTAATGACAGCGCTAACAGCAAAGAAAACTCTGTAGCATTTAACTTCAGAAAGTAGTATAAAGTAACTATGCTCTGTCTAGCAACCCACTCTCACAAGAAAGCTTAAGAGAAGTAATGTGTATTATCAAATCCAATGGCACATACATCTGTCTTTAAATTTGATTTATGCTCATCAGCTGTAAATCAGTACGAGTAAAAACATAACCTTGTAGTCATCATTTTTTTATTAAAAATGTAAGAAATATCACTGCAGACCCATTTCGGTGTCACAATCTTCCATTTCGTGGTCATGTTTAGAGCTACCATTTAGGAAACCATTGGATGAAGTTTCTCCAACTCCATTGGAGTAGTGATCTGTTTCCATGTCTACATCATTACTGAAAATGAAAAAACAAACCTAATTTTAGAAATCGCATACTTGCAGCTTAGTTTAAAATAAATTACTACTCAACTACATAGCCTACTTATAAAAATGATTTCATAAGACAAAAGCAATCTTCAAAGTAGGTATTTAGTTAAGTCTTGAATATATTCAAAGCCAAATATGTAGCTGACTTTTAACAAAGTTGTACTCCTGGAGATAAGGGAAATAAAGTACACATACTAAAAGTATTGCCAAATCTTAATTTAAAAATGTTGATTTGGATATTTAGTGTATTTTCAATTTTCACTCATTTTACACTACAGAATAACTATGTGCCAATAACTACATTTGGACATACTATACTAGTCAATGTAGGACCTTCAGATTCATCCACACAGGAAGCAACAAAAAATACCTAATCTTTAAGAATTGCCTATGATGATCTAGCTAACGATTACACAGCCCAAAAGGAAACACTTGATGAAAATTTAGGAAATATTTAAATAAAAATGACCTTTTCTATTAAAAAAGCAAGGGATATTCATTTCTTAGAAAAACCAAGAACATTGAATGCAGATGAACAAAAAGCACTCTACGCATAATGCCACCAGAGATGGTTAACACCTTGCATGACTTGTGTGTGTGGTTTAAGTACCGTGTGTGTGTGGGTGGGTACGTGCAACTTCTATCAGTAAAATCTATTTGGTGAAAAGACAGAGATCTATAAAGAAGGTGGCAACTGCCTTAGAACTCCATGAGTCAGAAAAGCTTTGTATTATATTGGTGACCTTTGAGAGTTGTTAAAAAAAATTAACATTAAAAACAATGTTTAGTAGAAATCCTTAAGAGCATAGCTTTTGGTGATCTTAATGATATACTAAACCATTTTTTAAGAAAACAATTCAATATACTATTTGAGGGATTCTTTCATTCAATACACATTCAAGAGCCCCTGAGCCAAGTTCTTCATGTTCCATGTTAGGTGCTAAGGATATAATGAAACTGCCTCTGTCCTGTAGGAGCAAACTACCTGTTAAAAGCTAAAAAAGTTATTGTATTGCAAAGGACTATTACTATGATAAAAGTTAATCACAAGGAGTGACACGTGGAGGGGATATAAATCAAGGCAAAAATCCTGGAAGAAGTAATGTTAACTAGAACAGACATTAGCATGGAGAGGAAACTTTCAAATAGAGGGAAGTATAATGGAAAAAGCACAAGTCTGGAAGTCACAAATCCTGGGGAGTAGTCTCAGTTCTGCAACTTACTAGCTACTAATTATTGACCTTAAAAAAAGCCCACACATTTACTTTTTTGTTATTCAGCTCTACATCTGTAAAATGGTTTTCATAGTTAATACCATTTTTGCCTACTACACAATACTGTTGCAAGGAAAGCCATTACCAACTATAAAATAACTGTTACTGTTGAACAGTTTAAGGGGATTTAAAAGCTTATTTTCTTATACTGAACACAAGGGAGAATGCTGTGTCATCAACCCCTTATGTTACATTTCCTTCCCTGAACTCAGGTAATAATAGGTCCCTTTAGCAACTTCCTGCCATGAGGATAGTACTTAAGAGAAAAACTCACCAACTGACTGCAAAAAATGGCAGAATGCTCTATTAATGATAAAGTACTAAAATCTTACCCTTTAAAATTCCCATACATAATTTTTACTACTAAATATTCTAATTTTGTTTTTACTATGTCATCTCTACTGTCAAAGACTACCCTGACCTCAGCAAAAGATAGTTACTTTTTCTACTGTTCTCATATGACTTCTGTGGACCTCCATTATAGCCTGTACCACACACCATTACTTCAGTAAATTTTGGTCACTTGTGAAGGATAACATGGAGACTCTGATAAATTGCCAAATTTGCAAAAACAGATTTTTACATATATTTCTTTTTCTGGAGTCATATTTCCATTAAGATTCCTTGCTAAAAGTTAGGTTCTCTCTCCTTTGATAAAATCTGCACTGATGAACAATTTCCCCAAAATGTAGCGTGACCAATCAATTCATGTTATAAGACCAAACCAACATCAAATTGTAAAGTCTATCCATTATTTTTTTTTGTTATTTTTTAAATTGATTTTAGAGTGCGAGGAAGGGAAAGGGGGTGGAGAGGGAGAGGGAGAGAGGGAGAGAGGGAGAGAGGGAGGGAGGGAGGGAGAGAGGGAGGGAGGGAGGGAGGGAGAGAAAGAGAGAGAGAGAGAGTCCCACAACCTGGACATGTGCCCAGACCAGGAATCAAACCAGCAACCTTTCAGTGCACAGGATAATGCTCAACCGAGACACACCAGCCAAGGTCATTATAATTATTTTTAAAATGTTATAACATGAGTTCTAAACCAAATTAAGATTCAAATGCTAGATGATTTGGGCAGGCTGAATTCATAGGATTTTGCTTTCACACACTAGTATTGAATTCAGGTGATTACATTTCAGGAACTTTTAAAAGATTTCATGAACATTAAACCTGAGTATAGTATGACATACTAGAGGCCCAGTGCATGGCATTCGTCCATTGGGGGGTGGGGGGGATGACACACACCTCAGCCCTCAGCCTGATCTGCGCCCTTTCACAGTCCAGGAGCCCTCGGGGATGTCTGGCTGCGGCTTAGGCCTGCTCCTGCCAGGAGCGCACTGACCACCAGGGGGCAGCTCCTGCATTGAGCATCTGCCCCCCGGTGGTCAGTGTGAGCCATAGCGACCAGTTGTTCTGCCATTCAGTTGATTTGCATATTACCCTTTTATTATATAGGATAGTCATCTTTTCTCTCAAAGCTCTTCCTGCCTAGCAAAATGGCTGACATCCAACAGGTCCTCAATACTACCCTCATGCTCTATGTTCTATATCAGTGGTTGCCAACCTTTTGGACCTCACGGACCACCAGTGGTCTGTGGACCATCAGTTGGCAACCACTGTTCTAAATGACTTAACCACATCTGCTATAGTCAAGCTACATAAAGATAGGCTCTTAAAAAGAGTTTTTATAAAATTAGTTAATTGAAAGTCAGTAAACATTCCACATACATTTACAGCAAAAAAATATACACAGAGAGAAAAAATAGTTGTAAACGTATCATATGTTAATACTAGAGGTTAAATACAATACTTTGACTTAACTTGGAAACATAACAAATGGCATGTGTGTGATCATCTATATAGGTCTGTGATGGCAGGAAGAGTAGACTGCAGAGCCCTGCATTTGTCCTTATAACCTCACTATAAGGGCAAGGAAATGGAGAGTAATAAGAAGGAACAAAGGAAAGAGCTTATATGCATACTGAGAGACTGAAAAGCTTTGGGAAACTTATTCCCTAACCTTTTATTCTCAAAGGGCTTGGGAATTCCTAGACTCCATTATTGGGCATACAACTCAAATTTTCCAAATTATTAAACATGATAACACCTGATTTAGGCTGCTAATAGTAGCGTAAAAGCTAGAGAAATCATTACCTGGTGAAGTTATTAACTTGCTGTGATCTCGACATGTTTATACTGTTCAGTTCTGGTACATTCAAATTAGTTGACTGGTGTTTACTATGGCAATATGATTGATGTGCTTTATTTGATATTACACCATTACTACAATTTTCAAAACCTGGAAAAAAAGAAAAAAAAAGACAGATCATGAAAATAAAAACAAACATTAATTTATTATTAGTTTGTAAATAATATACCCATATTCTGACTTTTGTATTTAAAATAGAGGACTATTTAAATCAATGGACTATTTAAATAGTAAACAGTTAACTTCTTTGAAAAGATATATGTACACTTAATTGTGAGCTATAATTATCATCTCCTCTAACATTTATTGAAGGCTTCATTATGGATCAATCCCCCATGAGGGCCATGTTATCATCACCCCCATTTTATTAAGGCTAAGAATTAGTCCAAGTCTGAAGTGACTGTATATGATACTCAAGAGGAGAAGCAGCTAAGGATATAAACATGAGAATCATCTGCACTGTACAGGATGGTGATACAAAAAGAGAGCTATATGCTGACTGAGAAAAAGCAAAGTTGTTACTCTATGAAAGGAAAGGAAAGAGCACTTGACTTGTTTTATAAAGTTAAATGTACGGAGGAAGGTAACACCATGGGAAAAACAGAATGAAAGAGACAAGCAAAGAAGGAAGACTAAGGAGGATTAGAAATAAACTTGTAGAAATCATCATCAAAGCTAAGAAAGGAGAGAATTCTAATCAAGAGAACACCAAAAGCCTTGGAGAATAAGGCTGGTGAGCAAACAAACAAACAAACAAACAAACAAAAACACAACAAAAACGGGAGGCGGGAGGTTGGTGGTGGGGAACAAGAGAAAATGAACTGGTCTTGGTTGAGAAAAAATAAGATAGATAGCAGGCAGCCCAGCTAGATTTGGTGATTAGTGGCATAAGACATCACAGACACATCACCCCCTTTAAATTTAAACTTCATTAAAACATATAATTATGTTTTCATTACCAAATATTTACGATTTAATTTCTAGAGACAACTTGAACATTAGCGTTTGTTTATGAAGATCTGCTATAATAACTTATTCTCAGAAATAGCTCAAGTTACTTCCTGGTACTAAAAACAAAGGCATCTGATCCACCTATAGTTTTTCTTCCAGAGTATCTTGAGATCAAGTATACACATGTGCAAAACTGCTACAGAAGTGTCTAGATTTTTTAAAATTTTATTGTGGTTCAAAAATATAAAGGGCAAAAATATAAAGATAATATCATAAGATTGAATCTCACCAGAAAAATGTGCAGCACTTCCTTTGCCTGATGCTAAACTGTGGATATTCATTCCATGGCTGGGGCTCATACTTGGACTACTAAAAGGTCGAGGGCTAACAGGATAACTGTCTTGAGATTTTGGACTCCGGCCTCCCAAACACCGTACTTCACTATCCGTACCATTCACCATTTCTATAAACTGACGCACTCTAAAAAAAGAAAAAAAATTTACTTGGATAATCTTCAAAGAGCCATTTATTTAATAGCAACAGATTTCTGAAAGGAGACATTTTAATAACTTGTATTTATCAATAACTTTGGCCTTAAGATAGTCACTGGGCGGGGACGCATGCAGGCAGCGTGACGGTAGCGCTGGGCAGGCCTGTGCGGCCTCCCCTGGGAGCGGAGGTCCCCGCCCACCAGCTCCTGCCTGTGCGTGCCTCCGCTGGGGGCAGAAGTCCCCACCCCTGTTGCCGCCCATAGTATGTGTGCATGCAGCCTGTTGAACCCCTGTGACTGTGACACCGTTAGGACCAATTAACATATTACCTCTTTACACACACACACACACACACACACACACACACACACACACACACACAGTGGTTAGAATATTTTTTAATTTTCCAGAAAAATAGACTATATGCAAAAGCTGTATGTCCTTTAATCAAGATTTACTAAGAAAATGAAAGTTTATCTGTAGCTATAATAAAATCAAAATGGACTACCATTTTAGCCCCCAAATAATTTAATCAAAATAATATTTGCACTTGGTAGCAAATCAAATCAGATATAAGAACACGATGGAATTCCAACAGATATTTCATCACCCCTATTCATAGCAGCATTATTCACAATACCCAACTGTGGGAACAACTCAAAGATGGATGAGTGAATAAACAAAATGTGGTATATGAATACAATGGAATAACATTTAGCCTGCAAAAGGAAGGAAATTCTGACAGAGCTACAACACAGATGAACTTTGAGGACATTATGCTAAGGGAAATAAGCCAGTTAACAAAGGACAAATATTTCATAATTCCATTTATATGAGGTACACAGGGTAGTCAAATTCAAATTCAGAAAACAGAATGTTAGTTGTCAGGAGGTAGGGAGAGGAGAAATGGGGAGTTAATGTTTAATGGGTACCAAATTTTAGTTAGAAAGGTTCTGGAGATGGACAGTTGGACTGATTACAAAACAATGTGATGTACTTAATACTACTGAACTGTACATGTAAAAATAGCAATTTTTTGTTATGCATATTTATCACAATTTTTTAAAATGCCACAGACTTACTATGAGGTACTTTGCAGAAGGAAAAATAGATTCCCATCTTCTAAGTAAGATTTTCACATTTGGAAACACAGAGATAGAATGACAGAAGACCAAACAAAAGATGCCATCTGTTATACTCCTCAACACAAGTATTTTTGTAACCTGTTATTTAAACGTGCTGTATTACAAAATTTTATGTCAATATTTGAAAGAAGGTTAAACAAAAATTAAAACATGGAAATTATTTTGGTTACATATAACACACATATATAATAAATATAACATATTTTATTAAACAAACTCACTTCAATGTGAAAAGAAGATTAGGATTTCTTTCAAGTAAACTTGGGTATAACTGTTGTGTTGTTTCAATGGCTTCTCCCATTCTTCCTGCTAACACCAATTTCTGAATTCCTATTTAGAGAAAAAGAGCAAAAGATTAATTTTTTAAAGAGTAGAAACACTATCATATAAGAAAAACACCTGTTAATCAATACTGAAATAATAAAAACTAAAGTAAAAAAGATGGCCCTGGCCAGTGTGTCTCAGTTGGTTGGTTGTCGTCCTGTGCACTAAAAGGTTGCCAGTGTGATTCCCAGTCAGGGCACACACCAGGGTTTTGGCTCAATCTCTGGTAGGGGGCAGGGAGGAGGCAGTCCATTGATGTTTTGCTTTCACATCCATGTCTCTCTCTCCCCCACCCCCTATCCCTCACTCTCAAAAAAAATCAATTAAAAAAAAAGATGGCTATTTTTATGGCATACATGGTGTGTTGATGGGTTCATGCACATATACTAATCTCCAAACTTATCAAATTACATTCAATAAGTATGTACAGCTTCTAATATGTCAACCATACTTCAATAAAGTGGTTTTTAAAAAGACCATAGGAAAGTCAAAGAAATAATACTCAAAATGTCTAATCAAATATGATAACTTTTTAATTTTATATCTTTATTGTTGAAAGTAATTATGATAACTTTTTGAAGCAGTACTAAAAGAATGCTAGACATAGTAAGATCTGAATTCAACAGACACTCATTGAGCATTCCTTGTGTCAGGTATTTGTTATATTAGATGATGAGGACACAAAGAATATGTGATCATTTCCTGTTCACAAGAGCTTATTATATATATAGTGAGACAAAGCATACAGTAGCTACAATATAATGTATTCAGTGATATTATAGCAGTTTGACCTATAAAATTTTTTCTTTTCATTCATCATGATTTTGCCCATGTTTTGTTTTTATGCCTATACTCTAATCACGTTACACCCTTCCTGATGGATATACCATTTTTATGATGACTGACTATGGTACAGTTATCATGCTGATTTACCTTTGTACAAACAGGCCTCACTGCTCTGGCCAAAAGCACTAGAACCTAAGTAATAAATGCTTAAGATCAAAACTATCTTAAATTTAGATAGCAATTTAAATGCAAAGGTATTTATCTTTCTTGTATTACCTCCACTAACATCTAATTATGGGGCTACTTTACTAATAAATAAAATCATTTTACTAAATGTTTATTTCCTGGAAGGTCAATAAAACATTTTTTAAAAAGTGGTACACATTCTTACAAAGTCTCCAAAATTATATCTTTTTACATCCAGAATGCTAGCAAAGTCCTATATGAATTTTTAAAAGGTAATCTTTAAAAATATCAATAAAAATAAATTTCAGAGGCATCAATTTTAAAATTTATAAAAATCGATATAACCAAACCTATAATCTGAAAACAAGTGTGAGCCATATACCATAAGTCCTTACTTTGTCTATTCTTAATGGAAGCTAATTCTTCTAGAACGGTCTGGTCTGTAGATCTGGCAAAGGCCTCTGCTGTGGCACAGTACCCATGGTGAACTAAGTAAGATGAAACCATTCTTTAAAAAAAAAAGAAGAAACACAACTTTTAGTCAAGAGAATACATGCTTCATACTACAATTTACATAAACAAGGTCTACTCTGGTGTTACAAAACTAATCTATTCCCTTGAAATAATTAAAGCTTTAATAACCTCAAGTTTAAAGTTCAAAAGATAATTTTGTTTTTTCATGTAGTATTTCCAAAAAGATAACTGCAAATGCTATGTTGAGACTACTGTCCCTAATTAGAGAATCAAGGACACCCTATTTTTTCCAGGTCCTTTATGATTATTTCCTATCCTTATATTCAATCCTACTCACCATAATTCCTGTTTCACATTTATCACAACTTATCCCAGTAAAGTGTCGTCATTTTGTAAAATAAAACAAATGTAAAATAACAGATTAACTCCTTGTATTCTGGACTTCAACCCCTTTCTTTATCTAAGAAG
This sequence comes from Myotis daubentonii, assembly GCF_963259705.1. NCBI lineage: Eukaryota > Metazoa > Chordata > Mammalia > Chiroptera > Vespertilionidae > Myotis > Myotis daubentonii. The sequence goes on from NC_081842.1 coordinate 136,560,349, forward strand.
TTATAGTAGATGGATCACAAGTTGTGAACACAAGAAGTACTAAAGTGAACTTGGATAATCTTCCAGAAAAAAAGTCTATAAAGGTGAAAATACCAATCAGCCTTCTAATCTAAATCAATTAGTATGGCTGTGCACCAGGAGATTAATTATTCAAATGTGATTTATATGTAAGTGACACTCTTCCAAAGAACAGGTTTATTTTGAATAAGCCACCAAGTGGCCAAAACATGTATTTACATTTAACCACAAACTTAGAAAAACTGCTGACTAAGCAATATTAACCCAGATAGTCAATAAAGCCAAATATTCAACTTTAAACCCGCCTTCATTTGGACTACTAAAGACCTGCTAGAAAATGGTAGGATGAAGCAGTGGTTCAGGGAAGCAGGATTGACCAGAGGGTATTTTAAAAAACAGATTTTTCATTTTATTTCATTTAATTCAAATTATTTTAAGAGGCAGAACCTTTGAAAATAAACTTTCCAGGAGGTCATGTGAGTGTCTATTTCGTGAAGAATGGGGTTGGGGTGGGGGCTCTCACAGAACTCTGGCTGTAGGATAAGATGTTGTTTCCTCTGCTACTATCCTGCCATGAGGCTTAGTGGTGACCATTTTTAAAGCATTAAAGGGCAGTGACCCCAGGAAAGCAACTTATCCTACCTAGCTCTAATTCATGGCAACTATGAGATTCTGGGTCAGGGTTCACTATTCTTTCAACTGCAGGACAAAAGTACTAGTGCAGATTCTGCAATACCTGATGATAATTGCTCTAGTGAAGAAGCATGTTTTCAGAATCATCAACATATCTTCCAATCATTATCTCCTCCAAAAGGTACACACAAAAACCTTTATTAGATTTTTCAATTTCAGCCTGTTCAAAGCAATTATAAAGACGTTTAAGATGACCTGTGTCAGATTGATGGTATCTGAAAGAATTCGTCATTTTCTTTGGTTATAGTAGTGAAAATGACTACTTAAACTTACTGGTGTTTATTTCATTTTTAAGTTTATACTATTTCAAGCTTTATAAGCTACCATTTAGTACTACTGATATCTGGTGTCATCTTAAGACTTTCAATAAAGGTAAGTCTAAAAAGGTGACTGTCATAGGAATTATTTTTCCTGATTTCCATAATGAAATTCTACTTTTTCATAAAGAGTAATTTAATAAAACAAATTGAAAATTTTTGGTAAAAAATGAGAGGTTATTCATTTTACAGTACTTTTATTGACTCCCAGTGTGTACTCTGCTGCTGCCCACCCTCCCCTGCTGCTATTAACTGGATCCTAAGTATTTATCCTGAGCTTAGGATCCTAACTTCACCTTCACTGTTCCTTGGCTTTATTTCCTTTACCTCCTTTTAAATGTCTAATAATACCACATACAAGCAAATGGCATTAAAATAATCATAAGGTTTTTAAAAATTTCTTAAGCCAGAGGTTATTGGTCAGATTTTTCTATTTAGAATAGGAGCAATTAGAACCTTCCTAAATCTACATGATAAAAAATATTTAGCAAAAAAGGGATATTAGTAAAAAATAGCAGACATTATTCTTACAGAATAACTCATTCACTAGAAAAATGTAGCCAAATCCTGAAAACTCAAATATTAAGTCTGTATTCCAGTATATAAACTTTATCATTATTTTGATACTTATTCTTATTGGGTAGTAATTATTTTCCCTCCATAAATATTTAAACTACTGAACAACATAATCAAATTCATGTCAAAAAACATGATCCGGAATTATGCAATCTAAATTATCTTTCTGAATTTATCTTTTGCACTGGCAGTATTATTAGTTGAATCATGTAACCTATGGAAATCATTAAATGCTATTACTAATGCTAGAAAATGAATTACCCTAACCTAAGTGATCTAGTGTCACTTTATTTCTTCCATCAAATTAATAAGTCAGACTAACATACTATTCTGTATGTTCAAATCAAACATTATTTTTAATTGTTCAAATAGAGTTATTTTTAGAGATTAAAATATTCTTTTGTACCAAAAGAATAACATCCTATATAATAAAAGCCTAATATGCTAAGTGTCCGACTGTTCGACCAGTCACTATGACGCGCACTGACCACCAGGAGGCAGACGCTCTGACCAGTAAGTTAGCTTGCTGCTGAGGTCCGGCTGATCGGGACTGGGCGAGATGGGCCAGACATGCCCTGGAGCCCTCCTGCGGTCCCTCCCCAGTCCCAATAGTGCACAGGTGGGATTCCTTGGCCTGGCCTGCACCCTCTCACAATCTGGGACCCCTTGGGGGATGTCGGAGAACCAGTTTCAGCCTGATCCCCACTGACGTAGGGATCCCACCAGTGCATGAATCCATGTACTGGGCCCTCTAGTATTTTATAAAAAAGTACTTTTGAATAATATCCATTCAAATTTCTTCACTTACTTTTGTATCATGGTCTGCCATTCTCCTTCTCTATCTCCAATAGGAAACCGGTCTATCTGTGCCTGTATTTTGGTTCTCCACTCCCGCATGTAGTCTTCTATATCAAACACAAAAGGATGTTGCCCAAAATTGGCATCAACGACCTCTCCTGGTGTCTGGAGCCCAACGGTGGGATATAAATTTGGCTGTAAGACAACACATTTCACTAAGCATCTCTCCCTTTTATGTTAAAGACATTCATTCTTTCAAATGCTATTTCTTTAAAATAACAGAACTACTAATTTTGTTTGTAAATATTTTAAAATCTCAATCCAAAACTAGTACAAGAAGACTAAAAGCAAATACTCTAAAATACAATCTATACCAGATGGAAAAATCTCATTTCTTGTGATCTAATCAGGAAGGAAGGAAGGAAAAAGGAAGAGACAACCTCAGTACTTTTTTATTTGTTCAGAGACCACATGAAAACAAATTTTTAATAAATAATAAATTGCTCTTAAGAATATGTCATATAGGTCCTGGCCAGTGTGGCTCAGTTGTTTGGAATGGGTCCCATACACTGAAAGGTATTGGTTTCAATTCCGGACCCAGGTCCAGGCCCTGTGAAGGCAACCGACTGTTTCTCTCTCACATTGATGCTCTCCCCCCACCCCCGTCTCTAAAAAGAAAAAAGAAATCAATGAATGTGTCCTTGGGTGAGGATTTAAGAAAAGAAAGTCATATACTAGTTACAGAGATTCAAGTATAAATACATAACTCAGGTTTATCCTTTTATATATGATACTAGAGGCCTGGTGCACAAAAATTTGTGCACTGGTTGGGGAGAAGGGTGAGGGCTGTCCCTCAGCCCCACTTGTGCCCTCTCATAGTCTGGGACCCCTCGGGAGATAACCACCTGCTGGCTTAGGCCCACTCCCTGGGTGGCAGATGGCAGGCCCGATCTGGGGGTTGGGGCACACACAGGATGCCCCGGGCGGGCTGGCTGATTGCTGCTGGCCTGCCCAGCCACCCCGGATCGGGTTGCACACGGATGCCCGCCGCCCCTGGTCGCAGATAGCAGGCCTGGATGGCAGCAGGGCAGGCGGGATGGCGCTGTCCCGCCCCACTGCCCCGGGTTACAAATAGCAGGCCCAGATGGCGGCAGGGCAGGCGGGATGGCACTGTCCCGCCCTGCCTGCAGTATGCAAATTAGCCGCCATCTTTGTTGGTGGCTAATTTGCATATCGCGCTGATTAGCCCATGGGAGGTGTAGTGAAGGTACAGTCAATTACCATGTTTGTCTATTATTAGATAGGATATGTGATGCATTTCTAGAAATGAATGTGAAAGCTAGTTACCACAAAAGTACAATCCTAACTAGGCAAGTGCTATTTTAAGTTTACTAATTTCATTTATTTGTCTATTTGGGATGCCTTTATAAAAGGACTAGAGGCCTGGTGCACAAAATCGTGCACTGGTGGGGTCCCTCAGTATGGCCTGCAGGGAATGGCCTGAAACTGCCAGTCTGTCGCTGCCTGCCACTCCTGCCTACCGCTCCTGCTCATCCCGGCACCACTGCGCCTGCCACGGGCTCGCGCCCAGTCAGTCCCTATTGGGAGAGGCTCACGCCACCACAGCGGCGCTCACCAGCTGTGAGCCCTGTGTCTGGTACCCATTGGTCAGCTGGGCGGTACTCCCGCTGTGGGAGCACACTGACCACGAGGAGGCAGCTCCTGCATTTAGCGTCTGACCTCTGGTAGTCAGTGCATGTCATAGCAACCAGTCGACCCATCATTTGGTTGTTCAATTGCTTAGGCTTTTATATATATACTAGAGGCCTGTTGCATGAAGAGATTCGTGCAATAGGCCTTCCCTTCCCTTGGCTGCTGGCACCAGTTTTCCTTTGGCACCCGGGACCCAGGCCTTCGCTCTGGCTGGACTCTGGCCAGAGAACCCCCCCCTCCCCCCAGCCGTCAGGCTTTGCTGCTCCGCTGATCCTGGGGCCGTGAGGCCTCGCAGCTCCGCCCATCCCGGGGCCGTGAGGCCTCGTGGCTCCGCTGATCCCAGGGGCATGAGGCCTCCCAGCTCCGCTGATCCTGGTGCCATGAGGCCTCACCACTCGGCAGGCTTCGGGTACGTTTGGCTTCGCTCCACTGCTTGGAGCCTAGTATCCAAATTAACCGCCATCTTTGTTGGCGGTTAATTTGCATATCGCCCTGATTAGCCAATGGGAAGCGTAGCGAAGGTACAGTCAATTACCCTTTTTGTCTTTTATTAGATAGGATAGATGGTTATAAGCAAAACACAGTCCTATTAAGAGTGGAGATTCTCTATATAAAAATAAAAAACTCAAATGCACATATTTCAAGAGAGGAAAAGGATGAATTTAAAGTTCATAAAGAAATGCATTTAGATATACTTCAAGATTTTGAGGCTTATCAATTTAATAGCTTCAAGTATACAAAAACAAACAAACAAAAAAATCAAAGTCCTTCTTTTGGCTCTATCACTAGTTGTTACATCTAAAGAGAGAATGAGTTACTAAATGTCTACTAAATGGCTGTGATTAGTCATTATAATAATCCTGTGAAGTAATTACTACTGTTTACAATTATAAAACTATAGAGATTGAGACTCAGAGGCAAATTAACTTGCTCATGGTCTTTCTACACTATGGCAGAGATAAGATTGGAACAGGTTTATCTGACACCAAATCTAAGTTCAATTTTCCTTCTTAAAACTCCAAATCCTACTTCATCTTCATTCTATGTCTTATTTCTTTGCTTTACTGATTATCACAAATATTTTCTGAACAAAATTATGTAAAGATGATTGGGCATAATTTGTGTATAAGATGCTTAAACAGATTTCACAGTAAAAAGCTAGAAGAATATGCTTAAAAACAACTGAACAACCGAGCAACCAAATCACAAACAAGAGTACTGTGTTAAAATACTGAGAAATATAGTTGTATCAGGTTAAGGGGAGAAATGATAATGCAATGCACAAAAAAGCACTGACTCTTAATAATCAACAAAACTAGAAAGTTACTAGAATTTTAAGCCAAAAACAAGTCAAATATTTACTACGACCTTCCCATTTCATCAATGAGAAAACAGACCTAGAGTTTAAAGAATTTATCCAATAGAACACCACTTATTAATGACACACAGGGAAAAAACTCAGGTCTCTCTACTTCTAGCACAGTATTCTTCACACTAAAACCCATTACAAAATTATGATGTATTTTAGAACAAAAAGATATAAAGCCAAGGCTCTTAATAAGGATATAAATAGAATAAAAAGCAATCCTATTCATTAAGCAGAGTTTATAATTCTGATGTTCAGCAACGTCCAAACAGAGATGCTTTTAAAATGGTTTGCTAATCTTAATTTTTCTAAACAAATTCAGGAAAAGAACTCAGATCAATACTACAAAAATCAGCATTCATGAATACTCTGATAAAAAATGTGCCATACAAAGATTTCAGTAATAGTGTGAACAACAACAAAATTGGGGGGTGGGGGGGACAAAAACATTTTAGATTAAAAAAAAGTTTCAAACTTCCCTATGACAAAACCTGCCATAAAGGTCAAGAAAAATAAACTTTATAGAACAAATATCTGCCACACATGTGAGAAAGGATCACTTCAAATATAAAAAATTCTCATAATACAGGTAGACAAAGATTACTAGTTCAATTACAATAAAAACACTTTGTTCAATTTTTAAAAATGCAAATAAAAACAAGTTGATTTTTTTTTTTGCACATCAGGTTAAGATTTAAGACTGAGAATACTCAAGTATTGATGAAGTTTGAGAAAATAAGCCCTCTCTTCCACTGTACACAGAAATGTAAACTGATCTTTTAAAAAGAAATTTTGGCAAAATCTATTAAAATTGACAAAGCAATTTCACTTGTAACAACTTAATCCTATAGAAAAACAAACATATGCAAGGATATATGTCCTATAGCACTGTTTGTAATTGCAAATAAAAAATTAAAAAGAATGTCCATTTATAGGACATTCACCAAAACCCAGACTCCAATAATTATGATATGCCATTATTTTATGTCTAAGAAATAACACTGCCCATTAAATTCTGACAGACCACAGATCCTAAGATGCCACAATAAATGTTAAATTATAAAATTAAGCAAAACAAGTAAAAAAATGTGTACACTGACAAAGATGCCCAATATATATTACTAAATGAAGAAAGCAAGCTATAGAATAGTACATAAACTATAACCCCATCTTTTCTGTAAACATTTATACAATGGACATACTGGTTAACATAAGTTTAGAAACAGATTTGAAAGGATATATACCCAAGGTAACACAGTCATCATATTTAAAGAGGCTGGCACATTTGTGTATTTCTAAACATTTCTATTATCTGCATACTAAAACTTATCACTGTTGTAATCAGAAAGTTATATAATACTGAAAATTTGTTAAAGTCAGGTGGGCTCAATGAAAAGTAATTAAGCTTTAATATCATTTACTCGACCTTAAAACTAAAGAATTTGAGGAAAAGGAATTAAGGACATAGCATTTAACTGGTAAACTATAAATTTAAAAAATGTAATAGCCCTAGCTGGTTTGGCTCAGTGGATAGAGCATTAGCCTGTAGACTGAGGAGTCCCGGGTTCGATTCCAGTCAAGGGCACATGCCTGGGTTGCAGGCTCAATCCCCAGTAGGGGGCTTTGCAGGAGGCAGCCAGTCAATCATTCTCTCTCATCATTGATGTTTCTATCTCTCTCTCCTTCTTTCTTCCTCTCTGAAATCAATAAAAATATATTTTTTAAAAAATGTAATAGAAATCTTAAATTGCAATATTATAGATTTCTAAAAGTAGAATATAAAAATGCAATGGTTTTTAGTTTACTCAGCGTTGTACAGCCATCATCATTATCAAATTTACATTTTCATCACTCCAAAAAAGTAACCCATACCCATCACAGTCACTCCCCATTCCTCATCACTGTAACTCTGATGACCATTAATCTACTTTCTGATCCTATAGATTTGCCTATTCTGGACATTTTGTATAAACAGAATTATACAATGTATGTCTTTTGTGACTGGCTTCTTTCATTTAGCATAACATTTCGAGGTCCATCCATGTTGTAGTATGTATCTCAATTATGGATTTATGTAAAACAATGTTTCCCAGGAAACTGTTTCTCAAACAACAACAACAAAAAACAACAACACAACAACACAATGTAGAATTTGACAAAAGTGAGAATAATTTAAGTCTCTAATAAGATAATAGAAAAATAGATCTCATTTCTATTGCCTTAGGAAAAAATAGGTACTATTCAAAAGCTAAATATATACAATAAAATCATATTCTCTATAGCATAAGCTTTGTTTTATTTCATTTAAAATATTTTTTCTATGAAAATAAAAGCAAATAATGTATCTATAAAAAGATTTCAAATCAGCCTAAGGAACTGGAAAGCTGGATTATTTTAAATGAGAAATGCTTCTATAACAAAAGAACTTTACTAAATCCCATACTGAATTAGTCAGTTTATAAATGGACATTTCTCAAACTGGTGAGGCAAGCTGGGGAAGAAACATTATTCTGAAGTAGATCTAAGGTTTACAAGTTGTATAAACACCCTGTGCTCCATGATAACTCTAATACTGTCTAGGTCAGTGATGGCGAATCTATGACACGCGTGTCAAAGGTCACACGCGAACTCATTTTTTTGATTGATTTTTGTTAAATGGCATTTAAATATATAAAATATCAAAAATATAAGTCTTTGTTTTAGTATGGCTGCAAATATCAAAAAATTTCTATATGTCACACGACACCAGAGTTAAGTTAGGGTTTTTCAAAATGCTGACAAACCGAGCTCAAAAGGTTCACCATCACTGGCCTAGGTAAACTTTTTGTTCTGTAAATATACATACTCTCTACCAGGATTTAATGCTACAACTAAAGAGTGACAGATCACAGGTACAAAACACATACAAATACTTGTTTGGTGGTCCCTTTAAGGGAAGACTTTTTCCTCCCTTTTTTAAGTAGAAGAATGGTATGTTGCATGTGTAAGTCCCAGAAGATCTCAGTCATAAAAATAAAGAACTCTCCCAACCACAATCACCATAATCACCACTTTACTCACTGTTACAAACTGAGTATCACCACTGGTTAATTATAGACAAGGCAAAACATAACTGGGGATTCTAAAGTGGGACAAAAAAATAGTTAGAAGGTAAGAAAAACATGTCCACAACCAGCTAAGCCTTTTCCAAATAAATGATCACCATCTACCAAGAAACAAAGAATCTGCTCACTATGACAAGTTGATTTTACTTTAGTGCCACAAAAAGAGAGAAAAAAAAATCCATCCGGTAAGTCCTTTAACCAATTCCAAATGAAACTTACAAAACGCTTGCAATGGTTCTGAACATCAACCTCCCTACCATCATGCTCGACCACCCTTCCCTCCTACCCCCTTCACCAAAGATGCTCTTCTTTTTTAATCCTTGTAGGGAGGACAAGCTTGGGGGGTGGGGGGGGGAGGAGAGGAGGAGAAGAGGAGAGGGGAAGAGGGAAAGGGGGGAAGGGTGGAGAGGGGGATGGGGGGGGGAGGGAGAGGGAGAGAGAGAGGGATCAAACCAGCACCATTTGGTATATGGGATGACACTCCAACCAAGTAAGCTACCCAGACAGGGCCTCAGGTCCAAAATCTTGAAGTTAGATACTGATTCTCATATTTTCACATCTAATTCATCAAAAAATTCTCTTGGCTTACAGTGGATTTTTTAAAAAATACTTATTTTTTATTCATACTCTTGAGTCCATCTGGAACTTACTGTGGTATAAATATAAAACAAAATTCTAAGATTATATATATTTTTAACATAAACACTTGTTCCACCACTACTTATTAAATAATGCTTCTTGGTGGGTAATTTTGATCTGTAGACTCTGAATTTTCTTGGGTTAGCGAAGTTTTTTCTATACCTTTGATTTCTTATGTTTTTCTAGGATTTTCGTGAGGGATATTAATAATCTATACCTTAGATGTCTATTCTCTGCCTCTGAGTATCCTGTCATCTCAAAACACCCCTGAAACTGGAATGTGTCTTATAATCAATGGCACCCTACATCTGGACAGGCAGCTGTTATGATGCAACTGTCACTGCTGCACAGGTGTGAATTGTTAAAAAATGAGCTCACAAAAAAAATCTGGGACTTGATTATTTTTCCTGATGAAACACGAAAACTGCTACCCTAAGACATTTTAGTCAACAAGCCAACTAAGAAAGGAATACAAGAGCAAGAGTCCTGGCTATTGTCAGAAAACCTGTGGTTAATACTTTCTGGCAATATTAAGAAAGTGATAGCAACAAAACCTGTACAATGCAATCAGGAGCTTAGAAGAAAATACCAGACATAATGGAGAACTCCTAAGAAATGTTCTTGATGGCATAAAAGACAATGTCATGTATAAAACCAGACATCAACTTTAAAAAAGTGTTAAGAACTTGGACTCTGAACATAAGAAGTTTGGGGAACACTTTAATCAATTTATATTGCTACTAGAGGCCCAGTGCACAAAAATTTGTGCACTCGGGGGGAAGGGGGGGTCCCTCAGCCCAGCCTGTGCTCTCTTGCAGTCTGGGACCTCTCGGGAGATAACGACCTGCTGGCTTAGGCCTGCTCCCGGGTGGCAGAAGGCAGGCCCAATCCCTAGGTGCAGCCCCTGGTTGGGCTCAGAGCAGGGCCAATTGGGGAGTTCGGGCGCCGCCCCCTGTCATGCACAGAGCAGGGCGGATTGGGAGGTTGCGATGCCACCCTCAGTCACGCTCAGGATAGGGCTGATTGGGGGGTTGGGGCACTGTCCCCTGTCACACTCAAGGCAGGGTCGATGGGGAGGTTGCAGCGCCACCCCGTCACGCACAGAGCAGGGCCCATCAGGGGGTTGGGGAGCTCCCCCTGTCACACTCAGGGCAGGGCCGATGGGGAGGTTATGGCTCTACGCCGTCACACGAAGAGCAGGGCCCGTGGGGGGTGGTTGGGGCGTTGCCCTCTATCACCCACAGAGTAGGGCCGATCATGGGGTTGGGGCGCCACCACTGTCACAGTCAGGGCAGGGCCGATGGGGAGGTTGTGGCTCTACCCCTTCACACACAGAGCAGGGCCCGTGGGGGGGGGGGGGTGGGGGGGGGGGCACCGCACCCTATCACACACAGAGCAGGCCTGATCAGGGGGTTGGGCTGCACCCTGTCACACACAGAGCCACAGGCAGATCAGGGGGTTGGGGAGCTGCCCCCTATCAGGCACAGAGCAGGGCTGATCAGGGGATTGGGGCGCCTTCCCCTGTCACGAACAGAGCAGGGCCGATAGGGAGGTTGTGGCCCCATCCCCTGTCACACACACAGCCGCAGGGCGATCAGGGGGTTTGAGCGCTGCCCCGTCACGCTGATCCTGGTGCCAGGAGGCCTCGCGGATCCACTGATCCCGGTGCTGGGAGGCATATTACCCTTTTACTATATAGGATAGAGGCCTGGTGCACGGGTGGGGGCCAGCTGGTTTGCCCTGAAGGGTGTCCTGGATCAGGGTGGGGGTCCCATTGGGGTGCCTGGCCAGCCTGGGTGAGGGGATGATGGCTGTTTGCAGCTGGTCACACACCCTTCAGGGTGGGGATCCCCACTGGGGTGCCTGGCCAGTCTGGGTGAGGGACTGAGGGCTGTTTTCAGGCTGGCGGGTGACGGAAGCTCCCAACTGCTCCTTTTTTCTTTTCTTTTTTTTATTCTGGGCCAGCTTTAGCTCTGAGGCTCCAGCTCTTAGGCCTCCGCTGCTGAAAGCAGGTATCTGGTTTGTTTCGGTTCTATAATCAAAACAATGTATAATTCCAGCTCTGAGATCCCGGCTCGCTGAAAGCAGGTTTCTGTGGTTTTGTTTAGCTTCTATATTTGTTACAATGTTTCAAACTGCAGGCACACAGGCCGGCAAGGCAGGCGGGGAACGTTGGAGTCCTCCGACACTGACGCAAGCAAGCCTCATGTTAGTTTCAAGCTGCCTGGCTGCCGGCGGCCATCTTGGCTGGCAGTTAATTTGCATATTGCCCTGATTAGCCAATGGGAAGGGTAACAGTCGTACGCTAATTACCATGTTTCTATTTTATTAGATATGATATCATCATTTTTAGACATACAAGTAATATTGATTAAAAATATATTAAGTACCCTCAAAGATCAATGGGTAAATGTAAAATAAAAATTCTAAGTGATAAGAGAGCATATATATGTATATGTATGTATGTGTGTGTGTGTGTGTGCGTGTGTGTACACATATATATAAATAAAAGCCCAGCGACTAGAATGGTGGAACGACCAGGCACTATGACATGCACTGCGGTGGCCAACTGGCCCGATCTGAGCCCCGATGCCCCCCTCCCCCACCTCCTGCAGCCCCTTCCCCCAGCCACGGCCAGCCAACTGCCTGTGGCCCCTTCCCCTGGCCCACTGCATCCCTGATTGACCCCCCCCCCCCATCCTGATTGGGGGCAGGGTGAGCCGGACCACACCCATGTAAGAATTTGTTCACCAGGCTTCTAGTTGAATTATAGTTTGCTAGTTTTCCCCTCCCAGTGTTGTATCTTATGCATATATTACAACTAGAGGCCCGGTGCACAGATTCATGCACTGGTGGGGTCCCTCGGCCTGGCCTGTGAGGACTGGGCTGAAACCAGCAGTCCGACATCCCCTGAGGGGTCCCAGATTGTGAGAGGGTGCAGGCCAGGCTGAGGGACTCCACTGGTGCATGAATCTGTGCACCAGGTCTCTAGTATGCATATAATATCTTTGGTTAAGCTCTTCCCACCCTCCCCACTTCCCTCTGAGATTTATCAGTCTGTTCCATGCTTCCATGCCTGTGCGTTGAGCGTCTGCCCCCTGGTGGTCAGTGTGCCTCATAGCTACTGGTCAAATGGTCACTTAGGCTTTTACATATATACTAGAGGCCCGGTGCACAAAAATTTGTGCACTCGGGGGAAGGAGTGGGTGGGTCCCTCAGCCTGGCCTGTGCCCTCTTGCAGTCTGGGACCCCTCGGGAGATAACGACCTGCTGGCTTAGGCCTGCTCCCGGGTGGCAGAGGGCAGGCCCAATCCCTAGGTGCAGCCCCTGGTCGGGCTCAGAGCAGGGCTGATTGGAGAGTTGGGGCGCCTTCCCCTGTCATGCACAGAGCAGCACAGATTGGGAGGTTGCGATGCCACCCTCAGTCACGCTCAGGGTAGGGCCGATTGGGGGTTTGGGGCACCGCCCCCTGTCACACTCAAGGCAGGGTCGATGGGGAGGTTGCAGCGCCACCCCCTGTCACGCACAGAGCAGGGCTCATCAGGGGGGTTGGGGCTCTGTACCCAGTCATGCACAGAGCAGGGCCAATCAGGGGGTTGGGGCGCTGCCCCCTGTCACGCACAGAGCAGGGCCCATCAGGGGGGTTGGGGCTCTGTAAGCTGTCATGCACAGAGCAGGGTCAATCGGGGTTGGGGAGCACCCCCCTGTCATGCACAGAGCAGGGCCGATCAGGGGGTTGAGGCACCGCACCCTGTCACACACAGAGCCGCAGGGCGATCGGGGTTGGGGAGCTCCCCGCTATCAGGCACAGAGCAGGGCTGATCAGGGGATTGGGGCGCCTTCCCCTGTCACCAACAGAGGAGGGCAGATAGGGAGGTTGTGGCCCCGCCCCCTGTCACACACAGAACCACAGTGCAATCAGGGGATTTGGGCGCTGCCCCCTGTCACGCTGATCCCGGTGCCGGGAGGCCTCTCGGCTCCGCTGATCCCAGTGCTGGGAGGCATATTACCCTTTTACTATATAGGATAGAGGTCTGGTGCATGGGTGGGGCTGGCTGGTTTGCCCTGAAGTGTGTCCTGGATCTGGGTGGGGGTCCCCACTGGGGTGCCTGGCCAGCCTGGATGAGGGGATGATGGCTGTTTGCAGCTGTTCACACACCCTTCAGGGTGGGGATCCCCACTGGGGTGCCTGGCCAGTCTGGGTGAGGGGCTGAGGGCTGTTTTCAGGCTGGGACTGAAGCTCCCAACTGCTCCTTTTTTCTTTTCTTTTTTTATTCTGGGCCGGCTTTAGCCTGGCTCCAGCTCTGAGGCTTCTGCTGCTGAAAGAAGGTATCTGGTTTGTTTCGGTTCTATAATCGAACTCTGTATCAACTCCAGCTCTGAGATCCCGGGCTCGCTGAAAGCTGGTTTCTGGGGTTTTGTTTAGCTTCTATATTTGTTACAATGTTTCTTAAACTGCAGGCTCAGAGGCCAGCAAGGCAGGCGGGGAACATTGGAGTCCTCCATCACTGAAGCAAGCCATCCTCATGTTAGTTTCAAGCTGCCTGGCTGCCGGCCGCCATCTTGGCTGGTAGTTAATTTGCATATCGCCCTGATTAGCCAATGGGAAGGGTAGCGGTCGTACGCCAATTACCATGTTTCTCTTTTATTAGATAGGATAATATATACTAGAGGCCCAGTGCACAAAATTCGTGTGGGCAGGGGGCGTTCCTCAGCCTGGTTTGCACCCTCTCCAATCCGGGACCCCTTGGGGGATGTCTGCCGATTTAGACCGGATCCCACTAAACTGCTAGTCAGACATCCCTCTCGCAATCTGGGACTGCTGACTCCTGACTGATCACCTGCCTGCCTGATCGCCCCTAACCCCTCTGCCTGCCTTCCTGATCACCCCTAACTGCTCCTGCCTGATTGATCGCCCCTAACTGCTCTCCCCTGCTGGCCTGATCGTCCCTAACTCTGCCTCGGCCCCAGCCACCGTGGTTTTGTACGGAAGGACATGCGGAAGACATCTGGTCTAATTAGCATGTTATGTTTTTATTAGTATAGACCAGCCGTGGGCAAACTACGGCCCGCGGGCCGGATCCGTCCCGTTCGGCTATTCTATCCGGCTCACGGAGCCGAAAGAACGGAGGGTTCTCTTGCTCCCCCCTCCGCTCCTTCACCAGCAGCAGTGTTAACATGGCAACGTCGGGAAACACGGCCACAGCTCCTTCTTCTGAGTCCAGTTTAAGAACCCATTGTGGCCCTCGAGTCAAAAAGTTTGCCCACCCCTGGTATAGACAGAGCCTTAGATTTGGTAAATAAGGTATCTAGAATCACACTTTTTACACCTCACCTGAATTTCTGTAATAGCCCCGCTCAAGTCTGTTTGTCTCTACGCTTACCTTCCCCCCTCCCTTCCCCAGCCTAATTTTTCCATCCAGCTGCCAGTGGTCCTTTGAAAACTAAAGTTGTACCATGATAACTAAAAAACTCTGCAATGTCTCTGTATTTCACTCAAAGTAAATGCTGACGTCCTTACAATGGCCCTCAAGGTCCAGATGACCTAGCCAACCTCCACACCCATCATTATCTCTGACTCATCTCCTACTACTCTCTGCCTTTCTCATGTCTCTCTACCTCACTTCATGCTAGTCTTTAAACATACCAGACATGCTCCTGCTTTAGTACCATACCCTAACTGATCCCTTTGCCTGGAGTATTCTTGATCTATATGTCCATTTAGTTATCTCCCTTACTTCTTCAAAAGCCCCTGCCCAAATGTTACCCTGACCAAAGGCGAGCAAATTGTATATCCTGTGTTCTGTTTGGTGTTCCCACACTCTCTTTATTCTCTTTATTTGAAAAGTGCTTAAAACCTTTTAAAATATTATAATTTACTTATTTTTAATGTATTGTTTATTCTCTAACTACTCCAGCTTGAGTTTTCTAAGAGGACAGAGACCTTACTATTTTCTTGACTGATATATCACAGAACCTGCCACACAGTATGCGTGCAATACACACTAAATTAAAAAATGACTAGAACTGCTGTACAAGCACTTGCTAAAAAGTCCAATAATACCAAATAAACATATTTAAAATAAACACAATGACATTAAAAAGTATATTTTAATAATAAATTCTGATTTATTTTTTAGCTACAACGAAGTTCCCTTGTGCAACGGTGTGCAGTGAAATTTGGAGCTTAATTTCTGAAGATCCACACCAATGGTGACTAGAGAAATATCTCTAGTCTATGCACAGCATATAAATGGAATGCCAATAAGAATGCATTCTAAACAAGTTTAGTACTAGTTTTATACTTTAATTAAAAATGCAAAACTGATTTTTTAAAAAAAACAACAACACAAGTCTTACCGGTAGGTCAGTGAAAGCAATACCTGAAGGGAAAAAAAAGGTGGCATTAGAAGCTGTTTTGCAAAGGCAGACTACGGTGACAAGCTAAATTTCTAATTAAAATGAAAAAAAAAAGAATGGCAAAGGCAGAGAAGAAAAAAAAATTAAAAACCCAAATATAAAATAATGAGTGATTTTTTCTTAATAACGCTAACAGGTCTGACTGAATGCTGACCCTTTTTCAAGATCACACACCAATTTTATTTTGGGGGTACTGCTGTTGACTCTAGGATTTCTGAAATGATTTTAGATATGTCTTCAAAGCTATGTTAGACATCATGTAAGAAAATCAGTTGTAAAATAATCATTTGAATTTCGACCAATATCCAAGGTGCTTTATCCAACCTTATCATTTAATCTTCCTCACTTAGATTTAGCTTTTAAATAATTTTGGAAGGGAAAGATTTTATGTTGCACTAAAAAGGTAAACAATGTAAAATACAGTCTGTTTGTTCTTTAAAAAAAATAAATTTTCTTATAAAAGAATATTCTTGAATAACTTTTGACTACTCTGAAAAAAATTCCTCCTTCAAAGGATAAAGATGTAAACAGTTGAGACTTTCTCTTGAATGTCCTCTGACAGTAATTTCAAGTCATGCTTCAAATACACCTGAATAATGATAATATTGGAATAGGTCTCCTAGCATCCCAAAGTGGTTATTTAATAATCTCCCTTAAAATATTAAAATATATTATTTAGCTGAAAACAATAAACCAAACGCTCCTATAGCACTATATTCATATGTTTAAAAAGACTTGAGTTCTAGAATAATGGCAAGGGGTGATGTTGGTGAATGGGTTAATATCAAATCGTCCAGTCTAAACACATATTAAAACCAATTGGAAGACCACACCAGCACTACCCCTACAGTGCTGATCACCACAGAAAAAGTGAGGGCATTTCTGTTAAATTATCTTCCCACTTGAGATTCTTTAACTATATAATTGTACTGTACCATCAGAAAACTGACTCTATCCATGAAAGTACTAAAGTTAAAAGATAAACTGATCATAAATCTTTACTATATATGCTTTAAAATAAATGTGTATAAATAGTGCTTTGTAGTGAAAGTCTTTTTTGAAACTAGTAAATTAATGCCCTGCCACTCTGGTGAAATAATCTGATTACTTTTAGCTTCATTCATAGAAAAGCAAAGTGACTGTGGGCCAAACAACTATGAAAATTTATTCTAAAAATTTCAGAAAACAATAAAGAATAAATATTTCAATAAAATGTTACCAAACATAATTGCCATTTTCATAAAAGCCTAATCAATTATTTTCCTCAAACATGTCTATTTACAAAACTGCCAAATTTATATTCCTTTAGTAAAAAATTCCTTTTTGCTATTAATTACTCAAATCGCTCTTTACTAAACACTCTCATGAAAACTCCAACTTAATTTCATAGGTTAACACTTTTGACCACTGCAAAATATAGCTATCTAAGCCTATAAATAGTGAGACCACAAAAAGATGCCAGTTTAAGTTGGTATAATTATTTAAATACACAAAAAGCAAGTTTTTTATATTTCTAACTTCCTGATTTGTCAAGATGCTTTTTGAAAAGTGATCTTCAATTGATGAATGATACTCATTAAAACTAAGTAAAAAATTTTCAAATTACGTTAACCTAAATATTGAAATGTTTCTCCTTTGTTTCTTAAATAAAAACTTTTCCATTTCTCCTTTTATAGTAAATACATATTTTAAAAACCTTCATGAGACAGAAATTAAAGCTGTATCAGCTTTTGGTTAAAACTTATCCACTTTGGGAAGTACTACAAGGAACAGTAACTAAATAATATTTTATCTTCTAGATGTTAGATGCTGGACCAGAGGTAAGCACAATTCTCCTATAAAGAGCCAGAGAGAAAATATTTCCTTCTCCTTAAGCCATATGGCCTCTGTTACAGCTACTCAATTCTGCCACCGTAGCAGGAAGGCAGCCATACACAGTGCATAAAAATGGATGTGGCTGCATTCCAGTAAAACTTTAGAAAAAACAGGCAGGAGACAGATTTGGCACATCAAAAGAAATTTGGTTCTAAAGAAATAACTATGCTCACCAATGTTTCACCACTGCATCCCTGGCACCTAGCCTAGAGTGTGGCAAACAATGATGATAAACATTTACTGAGCACTCACTTTGTGTCAGGCAATCAGTTAAGAATTGTACATGCATCATTTCAGTTTAGTCTAACAACCTTAAAAAGGTAGGCATCATAGTGAAACTATTTTACAAACTGAGGCACAGAAATGTGTTAAATAACTTGCATAAGGTCACATGGCCTAAACCAGGAGACAAAATCGGGCAGCTAAAGAAACCATATTAACCACTATATACTTGCCTCTCTATGTGCTTAATAAACATTTATTAATTTATAAATAATGTCAAATGTCTCAAACTTACTTTAAAAAATTGAATGTAATTCCATCATTATGTACCCTTTAAAAAAAAATCTCACATTTTAAAAAGTTTTCTTATTCAGAAGATTTAAATATCTGTAAAAATCTAACAGAAAAAAAACAAAATCACCTCTTCTCATATTTCAAAATAAAATTTCTCTGGAATAAAGTTTAAAAAAACTGTAAAAGACTGATTTTAATTTTAAAATATGCCTTTTGCATTTCTGAACCCAAAGTCATACCTAAGAGAGGATTTCTCCTGGTTTAACACTAGATTGCCCAAGTCATTTTGACTGCTTTTAAATTTCAATTAGAAAAACAATTATGTATATAAGGACACAATGTCTTAGAATTTTGTGACTTTTTGTACAACATATAAATGCGTTTATTAATAATTGTAGTTACCTCCCCCTCCTTCATTTCCGGTATATATTATATGTGTTATACCTATATTGCCCAAAAGCAGTCATTTTGACTGCTTGGGAAATTATGACTCTTATTATTGAATTGAGTAAATTTCTTATATGACCAGTTCGGCTCTGTATTGAAATAACAGTTTTCATTTTTTTTTCGATTACCGTCACATGATAACATACAAGTACATGATAAATTGTAGATACTTGATAAGTTGCAGTTGCTCAATAAGGTAAACTAGTACTTGTTATTCAAATCTTTATGCAGTGATACTTGTTCTAATAAGTTATTTTATTTCTTTTGCGCCCTAAATTCATGAAAGAAATGTCGAATAGAAGTGAGTTATTGGAAAAGCTAAGGAACAAAAGTGAAGAGTGCTCCGATATTATTCTTTCACAATGCAGTCATTTTGACTGCTTTTGGGCAATATAGGTATATACTAAGTTTCAGTCTTTCTAGTGTTAAGATATTCAATATCTTTAGCAGCCAAGACACCTAAGACTACCCCAGTTAACTGCTTTGATAAGTCAAAGCCAGAATAGTAACAACGAATAAATTGAAGGGGCTGTATCTTTATAGAAACCAGTTAGCTATAACAATCAAATTACAAATACATAACAAATTTGCATGGCATCCTTAACATTCTTACACTGGTAAGAATACTTAACCCTTGAACAAAGCAGGGGCTTGGGACACTGACCCCTGTGCAGTTAAAAATCCACATATAACTTCTGAATCCCCACAAATGCTTAACTACTAATAGCCTACTGTTGCCCACTACTCTTACCAATAAATAGTTAACACATAATTTGTACATCATATGTATTATATCCTGTATTTTTACAATAAAACTAGAGAAAAGAAAATGTTATTAAGAAAATCATAAAGAAGATAATACAGTACTGTATGTATTTACTGAAAAAAATCCACATACAAGTGGATTAAAACCTGTTCTATGATGAACTGTGTATAAGGATCTTTTGTGGACTTGAGACAATCTTTAAGTCAGATAACACAGGACTTCAGAATCAATATTAATAATCAGAAGGAAGCATTTTAAGCCAAATATAAATATAAAGACACTCACTTTATATTAAGAATATGTTGAGACACTAATAAAAAATAACTATTACCAATACACTTAGAAATTTAGAATTTTTCTCTGAAATGACAGAAAGAATAGTTTTTGTATTAAAGAATATATATTACGTGTCTAAGCATACCATTTGCAATCTAATTTTTAAATACTGTTTATAAGTAAACTAGAGGCCCGGTGCATGAAATTCGTGCATGGGGGCAGGGGGGAAGGTGTGTGTGTCGCTCAACTAAGCTGTACCCTCTCCAATCTGGGACCCCTCGAGGGATGTCCGACTGCAGGTTTAGGCCCGATCCAGGACTGCTGGCTCCCAACCGCTCACCTGCCTGGCTGCCTGATTGCCCCTAACTGCTTCTGCCTGCCAGCCTGATCACCCCCTAACCCAAGGGTCCTCAAACTTTTTAAACAGGAGGCCAGTTCACTGTCCCTCAGACCGTTGGAGGGCTGGACTATAGTTTAAAAAAAAAAAACTATGAACAAATTCCTATGCACACTGCACATATCTTATTTTGAAGTAAAAAAACAAAACGGGAACAAATATAATATTTGTATTTGCATGTGGCCCGCGGGCCGTAGTTTGAGGACCCCTGCCCTAACCATTCCCCTGCAGGCCCAATCACCCCCAACTGCCCTCCCCTACAGGCCTAGTCACCCCCAACTGCCCTCTTCTGTCAGCCCGGTCACCCCTATCTGCCCTCCCCTGCAGGCCTGATCGCCCCCAACTGCCCTCCCCTGCAGGACATCTTTGACCACATGAGGGCAGTCATCTTGTGTGTTGGAATGATGGTCAATTTGCATATTGCCTCTATTATATAGGATTGAAATTTCTGCCTTCTGGGGATACTCAGTTTTTGACTCCTTTCACTTTATCTCATCAGAAATAATTTGCTATGAATCAAGGCTATTTCAAACAGTAAAAGTACTGTGAAACCTTTATATTTTTAAAACACTAATCTTGCTACCCTTTATGCTTTCCATAATGAGGAGAGAAAAAAACCACAAAAAACCCCTAAAAGAACTGCTATGAAATGGGAGTGTAACAACCATATATAATTTTAAATTTGAAGTATTTTGAGTTCCTATTTAACTAAAAACCCTATTTTTCTATTAGTCTTACAATGAATATGTATCTTCATGTTTTTATTAATCTATTTCTTAATTAGTCACCTACCTGTCTTTCATTCTTAGAAGTGTTGCTGTTATCTGCTTGTTTTAATTCTGATCCCTTTTGCAGAACGTATTGTCACCATCCTTTATCAATCTTTGTTAGCAGTCATGACCTTTAATGTGTCAGTGCCCTTCACTTGGTTGGTAGCATCAAGCTTTTCCTTTATTTTACCCCCATGCTGGACTAAAAACTGACAGCCCTATTTCTTAGCACCTGTTAACCTAGAGAATTGAATCATACGGTGAAGGGCTTTATTCAAAGCAAAGCAGAAAACACTTCTATTATTACAATAAATATCTGAGCATAGGAATTATTTTTAGTTATCCCGATATATGTGATACAATGTGCCTGCACAGAATACAATTTTTCACCATTTTGTCAACTTTCACCTGGAAGGAACAAAGAAATAGCTTCCAGAGGCATCTACTTACAAAGAAGACTATCATAATGCAAGTACAATAATTAACAATATTTGGTTACTTTACATGCAATACATTATGTTAGTACCTAAACTATGTCCATTCTTGGTATAGAAGCAGGTATTGTTGATAAGGTTAACACAACAGCCAATGACATCACCAGTCGTAAAAGTTGGTCCATAAGGTTGTCCCGTTCCAGAAGAACAAAATGAATGTCCATCATCCCCATGATAACCATATGAATGTTTATCCCAGCCTAAAAAGAAAGTTCCAGTATATTTACAATGAAATGAAAAGTTCCACTATGCTACAATTTATCCACAAAGATTATGGAAAAATAAGCAAGAAGAGTACAACAGATAACACAGACATAAAATTCCCAAATGTACATTTAAATTCTCAACAATTACACGACATAATTTCTATATTAAAATACTGTTTACAGCCCACTGGGCATGGCTCAGTGGGTTGAGCATGACCTATGAAATAGGAGGTCAGGGTTCGGTTTCTGGTCAGGGAACATGCCCCAGTTGCAGGCTTGATCCCCAGTGAGGGCCATGCAGGAGGCAGCTGATCAACAATTCTCTCTCATCATTGATGTTTCTCTATCCCTTTCCCTTCCTCTCTGATATCAGTAAAAATAAAAAATAAAAAAATATATATATACACATACACTATTAATAACATTAAGGAAAATGAACTCAACACACAGAATATAAAAACATGTATTAAACAGAGAGGACTCCTAAACAACAACAACAAAAAAGCAAGACACGTTTTCCATGCGTATTTCCTTTGGTAATACACCAAAGGAATTTTGCTTTGATTTGATTTACACACACACACACACACACACACACACGCACAAATATACACACGCGCAGTTTAATATAAAATAGAAGTTTTCTATTTTGCTTTCTAGTTTCAAAAAGCTTACCCCCAAATTAATTTTAAGCATTAGTAAATAGAACACCAGAAATAATCATCTGATTAATAATGGTTTTGAGAAACAGTCTGACATCTGGATTCACACCTTCCTTAATTTACTTTTAACATCAGGCCTACATTCTGAGAATATTAACAACTGAAATATAAACAATTGAAAATGGGTTAAAAGCCAAGAATGTGTTGGGTAGCAAACAGAGCTAACCATATTAAAATGTTTAAAGTTGGTATGACAATGTACTGAAAGTCAAAAATACAATAAATAAATAAATAAATAAAACAAAATGCACGGTATATATGTATTAAATTATGCCAAATAGCAAAGAAATTTCAATTTATTTTAACAACTCAGTTTCTACTTTGGACTTATAGTATAGGTAATTAAAAATACAGAAAATCACTGTACTTTACTATTTCAAGTTATTAACTGAAAGTTTTAGCCACAAAGATCTATGAGACTATACTATATAGTTCAATTACAACTGTACCTGGTAATCTATTCATGTTCACACCTTGAGCAGACAGACCAATTCCCATGTAACTGTTAAAAAAATAAAAAGGAAGAAAAGCAGATTATTATAGTCATATTATATATAAATAACCAATACCAAGTTAAAATTCATAGGATAGCTAAAAAAGTTATTGCAATTCTTTAAATAGCAAAAAGGGAAACATTAAGCAACACTAAAACTCAGATCACAGCAAATTCCAATAATCACACCCAAAGTACCCTATATAATAAAAGCCTAATATGCTAGATCATTCGACCAGCTGCTATCATGTGCACTGACCACCTGGGGGCAGATGCTCTGACCAGTAGGTTAGCTTGCTGCTAGGGTCCAGCTGATCAGGACTGGGCAAGACGGACCGGACACGCCCTGGAGCCCTCCCGCAGTCCCTTCCCGATCTGGACTGGGTGAGACAGGCCAGACACGCCCTGGACAAATCTGTGCACCAGGCAAGTTTTGGTCCGATCCCTGCAGGCCAGGCCAAGGGACCCCACCGTTGGTGCATGGCTCTAGTTGGTAATTATGCACTCTATTAAACAGAGAGGACTCTTACAAAATAAAAAAGACACGTTTTTCATGCAATAAAAATCTTCCCAATTTATTAACACATATTTAGGATTTAGACTTCTAACAAAAAGTACTGAGGAGCTTGTGGAAGAAATACTATATACAGTGGGACCTTGACTTATGAGTTTAATTCGTTCCGAGACCGAGCTCGTTGAGGAACTCGTTAACTCAAATTACTCTATCAACTCAATGCAAAAAATCAGCAGAGAGACAGCTGGTATCTCAAAAAACCCGTTAGTCAGGACACTTGTAAGTCAAGGCCCCACTGTAATAAAAGCGTAGCATGCAAATTGTCCCCTTGACTGAGTTGTCCGGGAGTTTGACCAGGGGACAGGTCTAGTGGGGGAAGGGAGGAAGGCCCCAACCTGCCCTAGGCTCTTGGGACCGTACCAGTGCACAAATTTCATACACTAGGCCTCTAGTGTTAAATAAGAAACAAATGGGGCCCAGCTGGTGTGGCTGAGTGTCAGCCCATGAACCAGGAGGTCACGGTTCGATTCCTGGCCAGAGCACATGCCAGGGTTACAGAAAGACTTGATCCCCAGTAGGGGGTGTGTAGGAGGCAGCTGATCAATGTTTCTCTCTAATAAATGTTTCTGTCTACCCCTCTCCTTTCCTCTCTCTAAAAGCAATTTTTAAAAAATTGATTTTAAACCAATGTTTCGAAAGGACACAGTAAAAATCCAGAATGCACAACTATACAAAATAACAGATACATACTTAGAAAAAATGTCAATTTCATATAAAAACATCTGAAATCCTTAATAAAATTACACTAAAAAGTATATACTATAGAGTATCTATATATTGGTTTTTGAAAAGTGTTTTGGCAAATTCACAAAACTCACCTAAACATAAGACTCTCAATTATTAGTTTTTGAAACCAGAAGAAAATTATCTCCACAAAAGAAATACAAGAGAAGATAATTATTAAGGTATGCAATTAATTTTTAAAGTGTTATAAAATACTAATAAAACCTGATAAAAATAGTTCAAAAAGAGAAAAGTCTAAAACAATACACTTGTCAGTACTGAAGCAAAAAGAAAACCTAAAAAAAACACATCTGAATCCAATTTGTTAAAAAGCTAATTGACTGTGATTGTATCAAGACTTAAAATGGCATTTAACAAATTTCAGGTACCATTCCTAATAAAAACTCAAATAAAATAAGAATAAAAGTAAACTCCTTAAGTATGACACACGTTTTTCCAAATATATTCAGAGCAAGCAAAATATTCAATAGTGAAATACTGAAACCATTTCCATTAAAATCAGAAATATGAAGATGCCTATAATGGTTAAACATTGTTTTTGAATGTTTCAGATAATTCAAAATTAGAACACTAAGTGACCTCTAAAAATATTAAAATATAAAATCATGTTCATTTTTAGCTGCTGTTATTCTGTACACAAAATCTACTCAACTCTGAATGAATATTCACTGACATCTCACAAGAAAACATCAAATCCAGAAGATAGTGGAATGAAATATATAAAAGTACAGAAAGGGAAGTGGGGGACCCATGCCAATACAGGGTGTTATATTCATGGAAATAACCTTCAAGAATGAAAATAAAATGAAAACATCTATACATATAAAGAGGTGATATGCTAATTGTCCATTACGTGTCCCAGTAATGACCAATTTGCATACTGACAGACCAGCAGGAGGGTGGGCACGCACAGCAGGGGAAGGGCGGCAGGTGGGAGCCAAGTTCCCGGGGGTCTGAGGAGAGTGCCTGACACTAGCCTGGACTGCAAAGAAGGAAGAGGAAGCAGCCACGGGGAGCTCTTCCAATCCCCCTGCACAGACACCCTACCCCAGCCCCCGCACCACTGGGGGGAAGGACGAACACCCTACCCTGGTCCCTGCACCCCCAGGGGGACAGGGAGGCTGACTGGACGGGGAGAAGACCCAGCCTCAGGGGTAGCTGCAGCCCACACCTCCGACTCCCTATCTCTTGTCCTGCCACACCCGCCAGGAGCGCCCACAACAATAGCACACCAGCAACCACCCGTCAGCACCCCTGAGACACCCAGGCCCGTGGCCCGCTGCTGCCGGACCCCCTCCACTGGGGCTGAGCACGCCTCCCCTCCCTACAACTCCAGACCTGGGTGGAAGCAGACCTGAGCGGCCCCCCAGGGTCAGGACCGCCCCCCCCCGCCCCCGCACCTCCCCCCCACAGCAGCAGCACCATCTCCTCAGCGAAAGTGCGCTGAACCTCCCTGGGGGCATGGCTAAACCCGCCCTCCTAGCTCGCCTGGCTCCGTCCTGGCCCGGCCCCCACCCTGCTCTAGGAGATTGGAGCCCTGCCCTGAGCAGATACAGCTGTGAAATAGCCACATACAATTTAAAGAATGGCACCAAGTGGGAAGGTTTGACAGTTACTCCCCCTTCGGTCTCGCACCCCCCCTAGTTGCCCCCCTAACACCCTGCCCCCCACCAGTGCCTCCAGGGATGACCATTGCTACAGGGCTGCTGGCCAGAGCCCACCCCTCCGAGGCCTGCAGAACCCTCTGCAAAGTTTCCATAGCTACAGTCCCAGGAAACAATCGTGCCCTCCTCCCCTAATCAGCACCTGCTACCTGCAAGGGTACCTGTGGGTTTAAAAATAACAATCCTTCCCATTTAGACATCACTTACTTGATGAAACATTTCTAGGTTTATTAGCTCAGAACCTCCTCATGACAACCCAGTGAGGTAAGCGGAGAAGAGATTACAATTCCCATGGTATATGCATATGTATTCAGAAATGAAGCTCAGAGAGGAAAAGTGTCAAGCCCAGTGGTTCCCAAGGTGCAGCACATGCCCCACTGGGGGGGGGGGGGGGGAATTTGATTTTAAGTGGGGGCAATTCGAGAATGAGTTAACAGTGAATTTTTTGCACTTCTTATGGTTCTAGGGGGCCTCATCTACAGCATTTCCTACCTAATAAAAGGCTAATATGCAAATGACCGAATGGTGGAATGACCGGTCACTATGATGCACACTGACTACCAGGGGACAGACACTCAACACAGGAGCTGCTCCCTGGTGGTCAGTGTGCTCCCACAGGGGGAGTGCTGCTCAGCCAGAAGCCGGGCTCACGGCTGGTGAGCACAGCAGCAGTGGTGGGAGCCTCTCCTGCCTCCGTGGCAATGCTAAGTATGTCCGACTGACGGCTTAGGCCCAGTAAGCCGTCAGTCAGACATCCCCCCAGGGATCCCGGACTGCGAGAGGGCACAGGCCAGGCTGAGGAAACCACCACCCCCCCCCCCACCCCAAGTGCACGAATTTCGTGCACCAGACCTCTAGTTTTTAGATAAAACAAAAATAATAGAATCTGTTACCAGCACACCTGCACTAAGAAAAATGCTAAAGTAAGTCTGCCAAATTGAAATGAAATGACATCAGATAGTTGGACTTTCAGAAAGGAATGAAGAGCACTGGAAAGAATTCACACATGGGTACGTAATAAAAGACTGATTTCACTCTTAATCTTCTTAAAATATATCACTCTTCAAAGCAAAGACAACATTTATTATGCAATTTATAAGATATATAGATGTAATACATATGAAAACTACAGCAAAAACAAGAGGGAGCCAATGAACCTATATAATTGGAAGTGTTTACATTTTATGTGAAATGATACAACGTTCTCAGGAGATTATGAAAACAGGCATCTATATATATAAAAGCCCAGTGACGGGAATGGAAGAATGACCAGAACTACCAGAATGACTGGTGGCTATGATGTGCACTGTGGCAGCCAACCAGCCTGATCCGGCCCCAATCAGCCCCCAACACCCCAGTCGGGGGCAGGGCCAGCCACCAACTGTCTGCAGCCCCTCCCCCTGGCTGCCCCCCCACCCCGCACTGATCAGCCTAGGGACCCCACCCGTGCACGAATTCGTGCACCAAGCCTCTAGTATATAATACAATCTCTAGAGCAAACACTAAAAACTTCAAAAAGATATAGTTAAAAAGCCACTAGGTAAATTAAGATGGAATTCTAGAAATATATCAAATAATAATCCTATCTAATAAAAGAGAAACATGGTAATTGGCGTACGACCGCTACCCTTCCCATTGGCTAATCAGCGAGATATGCAAATTAACTGCCAGCCAAGATGGCAGCCGGCAGCCAGGCAGCTTGAAACTAACATGAGGCTTGCTTGCTTCAGTGACAGAGGAAACCAACGTTCCCCGCCTGCCTTACCGGCCTCTGAGCCTGCAGTTTAAAAAACATAGTTACAAATATAGAAGCTAAAAAGAAAGCCAGAAACCTGCTTTCAGCGAGCCCGGGATCTCAGAGCTGGAGTTGATGCAGAGTTTCGATTATAGAACCGAAACAAACCAGATACCTGCTTTCAGCAGCGGAGGCCTAAGAGCTGGAGCCTCAGAGCTAAAACTAGCCCAGAATAAAAACAAAAAAGAAAAAAAGGAGCAGTTGGGAGCTTCAGTCACCTGCCAGCCTGAAAACAGCCCTCAGTCCCTCACCCAGGCTGGCCAGGCACCCCAGTGGGGACCCCCACCCTGAAGGGTGTGTGAACAGCTACAAACAGCCATCATCCCCTCATCCAGGCTGGCCAGGCACCCCAGTGGGGACCCCCACCCTGATCCAGGACACCCTTCAGGGCAAACCAGCCAGCCCCACCCATGCACCAGGCCTCTGTCCTATATAGTAAAAGGGTAATATGCCTCCCAGCACCGGGATCGGCGGAGCCGCGAGGCCTCCCGGCAACAGGATCAGCGTGACAGGGGACAGCACCCAAACGCCCTGATGGCCCTGGGGCTCTGTGTGTGACAGGCTGTGGCACCCCAACCCCCTGACCGGCCCTGCTCTGTGTGTGACAGGGTGTGGCGCCCCAACCTCCCCCCCACGGGCCCTGCTCTGTGTGTGACGGGGTAGAGCCATAACCTCCCCATCAGCCCTGCCCTGACTGTGAGAGTGGCGGTGCCCCAACCCCGTGATCATCCCTGCTCTGTGGGTGATAAAGGGCGGCACCCCAAACCGCCCCCCCTCCCACGGGCCCTGCTCTGTGTGTGATGGGGTAGAGCCATAACCTCCCCATCGGCCCTGCCCTGAGTGTGCCCCAACTCCCCTATTGGCCCTGCTCTGTGCGTGACAGGGGGAGCTCCCCAAACCCCTGATGGGCCCTGCTCTGTGCGTGACAGGGGGGAGCTCCCCAACCCCGATTGACCCTGCTCTGTGAGTGACAGGGGGCAGCGCCCCAACCCCTTGATTGGCCCTGCTCTGTGCGTGACAGGGGGAGCTCCCCAACCAACCCCCTGATTGACCCTGCTCTGTGCATGACAGGGGGGAGCTCCCCAACCCCCTGATTGACCCTGCTCTGTGTGTGACAGGGTACGGAGCCCCAACCCCCTGATGGGCCCTGCTCTGTGCGTGACAGGGTACGGAGCCCCAACCCCCTGATGGGCCCTGCTCTGTGCGTGACGGGGTGGCGCCGCAACCTCCCCATCGACCCTGCCTTGAGTGTGACAGGGGGCGGTGCCCCAACCCCCCAATCGGCCCCTACCCTGAGCGTGACTGAGGGTGGCATCACAATCTCCTGTTCCGCCCTGCTCTGTGCATGACAAATGGCGGCACCCCAACTCCCCAATCGGCCCTGCTCTGAGCCCGACCAGGGGCTGCACCTAGGGATTGGGCCTGCCCTCTGCCACCCGGGAGCAGGCCTAAGCCAGCAGGTCGTTATCTCCCGAGGGGTCCCAGACTGCGAGAGGGCACAGGCCGGCCTGAGGGACCCCCCTTTACTCCCCGAGTGCACAAATTTTTGTGCACCGGGTCTCTAGTAATATATAAACATCAGGTAGTGTTTAACCCAGGAATGCTAGGTTGATTTAATAAACACAAATCAATGTATTTTACTAAATTAGGCCTACCTCAAAAAATAAGAAATACTGGTAATAAACCATCTAACTCTGCAAATTGAAGAATTAGAATAAGAACAACAAGAAAAGTCCAGTGCAAGCAGAAGGAAGGAAATAATAAAGATCAGAGTGGAAATATGTGACATAGAGACCAAAAAAACAATACAAAAGATCAATGAAATCAAGAGCTGGTTCTTTGAAAGGATAAACAAGATTGATGAACCTCTCGCCAGGCTCACCATGAAGCAAAGAGAGGACCCAAATAAACAAAATCAGAAATGAAAGAGGTGAAATAAGAACAGACCCCACAGAAATACGAAGAATCGTAAAAAAAAAAAATACTATGAGCAACTCTACTCCAACAAACTGATCAACTTAGAAGAAATGGACATATTCCTAAAAAACACGACTTTCTAAAACTCAACCAGGAGGAATCAAAAAGTCTGAATAGGCCAATAACTATGGAGGAAATTGAAGCAGTAATCATAAAACTTCCAACAAACAAAAGCCCTGGACCAGACAGCTTCACAGGGGAGTTTTATCAAACATTCAAAGAAGAAAAAAACCCAATCCTCCTCAGACTATTCCAAAAAATTCAAGAGAAAGGAGCACTTCCAAGCTCTCTCTACAAAGCCAGCATTACCCTAATCACAACACCAGATAAAGACAATGCAAAGAAAGAGAATTATAGGCCAATATTCCTCATGAATATAGACGCCAAAATCCTCAGCAAAATTCTAGCAAATCGAATCCAGCATTACATTAGAAAGATCATACACCATGACCAAGTGGGATTTATTCTGGGGATGCAAGGATGGTACAACATCTGCAAATCAATAAATATGATATACCACATAAACAAACTGAGAGATGAAAACCATATAATCACATCCATTGATGCAGAAAAAGCATCTGACAAAATCCAACACCCTTTCTTGCTAAAAACTCTCAGCAAGGTGGGAATAGAAAGGTCATACCTCAACATAACAGCCATATATGATAAACCCACAGCCAACATCATACTCTATGGGCAAAAACTAAACCCATTTCCCCTAAGAACAGGAACAAGACAGGGATGCCCACTCTCACCACTCCTGTTCAACATAGTACTTACTGGAAGTGCTAGCTATAGCAATTAGACAAGAAGAATAAAAGGCATCCAAATTGGAAAAGAAGAAGTAAAACTGTTCTTATTCGCAGATGACAGGATATTGTACATAGAAAACCCTAAAGACTCCATCAAAAACTACTAGACTTAATAAATGAATTCAGCAATGTAGCAGGATACAAAATTAACACCAAGAAGTCTATGGTTTTTCTATACACCAATAATGAACTCACAGAAAGAGAAATTTAAAAAGCAATCCCATTTACCATTGCTACAAAAAATTTAAGATACCAAGGGATAAACTTAACCAAGGAGACAAAGAACCTGTACTCAGAAAATTTCAGGACACTAAAAAGAGAGATAGAGGAAGTCATGAACAAATGGAAGAATATACCATGTTCAAGGATTGGTAGAATCAACATCATTAAAATGTCCATACTACCCAAAGCAATCTATAAATTCAACACAATCCCTATTAAAATACAAATGGCATACTTCAAAGACCTAGAACAAATTCTCCAAAAATTCATCTGGAATAAAAAAAAGACCCCCAAATAGCTGCAGCAATCTTGAGAAAAAATAACAATGTTGGAGGGAACATAATACCAGCTATCAAGCTATTCTCAAAACTGCCTGGTACTGGCACAAGAACAGACATATAGACCAATGGAACAGAACAGAGAACCCAGAAATCAACACAAGCCAGTATGCTCAATTAATATTTGACAAAGGAGGCAAGATGATACATTGGAGACAAGACAGTCTCTTCAATAAATGGTGTTGGGAAAACTGGACAGATACTTGCAAAAAAAAATGAAACTAGACCACCAACTTACACCATATACAAAAATAAACTCAAAATGGATAAAAGGACTTAAACATAAGATGGGAAACCATAAAAATCTTAGAAGAAGCCATAGGCAACAAAAGAGCAGACATTTGTCTTAGCAGTATCTATACTGATACAGCTCCTAGGGCAATGGAAACTAAAGAGAAAATAAACAAATGGGACTATGTCAAAATAAAAAGCTTCTGCACAGCAAAAGAAACCATCAACAAAACAACAAAAAGCCCACTGCATGGGAGAACATATTTGCCAATGTTATCTCCGATAAGAGTTTAATCTCTAACATTTACAGGGAACTGATACAACTTAACAAAAGGAAGCTAAACAATCCAATCAAAAAATGGGCAAAGGACCTAAATAGACACTTTTCGAAACAGGACATTCAGAAAGCCAAGAAACATATGCAAACATGCTCAAAGTCACTAATAATCGGAGAGATGGAAATCAAAACAACAATGAGGTACCATCTCATACCTGTCAGAATGGCTATCATCAACAAATGACAAGTGCTGGAGAGGATGTGAACAAAAAGGAACCCTCCTTCACTGCTGGTGGGAATGTAGACTGGTGCAGCCACTGTGGAAAACAGTATGGCATTTCCTCAAAAAATTAAAAAATGGAACTGCCATTTGACCCAGTAATACCACTTCTAGGAATATATCCCAAGAAACCAGAAACACCAATCAGAAAGGATATATGCATCCCTATGTTCAAAGCAGCACAATTTACAATAGCGAAGATTTAGAAACAGCCTAAATGCCCATCAGCAGATGAATGGATTAGAAAACTGTGGTACATCTACACAATGGAATACTACACTGCTGTAAAAAAGAAATAATCCTTACCATTTGGAACAGCATGGATGGATCTGGAGAGCATTATGCTAAGTGAAATAAGCCAGTCACTGAAA